>NC_031987.2:14558825-14863595 GCF_001858045.2 Oreochromis niloticus | reverse complement strand
GTTCTGTTAAAAATTTAATTTGGGATCTGAGACATTGTTTTTATAGTTATTTGTTTGATATTTTATCAGTTGTTTCAAAAAAAATCTAAACTCTAGATCACTTGAAACAGCAGATAAAATGTTGACAACATGGTTCATTGAACTTTTTTTTTTTTTTTTTTTACATATGAAAGTCTGTTTTGCCTCAACTTACATTTGTCTGCTATAATAAAACTTTTGGTCACTTCTATGTAAGGGACTGTTGTACATTCATAATTTGAGTCAGGTAGCAGTTTTCTTCTGTGTTTAGTATATGTTGTTATGTGTAAACTTACGAATCAGTACTTCTTATAGTATGCTGTAAAAGTGTCATCCCCATTCCCCGTTGTTCTTGTGTGTGTGGCTGTAGAAAAAGGTTGAACACAGCCTGTATCCCAAAAACCCTTGAGCTCCCTCAGGCTTCTTTCCGGTCCAGGATCTCCAAAGAAGCGTGCATTTACCCTTGACTGTGCTTGTTATTCCTCACAACACAGCACCCACGGCCATGTCTCTGTTTTCATATCCCTTAAGATTAGCTTTGATTTACACTATTGCAGTCTATATTCTCCTTATTTCCAACACCTTTGCATGATTTTTAGAGTTTTATTCTTACTTCTCCTGCAATTTCTTCTTCTCATTCATCTAAATGACAATATGTGTCACGTAATAGGCTACTCTCCTCGGTTCCTGAGCTATCACCTAATGCCCTAAAACACGCTTCTCTTCACTTACACGATCCTTGAAAATGCTGCTGTGTTTCTTTCAGACACTATGTATTAAATCTAGTTGCGAGTTTGAGTGTGTAGAAAAATGTTCTTTGCTGGGATCTTTTGAGTATTTACAAAAAAGCAGCAAGAATGCCAAGGGCCAGGCCTTTGAGACCGGGGTATTACATTATTAATTAAAATACAAGTCGCCTTGTTGCCCATGGGTATACAATGTAACACACTTGATTGAATCAGGTGGTGGCAGCCCAGGCCTTTTTTATTTTGCGCTTGAAGGGACGAGAGGAATTTGAGCTCGGCTGTATTACTCTACACACAAAAACATGTTTTGAGAAACGGTTGTGAGCTGTCACTGTGAGCTACAGCAGATTTAAAATGCAGTTTTAAATTCCCATGTAGCAGCTACGTGTGATCCATCAACTAACTTTTTCACTTATTTTAGAGTTTAAATAGCTATTACACAAGTTTTGGTAAGAGTTATTTATGTTAGATATGATTCAAATTAATGATTACTTCTTTCTAACTGGGGACTGTAACCCAGATTTTACCGGGATTAATGTATGCTAATGTTGTGAAGTGATTTTTTGCAAATAAATTGAGAATATTTACACATTATCTTTCAGGCGCCTTTCCTATTTATTGAACTTATGCTGCCAGGTGCATTACCCACCATGATAGGCTGAGGACCAGTCTGAATTGAAGCCTGTGACAGCAGGGATGGGGTCTGGGGATCCACTCCCTCCCCTGAACCCTAAGTTAAAAAAGCAGTTAAAACATTTTGTGGAATGGATGCTACCAAGTTCGAAGATACAGTTAGATAACTGAAGTCAGTCATTACAAATATCTGTTATTGTTGTGTCTGTGGTTTTCCTTCCTTCCTTCCATCCATCCATCCATCCATCCATCCATCCATCCAGGGTACACCCTGAACAGGTGATCTGTTACATAGAGATAGACTATTCATACCTATAGTCATTTTAGAATGAACCAAACCCCATCCATGTCATTGGGTGGGAGGAAGCTTCCCAAAGACAAACTCCACACAGAAAGGCCCCATACTGATGAACAGAGGACCTTCTTTTAGTAACAGTACTAACAACCACACAACCGTTCCACGTTTGTTCATCTTATTAAGGACCTTCTTTTCTTTTTATGTGTTTAAATTTAAACTTTTCCCACAGGCAGTCAATATCTCTCGGTGAATTTTTAAAATTTCTAGTCATTCTAATGAAGCGCTGTCTCCTCTGAGGTCACCACAGGGCAGGCATGCTAAAAGTTAGACCAGTGTGACACTTTGGTAATTGGAAGACATCCTCTGGTTCCCAATGTTAAAGACAAATCACAATCCCTCTGCCAGCCGGTAGGTTTCATTCCTAACAATAATAACACAACTTTATGTCATAATATGCTACACTTAAAATGCAATTTCCTCTGCTGTCACCCAACATAACCCTTTGTTTTTTATGAATATTTGTACCCAGACTATGGGGTAACTTTCTTTCTACCTTATTGCACATAGTTTTCTATAAAGTGGGGACAAACTGTAGGAATCGCCCTTCATCCTCATTAAGACTCTGTTCTACAGAAGTGTGAATATGTAATGTTTTAATAAGCTCCTTGACAGAATCTAGGTGGTCCGAGTTCTTTAATGCTGGGTGAGGTAATGGCACGCAATACTGGAAAAAAAGGTAACCATAATGAGTGTTCATGTGTGTGAGAGTGAGTGATGGAGAGAGCACGCAAGTGTGCATAAGCGTGGTCATTTCAGTGAAATTTTTCAATTTTGGCCCTTTTTCAGATTTTAATTTTAAATCTCCTCGTCTACCCCCTTGATTCCTTGTGACCTCCAGTCTAGGTCTGTTAGATGTAGTCCAGGTCACAGCAGAGAAATGAGCAATGGAAATATCAAAGCCAGCCCAAGGCCTTTACATTTGGTTTTGTGCTCCAGGTAATCACAGCTTGCAGATCAGTAGAGGGAACAGCTGAGGCCTTGTCTTCTCCTTAGCCTGTCTTTTATTCTTGTGTTCAAGAATTTGCACCATCGTGGGCAAATTGCAAGGATATTACGTTTTAATACGCTATGGCAACTAATGCTTGAAATGGCTAATAAGATGTGCTTAACGGAGAGGCTGAGCTCTTTGAAATGATAGTATAGCCTATCCATTAGACATGAACCTGGATCCATCTGGATACAAAGTGTTTGTGAGTAAAGCAGCCCAATTGTGTGAGATCGTGGCTGGCTGTTGGTGTGTGAGGTTCTGAAGTGTATCAAGAGGCACAGCTGAGTGAGTCGAATAGTCTGTGGTCTATTGATAACTCGTGCCTGTTTTAAAATCCTGGCACAACAATGCAACTAGGGCCTTGTGTGCTCCACTGAGCAACAATACCTCCTCTCACTGGCAGCTTCAATGTAACGATGACAAACAACAATAAAGGCTCTGCTTTTTTTCCACAGGCCTCTCATTCCTGGCACCTTTTGATAAGAATATTTTAAAGTTTATCCAGAGATATACTCCAGGTATTATTCGAGTGCTAATTATTTTTAGATTTTAGCTTTGTTATTCATATATTTTAAAAAGTTGATCATTATAGAGCTGTTAAAGGAAGATATATACGAAGACTAACTTTGCAGAGACCTATCCGTCTTTATTATTTCTATGTTTTCTTCCCTGCCACTACACAAACACAAACACAGAAACACGCACGCACACACAATGCTGGTCTTCATTTTTCCTTTCTTGTTCCTCTCCCTGTCTGTCTCGGTGCGCGTATAGAGTTGGTTGGCTGGGCTGGTAGCTGGGAGGTATGGTAGAGTGTAAGCAGTGTTGATGTGGATGGCCCCTGGTCAGAGGCCAGGGCCTGGCTGTTAAAACGCAGCCTCTTTTGTGCGTCAAAGCCAGCATTGCCAGTCCCGTTCCACCCCTGTCGCTAAGGGTGGGGAGGCATTTACCCAGCACATGCATTCATTCTATTGGCATTGCTTGATGCAGGGCTAAATGGCATTGTTACAACGTGCCTCTGAGAAGTGTTGACAGGTCCATATGCTAATTTTAATGAATACAAGGAGATGTGGTTTTATTCACCTCAACTCAGCGGCAGAATCCTATCCCCACCAAGACTAGCAAATATAATTGCAGCAAACTCAAATGAGCTCATTAGGAAATGTATTGAATTTACACATTATTTCCAGTAGTTAAGCTGAGTTATTTTCCCTAAGGACTCAATTACATACTCATTTGTGACTCAGGTAAATGGCTTTCTGTGTGTGACTTTTTCAACTGCAAAATTGTAGTCACTGAATAATTTGTAAGAAAGCTGTTGTACAAGCTTATCTATTGACATTCATTTGTGTGATTTTGAGGAGGGGACTGCAGACAAGATAGCTTCTCCCTTTTGTTCCGTTATTCACTTCATTTGATTAACTCATAACATTTCATTTACTCGTGAATTATTTGAAAGCGTGCTCATTTGTCTTCAGCGGGCTACCTTGTAATGTTTTGTTCACAACGGCCTTGTTGTCTTTCTGAAATGCTTAATTTCACTACAGAGTGCGTAGCTGAACTTTTAGCCAAAAGTGCAAATGCAAAAATGCAAAAGTCCTTTTTCTTTTTTCCACGGTGAACGAGGGACAAAATGCTCAATCTAAAAAAAATGAAAAGACCTGGTGAGTCAGGGTTCAGTATCAGGGATTATGCCATCCTACTGCACTCTGAAATGAACGTGCACATTCATGGAGTGAGTCACTTCTCGCACCATGTCCTCCCTGAGCCACAATGAAGAGATTGTTGGGGGGAATGGACATGGTGTGGAAACTATGTGACAAAGAGGAGTGCCCAAAATTGAAATGGCTCGTCAAATTGCTGTTTGTTCTGTGTGAAAATGGCCCGATTCGCTGGAAAACAACAAAGAATTTTGGATGGGTAAGCATAAGGGTTTCCACAGAGCTTTGTATTGGCTTGTGCTGGATGAACTAAAATGACTCTGGCTTTTGGCAAAATTCCCAGGAGCGCATTGAAGACAGTTTCAGTAGCTGAAGTGGACTTCAGTGATCAAAATGTGTGGTCTGTGGCATCCATGATATAATGTTCCATAATTTAGCTGTGATCTCTTTATGATTTAGAGAGTTGTGCAATGCAGGGAAACATAGTAAGAGTCTTCTTTACTTTATTGAACAGTACACAGTGAAGGAGAGCAGAGTGTCTCATCATGAAGGTTGTCCTTTATATTCAGTGTATTCAAAGGGCATTGCTAAGTCCTTACCAGCTTTGCAGGGTATGCAAAATTTAGTTTTGTGTCATTCTGAGCACTATGGTGTTGTGATTTCATTGTATCATGGTGTATGCTGTGAATGCTGGCTGTTCTTGCCCCTGGAGTGGCCATAAGGATGCTGGGACTGGGCCCAGTGCAGCCCTAGCCCTGCAAGCCTCGATCCAAACACATCCTCTGCACTCAGCTGTAAATACCACCAACAGCTGGTGGCACACAAGTTAGTCGTGCTTAAACAAATTCCTGGCTTACATGTAAATGGGCTTCCTTGTCAACCAGGCCTCCATATAAGTAACAGTATTAAACAACCTAGTTTTGGGAATGAAGTAAAGAAATGATATAGGCATGTTTGGGCAAAGAGGTACAGCTGGGAAAAGATGGATTTTACTTAAGTAAAAATCTATACAGAGATAAGAAAGGCAGTTTTATCGAGCGTGGTAGATAAATACATAGAAATAATCCTTATTCATTCCAGTTAAAAACAACAGAAGGTCAAAGTTTTTGGAAACACAAACCTGTTTGATCCCACCTAGCTCGCTCCCACTCCTCACAGTCACAGAGCTCTGTTTAGTGAGATAGGATTTATCAAAGTCACCTTTGAGCTCAGTAGCCCATCTAGTGCTCATGGTATCACACATAATGACATTCAGTGTGGCCCAGATCACATTTGTGATAGCATATTTGATACAGCTGTACGCTAGCAAAGAATAACACAGCCTAAAAGAATAAACCCCCTTTTTTTCAGTTTAAACACAATCCATTTTCCAGTGTAAATCACTTGTCACTCTATTGCAAATGTAACTGCTCTGATCTGAAAGAGAGAGGTGGAGAGAGAAAAAGAGAGAGAGTAAAGATTATCTTTTGGGCCATTTCACTGGCACCGTTGCGTGACAGAGACTGACAGCTCTTTCAGATGACTGACAGGTGTCCTTTGAAATGGCGGTGAAGCAGCTTCTGTTCAGACTGTTGAAATGCATATTTGGAGCTCTTATCATAAAGGCATGGATGGCCCAGATAGGTGCCGTTAACATTGCAAATGGCTCCAGAATTATTCATTGTCAGTGCTGCGGGAAAGAATGGGGGGGGGGGGGGGGGGGGGGGGGGGGTGAAGTTTGATTATTCTGCTCACACAATGGCAGGGTGCTTAATGATTCCTCTCCACCTTGGCAGTGGCATGTGCCGACTTCAGGCGCTAGCGGCGGGTGACACAGGTCTGGCCAAGTGTTAGAGCAAGATCATACGTCCGGGCCCCATTTTAATTTCTAATACATTAATCTTTTCCTCGCAGATCCTCCATGAATATTCCAGGGCTCCTTGTTTGTCGGGAAGGCTGTCTCGCTTTCATCTATTCAGGTGGTTTCATTCACTGTGAAAGCCAGCTAAATGGACCCGATCAGTCAATGACAACTGGGATACAATAGAGTCCGGTAACACGTCCCTTTTCTCCTTTCAGCCTTCTGATAGACAACCCTGACACCTGCTCCCCGGGGAGACCCTCCGCCAAGTCAGTGCACTGTTCCTTGAGAGACTTCCTTTACTTTATCAGCCTATAAAGGATTGTCACAGGTGACTATATCTGCTGAGGTATGGAGTTGCTCCCTCTGACCTGCCCCGGTGCTGCGCGGTCGAGGCGCCATGCGGTCGAGGCACCATGCGCTGCATCACAAGCGGATTAAGGTGGCTTAAATGCTGTCATACAAGCAGATTCGGTGCTTCACACTTTCTAAAAAATGTTAAGCCTTTGTTCTCTTCCATTAATTAGCATTGTCTTAAGTTCATTAGACCACAGCTCGTGCTGTTACTAATGAGGCAACGTAGACCACCTACATCAGCCTAGCTTTGTAGAGCTTGACCTGACAAAGGCTCCTGTGCTTTCTTGTTCATGGTGTAATGACTTACAGCAAGAGGAGGGATGCAGGAGCACAGATAGAGTCACATTCATTAATAATTACATTTCTCAATCAACTCTATCATTAGCCATCAAAAATAATACTGCACCGATGTTTTTAAGAGGATCTTCTTTAGCGTTTTAGGTTAACTGATGATGTGCTGATTTATGATAAGGCCAGTTTTCTTCCTTGAGTTTCTCTATGGAGTATTCTTTTTAAGGTGACTTCAGGAGTAGAGAAAAGGCTCGTTCGGTTCTTTTCCAAAAGATGTTTTAGGGTTGTGCACTTGAAATGAGCCTATCAGTCAGAGCTCCCTTCCCACAGCTAAATGAGACTCACAGGGCCCTGAATTGTAGAGCAGCGCCAAACATAACTCAACACTGAACACCCCAACAGTGGGAACCTACTTGTCCATTGGCATATATGGATATTACAAGTGTCAAGGCTAGTGATGTAGATTGGGTGCCATTCATAATTATGATATCTGATTTAGGTTCAAAACGGACGCGCTAGAGAGAAAGCGAGGGAGGGCACCAATATTTTAATGGGGAAGAGACAGCCTTCTCCCTCAAGGAACATCTTCACTGACACTGGCTGCTGGAAAATTGGGATTTATATTTCCTGTTTTCTATTAATATGGAGATGAATACAGGTGTTCCTGTGTCGTAAAATTAGTTTAGCTCTTGCAAATTGCAATTACAGGTGTTGAGAAGGGGAAAGTGGAGTCTATGCATTTTTTGCAGGTAACAGAAGATTTGAGAAAATTAGGAAAAATATCAAGATTTAAAAATAAGCATAATAATGCGTATAATGTTCCTGGAAGAAAAAGCGTAGCAAATAAGGTGAGAAACATTTTTTTTCGAGGGCAAAGACCTGGGATGAGCTTCAAAACCCAATCAAGTCCTCCAAAATTCCCTGGGGCATTATTGGGAAAAAAAGACTCTGGTGAACTTAGCAGTAAGGTGGGGCTGGGCTGTACTATTGCAATACCTCATAAGCTCATAGCTGGTGTGCTCACTAGATAAAGCTTACATGAAAGTTTAAGGCATATATAGTTTTCCATGAGCACCTATAGTCTTATCTCACTTTTTCTAATCTGTAATTTGTCTGGCGTACAATAATGCCACCCATGAACTATTATTATGTAATTATTCTGATTTTACAGTGTAATCTTATTACATGGATTTCTACATATAAAATATATATCAGTTCTGAGAAGTACTTAAATAAAGGGACAGTGGAGCAAGTAGGCAGCAACTAAGAAATTTAAAGGAGAAATAAATTGTACTGTAAGTGCATTTGTAAAAATAGAATACCTACAAATCAGCTAAACAGAGAATATAATTTAACACTGTTATGCAGTGTGTCCTAAATAACTATGGTAGTCTATAACACATTTTTTTCTGGTAGCTAAAGGATGATAAAAGTAAATGCAGATTGTTCCGCTAAGTTTAGCATAAAGACTGGGAATATGGAGAAATGGAATCAATTCATATCTAACTATTTTCAAAAAAGAAGAATCAGTGTATTTTCCAAAGCGTCTAAAAGGGTTTTGGATCCCTTCTTTGCTTGTGTTTTAAAACAGGAATATTAACAGAGAGTAAGGTTAACAGGGATTGCTGTATCAGTATAAAATGATAAATAAAGTTGCCTAAAACTGGCTTCTTTCCCCTGCAGTTAATCCAAAAGTAGCTCTCCTGTAATGTAATCAGCATCAACGTGTTTTCACTTTTACTATATTAGAAAACAAATGCACTACCGATTTATAAGAAGACATGAAAGCAGAGGCATTTACCTGGCATTGGGCTAACTTTCTCTCTACAGCCAATAGAGAGGCTCTGGTACTGAGGCGAGACATTAATTCACTGTGTCAACCTGTCCCCCTGGAATATTTATGATGCTAAATACATTTAATTAGGCAGTAGGAGCTCTGATGGGAGAGAGAATGCACTGTCAGTAAAAAAAAAAAAAAAAAGAAACAGGGAAAGATTTTGTTACCTCTAATGCTGATAGGCTGGTAATGCTGCTTACTCATTCTCAGTGACAGGAGGACCAAACATACTGTAGAGGGAATTTGAATCAGTCAAAATCATTCGTGGCATGTTCATTACAAAGTCATCATAGCACCTGAAGAGGATAGTACAGACGCTTATTGAGCGAAAGAATATTTTCCAGGGCGGTGTTTGGCATGCATAAGCAGGTGTTATTACTTCACGTGCACTGAGACGACACGGAAGCTGCTAAACTGATCATCATTAGAGTTTGTTGCTCCAAAGGTTTATTATAAGACATTAGACTTACAACATGTAGTTACTGACTGAGACAATCGCTGCTGCTAGTTTGCCTCCTGATAGGCTGAGTTTACATAATGAAATCAAAATCAAAATGTAACTAGACGCTGCACTGCTGCACTCAAAATATTACCAAAAAAAAAAAAAAAAGACAGGTTGTGATGCAGCGGCTGACAGCCAGGAGTAAAGTGAGACATCATGTCTGTCTGTGATAAAAACACGGCTACAGTAAATAATAGTCACTTTCCATCTTGACATCTGTCATCTGAGTGGAAATGGATGGGGAAATGACCAGCTCTCTATCGGCCGGGCTCTGGCTGCGTCGCTGGCTGAATGATGCAAATAGAAGATAATATCAGTGGTATACTGAATGGCATTACTCCAAATCTAATGTCATTAAAAAGGGTGGGTATTAGCTTTGCTGTCTGGAGGTGGTGGTGTGGGCTGCTGCAGCTTGACTGACACACAGATTAAGTGCAGTGACAGGGAGTACAATAAAGTCATCAGAGAATGTGACATGTCAGTTAGGGGGGGATGAAGGGATGAATTGTCACTCTCTGTCAGAGCCCATCCTCTCTCTTATCCATGATGTCCCATACACCACCGTGGGAAAACAGGACAGCACGGCCACATCAGACAAATATTTATTCAGGTAGAGGATAAGCATAGCCGCTCGAGCTCTCCTGTTCACTACATGTTTGTAAATTTGCTGGCAGAAAAAGGCTCGATGACGATGATGATGATGAGCCACTGTGTGACTTTGCTTTTCAGAGCCATCACTCTTAATTTGTCAGTGTAATATTTGATTTATGGCGCTAAAATACACAGAGCTGAATAACGTTTGGTTGTTTTCTGCTGAATGCTGCAGTGTGAAGTTTACAGTATTTCAACTCATATTTGATTTTAAAATTGTGATTACAGAGGAAATTAAATGGACTCTCTAAAAGATTACACTCACTTCTTTTGTAAAAATGAAACACACATAAGTATTTTATTTATAGAATAATAAAACAAACAAGCAGTAGTTTTATACATTGTATTATCACCCCAAACCACACTGCTTCCTTTCTTTGTAAGAGAAGAATAAATTCATTATCCACCTTTGTGTCAAGCCATCTAAGCACATCGATATGGGTCTGGAGATGAGGTATCCTTGGGATTTCAGAGTATACAGTCTGGCCAAAAGATGGCAATGTTGCAGTGCTGAATTCCAAATGAGCTTTCTACTGGTTGGCCCCCCATCACAGACTGGCCACTGCCTTCCTCTGCAGCACTCTCCTTTCCAAACGAGCCCAGAAATGTGTAATCCTCACAGGGTATAACTGCACTGAAGTGCAGGATTAGCGTTTGAGTCAACCCCTAAAGTTCTACCAGAAAAGTTGATTACATAGAGGCTGATGGAAAGACAAAGTTAGGGGTGATAGGTTGATGGAATAGGGCCACACAAGGTTTTGCATGTATTTTTCTCCTCTAGCATAAACTATGTGCTGCTTAATATCAAACAAGTGTTTTTTTTTTAATGTTTTAATGCAGTCACTTTTATCTCAAATTTACCATTACTCCGTTACTCTTTAGTTTTTCTTAAATGGAGCACTTTCTACAGTGTTGATTTTGAGCCACTGTTTTGTCCTTTACATGCTAGTTTTAAAGTTCATTTACATTTTACATTTTAACCTCTTCAATCATGTCTGCACATGAAATAAAGTTTAGCTAGATTAAGTGCCATTTTCTATTTGAAGACTCTTTTTTTTTTTTCTGAGTAGTTACATACAGCACAAAGGAATTACAGTGCATTTGGTGCAGCCAAATAGGCACCCAGCAGGGCAGCAATTGTACAGCTATTATAGCACTAAAATACTTGCAATGTGCCTCTGTAAATGGATTATGAAGTTATACTGAAAGGGTTAACAGAACTGGTCTGGTGAAAATAAACTCTTAGTTTCCCACTTTCAGCAAAATTGCATCCTTCTTTAATGTTTGCAGGAGAAGATTTAGAAAAAAAAATCACTTATTTAGGTAGACAAAACATTTCCATTAATTATAGAATAGATGTAGAAAAAAAAACCTTTAAAAATTGCTTTAACTTTGCACACCTGGTCGCAGACTTTTGAGTGACACTTGTTTGCTCTGTTGTTTGGAAGGAAGCAGGGATAGAAGTCTCTCTCATGGCCACTTTGCTGGTCTTTATTATTGGCTTATTGCCTTTAAGCTGTCACCACTCAGAGCATTTCTTCTCTCAGGGGATTGTCTTCTGGGACTCGAGAGAACTCGGCTGGCTCTGGCTACTCAGATCTGTTGCACACTGCTACTATCTCACGTTGCATGCAATCTACTGTCACTGTGCTTATTTTCTACAAATTTCGTCATAAAGCACCCTCTTTGACATTGACATGATCTAATTCAGAAGTAAAATAAATTACAAAAAAAAGTTAATTAAATATTTCTTTTGGTCTGCATCCAACTACATGTTTTTAGCTTTATTATGTCTGTAATATTACATGGCAGATAGTCCCTGGTTTAGCACTGCTTTATCCTTAGGCAAATAAATCGCACTGTACAATGGGTTGTGGATGTTTCACTGCATAAGGTCAATACATACAAAGAACACAGGAGCTGAATGCCACTGGAGCCTCAGCCAGGTAGCCTCATTGCCTCAGGCAATTGTTGTTTATTGGCTGTTGTATTAGTGGAAGTGTGCCCGGTAGACATTCAGCTAACATCTAAGAGACATGAAAAAACAAAAAAACAAAAAACGTAAATATTTGTAATTTGGGGAAAAAATTAAAAATGCTTCCTCACGGTTTTCTTTATTTTTACTGAAACACTCCGATGGTAATCTCTCGATTTATGTGGAATAAAACAGGTTTCAGGCTTTTAATTTGGAAATGTGACAAACAGTGAGGCACAAAGGGAAATAGTTGATTTGAAGTGTATAGAAATCCTAAGATTTAGCAAGAGGGTGTGATTTTCTGCTTCCGAGCCTAATCCCACCATTCCTCCACCTCTCCTCTCTTATGCCAGTCACATTTTCTAATTAGCTTTCCCTGTGGAGGAAGAAGATGGATTATATTTTAATATCTGGGGCCTAAAATTAGTTTATATTTTAGCAAGTTAGCACTTCTGAGAAGTTGATTTACTCTTGAAGCTGTAAAACCCGTGAGCTTGCAATTAATCATTCTCTTTAGTCTCGTTCTCAAGGAAAAAGGAACTCCAGTGTCACCGTCTGGATCACAATAGGTAAACAGCTAATTTACACTATTTAGAAATCACCTCTCTAGTATTGTACAACTCATGACACTCACTCCCTCGATTGTTCTGTCCCGGTCCTGTTATTAATTACAGCACACTTTAACAAAGCGACGTTGTCTATGACTAATCATCGACACGGAATGATTAAAGATGTTCTTCACTTTTTTGAATTATTCGCTCCCGCTCTGTCTGTATTCATTCATGAGCTTGTTACTGTTTTTTTTTTCCCTTGGTCAAGATTTTGGTTTGGCATTATCCGATTACCAGGGTCCTGAGAGGCTTCCACAGGCCAATCCATCAAGACTAAGGGGTAGAAGGAGAGCTGCTGCAGACGTACAGCGCTGAGAAATTAATGGTTATTAAAAGGTATGCACAGTATAGAGAAAATTTCAAGACTTTCCATGTGTTATGACATTACATGATGCTCTATGTGACTATATAAAGGTGGCATTTTTTCACAAAAATGTTAAAAGTCATCGGCTCATGCAGATGTTCTCAGGTTATTAAAAAGTTATTTTTCCAAGATGAAATATAAGTCTGTTAACGCTATAAGCTTTAATCTAACCATAAAATATCACCAGTAGGAACGGGTAGAAGCATTAAAGGTGTCATTGTGAAAACAAAACAAACAAACAAACAAACAAACAATACAGCTTGAGCGCTTGACTGACAAGCAGGTGCATAGATTCTGTTCTTCTCTGCAGCCCTCCCTTACAGCCACACAGAGCGAGGAGAGTAACTCCTAAGCCTGGATCTGGCATGGCTTTGGGCTGTTGTTTGGTGACTGGAGGTAGAGCGGTGTCGGGAGGATCATCAGTGCCTCTCTCCCAGGGAGATGAGCAGCATAGGCCAATTTCATATGCGGGGCTCGGCCCCTGGGTCTGAGTGGAGGTGGGCTGGGTCCACCCAGTATCCTGGCTTCATTAATCATCCCGCCAAGGCTTACTGGCAAACCCCCTCTCCGCCCTCTCCTAGACAACCCCTTGGATTACACAGAGCCAGCGAAATGTCAGCCCAAATCTGAGTCTTGATGCAGATAATCATTTCAATAATATTTCTCCATTTGTGCCCCTGATGCCAGGGGAATAAAGCTTTTCCACTGTCAGGTAGCATAAGACTACAGTTGGTGGGAATACTTGACTCTGAGCCAGATGGCTTAGCCATGCTTGCAGCATATGTTCAACAAGCAGGCCTGTGCCAAGTACGCATTAGGTTTTTATTAATTTGAAGCACCCAGGAATGCATACGTATATATTTACCTGATCCCACCACTATTCACTACCCCTGAACACCAGTACTCCCTATAGAAAAGTTAACTACACTTTGTTCGTGCCTGCTGCAAGAAATAATATCAAGGTTCTTAGTTGATGAATTTAGTTAATACTAATATTTATAGTTTCCATAGCACTAATGAAACATTTGCTATATGAACCTAAAATATGCATTATGCAGTTAAAGTTGAAGAAATTGCACAATTTAAAAATGCCCTCTATGCTTGTCATCCTTCCGAAAATGAGGATGTTATCGCTAATCAAAGATAATTATCATCTATATTAACGGCTCTAATATCTGCCATAGCGTCGTTGGTTGTTGCAAAGCAAACTACCATTTAGATGCAGGAATATGGTTGGGTCCAAGACAAAAGAAACAGTTCTGCATGGGAGGGCAAATTTATTCATTACCACTAAGTTGAACTTCCTTTTAACAGCCCTGTGCTCTGCAATCCTGGGAGTTCTTTTCCCAGTGACTTATAGTAGTGCAGGGGGAGGGTGGGAGGGTGGCGCGCCGAAAATGTCAATAGAAATAGTAAGTGTGAGAGGGAAGGCTTGCCTAATTAGTGCCCATTTAGATTTTATGACGGCTCTGAGATCTGCTCTTCCTGACAGAGAGCACTATAGTTGCATATTGTCCTAGCCTGAGGGAACCATAGGAAAATCCAGATTTATTGTACCTATCATACCAGCATATTTCATTTGCCATTATGAGATGCCATCTTGCAATGATGCCAGATTATTTATTACAGATTAAATTGTGGGACCTAGGTGGTTGAGGAACATTTCAAAGTACCATTCCTCTTATTAAGTTCTTCATTATCTGCCCCACTGTGATCTAAAAGCTCCCTCCTTCCTACCTGCATTAACAAATACATTACTGATTGGACAATGCCTAACTGTTTTTCTGCTCTCTGCATTAGTGCCAGTGCGCACAACACAACTCATCTGTTTTGTCTACTTAGGGAGGACTGAGGGAAGATTTCATTAGCCTAATTTCACACACAGAAGTTCTTTTTCTTTTGTTCTGGCTTTTCACTTTTTTATATAAAATGCAGCTACAAGGGGATAACATTCAGTTTTATCTTCAGGAATCTTTCTGCAGTATCCTACCAATACAGCAGAGTATCTTTAGTTTTATTTACACTTAGATATACATTTATGTCCTCTGTGACAATATAAACTGACACTATTTAGCGTATTAGGTAGTGTTTATTTCCAGTGTACCTTACACCCCAGGATATTGGCATTTATCCTATTTACACATCAATATTACATCTCCGCGTAGGCCTTGAGAGTTGCGTTTAAGTCATTGTGCAACGTGGTATTAAAATGTACTCCATACTGTGAGGGGAGCTCATCAGGGAATAGCAAGGCCCTGGACTCCCATTACCCAGCATAAAAGTGTCAGCCACTTTAATTACATTCATGCCTTCCCCAGTCCATTTTATTTCAGCCACAATCAGATCTCATGGCTCCGTCTCAACCAGTTGGACAGTCTTAGTTGTGAGGTGAGGATCTAACAGGATTTTTAGATTATTTTTTTTCCCATTTGTCCAGCTGAAGTCATGATATATGAGTCAGAGCAGTGTTTAGACGTTAGATGTTACAGGTGTTCCCAGCTGGTCATGGATCTTCAGTCACAGGCTTGAATGCTTTGTCTGCTGCTCGATCCCTCAATGTGAATTTGAGTATCTGTCCCTGGAATTGTTGATTAAGTTGGCATACCCAGCCACTAAATATCAGTGCACCCCACTGAGAGTGGAAGAATTGGTTGTATACAGGACACCGTCACAGTTAAGGGTGAGAGCTACGGGGTGGGAGGAGGGGATGGGAGGGTCAAGTTCCACCGGTCAGACTGTTAGTGAGCGCGGAAGAGGCAGTGTCACTTACTGTTTCACGGGGAAGCTTCCTGACCTTCTAGGAGTGAAAGCAAGATCCTCTCTTGTTTATACTCAGCCATGGATCAGTGCATGGAATATGTCTACATCCTCTCAGCCAATTTCACACAGAGGAAGCGCAGTGTGGGCGGCCGACACAAGCCGTTTCCCCCGGACGATGAGGCCCATCCCTCACGCATGTCCTCTGTCTGTGTATGGAGGTGTATAGAGACAGATAAAGATAGAGGCATTCTACTGCTCCACTGGGCCACAGAACCATCCCCTCCCCAGGGACACTTATGTTAGGACCAGCCTCTGGATTAAGGTCCATATCTAAGATACAGGGTACTCTCTCAGCCCAACAGTAATTAACAGATTCATTGGATTCTTCTCAGATTGTTTGTGTAGAACACACTTTAATTCTATTTTTTCCCTACAAGCATAGGATGCGTCACAGAAGTGCATCTTTTAATGAACAGTGACTTTGTGAAATATACATAGACTCAGTTGAAAAGCCCTGTTTTGAAATGACGAGTCAATGAGTCCTTCTAAAGGTAATTTATAGGACGAGTAAGTGGACATAAAGCACTCAGGTGAATTATCAGAGAAGCCATTAATTACCGCTAATGATTCAAATGGGACAAGCACATTTGCTATAAAAACTATTTATGATGCACATTAAGGTCAAGCTTTTCTTACAACTAAGATTCACACACGTATCACTCATTGAAAGAGAAGCACAAAACCATCCTCCAAACTCTTAATGAGAAAATAAGGGATTTTTACCATTGTGGCTCAATCCAATTTTGCATTAACAATCAAAAGGTAATCACACCTCAGTCAGTGATCCCACTTCAGAACCACACACTGCTCCTGAATGAAGCCTCTTCACTTCATGCCCAATTGATCTAATTACATGAAGGAATTCTCGCTCTCCGTCTCTCTGATATAGTAGTTCCTGTTATATCCAGTTGTTCACTTAATTAATTCCTAATTCTTTACCACACCGGGGGACCTAGGAAGACGACCCAATATTTTGCCTTTCCAGAGCCTTCTTTCAGTGGTTTGTCTTGTTTTTCCTGTACAGCCCAAGGTGAACGAATCTCCAACTGCTGTCCAGTGCTCCTCTATGATGCTTCTCTTGTAATCAGCGACCCCTGTTACTCAATTATGGGGTGTGAATTTGGGCTCTTTGGTGACCTTCTCCCAGTGATCCTACTACTGACCCTTCAATAAGAGCACTGCCTTCACACCGCTGCTTTGTGTGTTGCATTACATTTTTTTTTTTTCATTTGTGGGATCTTTATGAAGAGGGAAATGAAAGGAAGCGGGTCACTCATGTTGTGTTCTCACATCTACCCACTTCAGAGGCTCTGAGCAGGGGCTTGGTGTTTACTTTGATTCTATGTAGGGTACACCTTAAGTTCAAGGGTTGGAGGGCAGGAAGCATCACTCTCTTGTAGGTAATCATATCCAGCTTTGTGCTCCTTGTACCCCGACACTGAGGGTGGCAGCTTAAAGGCTGTCTCAAGCCTCGTTCCACAACAGACCACACGTGCGATATCCACAGCAGCCACAGCAAACCTCTTTCTCTTGTCTGCGTGCACACGAGGGCTCACTGCTGTGTTGATATGCATTTCCTCTCTGTAGCAGACCAGTTTTTTATGTACCGTACTCATTTCTAGCACTCCGCGGTTTTAAGATGACATATTAGCCAGCTCCGGGGTGGTTAAAGGTGATGCAAAGATTACAGCTATTTACTGAATTATCTGTCTGTGAGACTACCCTCATATCTCTGCATATATTACCTTGAGCTTGAGTTTAAAGAGCGATTGCTCAGAACAAGGAAGTTAAAGAGGCAATTACATAATGAAATGGGCCATCAATTCTGTTCGTGGCCTTTTTCTCTTTGAACAGAGATGGCCCAGATATCCCTGGTTTAGCTGACCCAGTAGAAGTACAACTGTTTGTATTAAACTCTCCTTTATCAAGGGACCAAGAAGCTGCATGGGTCTGTCTGGCTTTCTATCTCCATTCTGTAATTCAGTTATTAATTACCCTTCCTCTCAGAGGAGCAGCGACCATTGTATTTACAGTGTTTCCATGGTGACCCTAGCCCATTTATAAGGTTTGTGTCAGTATTAAAACAAGACCTGTATTCAAATGGTCTCCACCTAAATATAGCTGTGTCTCATAATATGCCGGTTATTATAGTAAAATTAACACTGCTCCATTTCAGGCTGGATTATATTACTTACTGGTAATATTGAGCAGTACTACAGCTTGCAGTGAAAATGTAGTATAGAAGATAAACTATCATTACATTTAGAAGTACATGCATAGTACATACACACTCCTGGAAAATAATTACATAGTACTTACCAAGTAATAAGTGTACATCCTTTGGAATTACAAAGCAAGATTTATGTAGGCAAGGATAATAATGAATGTAATTTACTTGTATTTTGTTCTCTATTAACTGATACAAAAATGTGTTGTTTATTAACACATGTTACTTAAATATTTTGTAAATAGGTTTGTCTATATATTTAGTACAAAAAACTTTAAATGGATATAACCTAGTGATTTTCTATTGCATACTAATAAATAAATAAATGCAGGACGATGATTAATGTAGACAGGTCTGATCTGTATATTATATATATAATGTAAGCCAGGCGAATGCAGTTCTACTCAATATGCAAGAAGGAAATGAACATCTTTGCCTTCTCTTATCAATGTTGTGTTTTTTTCTGAAGATAATTTTATCTTGAGCACTCAACACTCTTTGTCTGATTATCTCTTTTTTTTTCTATTTGATTTATACCACAGGAGCGGTTATTAATATTTATCTACCATTTGTAAACAAAGCCTTTATCATTAATAATTTCTTACTTTATTTAAACAGTATAATATATCTATAACTTAATTTCACTGTCTTTGTTGTCACTAGAGTCAGATAGTTACATTATTTGATTGAAAAATAAATTAAATTTTCTGGGTAACTATGTGAAACAGATAATAAGTAATTTTTAACTGTTCTGATACATTCAGATTCCAGGAATGTCTTTTAAGTTTAGATCTAAAGCGTTATACTACAGATCACTATTATGAACTTAATATAAATAGCTCTTATGACACACACACACGCGTGCACACACACATACACACATATATGTGTGTGTATGTATATATATATATATATATATATATATATACACACATATATATACATATATATATATATGTATGTATATGTGTATATATATATATATATGTGAAGGATAAACCGCCCGCAGGGGGCGTGCTTGGTGTTTTTGTTTTATATATATATGTTAAATGAATGTAGAATGTGCACAAGAACCTACAACTTTCTGTTTGTGAAGACCTAAGTTTAACACAGTATCAGTAGGCGTCCTCTCAGCAGCCCCAGTTTCACTTTTGCTCTGCACAGTATTATGGCTTTTAGTTTGGTGTGGAAAGTCAAAGTGTAAGATCGTCAACGGCTCTTATTCAGGCCCAAGCAGGACCCACACCTTCTGTCACAGCCTCCAGCCCTGGGCCCATCGGCAACCTGCTGCCAGGCCTATGTGCGCTGCCAGTTGTAGTTTTTAATTGGCCATCTGGGGAAAGCTGGATCTAGTGGCTGGATATTAATCAGTAAATTAACCCAGCCATAATACAGCTTCCTCCCAGTGGAAGCCCGGCAGCTGTGGGCAGAGAAAGAGAGAGCGTGAGTGCGAAAGAGAGATGAACCATAGGCTGGAGAGGCTGAAAAGGGAGGCTCCCGAATGGGCTGGCCCGTGATTGAACATTTCCTCTGTGTCCCTTGCCACGCTCCCCTGTCTGCAACGCTGCTGACCCCCAATTTGTCTGACAATCACATGGAGGATAATCTCCAGCATGTCAGTGCAGATGTCACAGGTACTTGCTCTCACTGAGGACAAAGCTGCAAATTCACAGTTAAAGCTTGCTTTTTTGCCCAAAACTGACAGCTGTATTGAAAGCTGGAGTAAGATTGGAGGGAGAGTGCTCTATAAAAGTTCAGGAGGAGGTTACTCCAGCAAGGTCTTTCTGGTAGGGTGTGTGTATGTGTGTTCATGTATGTGCATGTATCATTAGTGTATTTGACTGACTGGAATTGTTGGCGGTCCCCAGAGTTAACCAATTAAAAGGCTAATGAATATACAACAGCTAATTATTATAAGTAAGCCAAATTATCATAATAGCCCGTGCTTACAGTTTTAGCATTTAGTTTGGACATACCGGGAACAGTAACTGACACACTCAGGCTTACAAAGCTTATGTGTTTTTAAAGCTCATCTAAATCAACATGTATATCACCATGGAATCTGAAAGAGGCAATGCAAATCTCCCTTCATGGTAGCACTACTGTATATAATGTGATACAGCCACATGTCATGCAAATGAAATTCAGAATTTTTTTTCCTAATCTATTGAAATGAAGACAAGGAAGGAAATCTATCAAATCCTTTGAAATGCCAGTTACTCCAACGTTTTCAAATCCTGCTTACTCATTCGCAACATTGCCCACAATGGCCCAATGCAACCAGAGATATTAAAGGGGTGCAGCAGTTTCCCCTCGAGAAACAGTGTGGTAAACAGTTCAGAAATTTCACAACACTAAAGTCTAGATTAAGCCATGAAAAAAGAAATTATTTATGCTACTGCTGACAGCTAGTTTGGGAGATTTTTCTAATGTAAGCTGGCAATTATTATCCCAGTGGGGGAAAAAAACAGTAAATGAGCTTTTGGTTAAATTAGCTCTTTGTTACAAGGATAATTTCTGCTATTTCTCCTCAGAAACCTGCTTTATAAGGACCTCCAAGTCATACCATTTTGAACTGCAGTTGCTCACGTGGTCCTACAGCCTGTGCATTAAAAAAAAGAGCATCGCGGTGGATGTCACAATACATCACAGGAAAGCAATGTCAGCTACTAACCCACTCTACCTCTTATATATTCATGCATAGCAAACACAAAGACTCAAACCGGTGTGGCGTATGCCATCTGACCCTGCACAGGGCTTTTATGGTGTGATGTCATCACGCCCCATTGTCATAAATGAACCTCCTCACTTCTGTGCCTGTCTGTCAATAAATTTTCAAGAGGCCTCTGTCATACGTTTCTAGTCTACTGTGCTCTAGATGGACATGAAATAATTGCCATGCAAAGAGTTGCACGTTTCCCTTTCTAATTTTAAGGGTCAACAGCATTTTAATACCATTTTAAACACAGACACAGTGTTTTTTATGATGCATGTACAAGCGGCTTTTGATAGCTTAACCAGCCAAGCATGGTTAAAGAGAGAAACCATTGCAGCTGCTTCCAGGACCCACTTAATTTAGTCCCCTGACCCCAGTTCACCTGAGTCTGCATGGAAATCATAATGCAATTCAAGTGTGACGAAAAATGATATACTGTGTATTTACCCCAAATATTTATGCAGGACCTACTAACAGTCATGCTTACTCCTAATAAAGAGAAAGTGATGCCTTGTAACACTGGCAGTGCTAGGTTGCTGCTACATTGCCTGAGGCCATTGTTTCCTCCATTATCATTTTCATTGGATTCTATACAGGGCAGTGTTTCCACTGTTTACAATGCCTGCCTCATATACTGTAGGCCTTAGGTGTTTTTACTGACCCATTTTGGATATAAAGTGATTTCTTTCAGAAATTTTGACTTTATTGTCAATAAAAAGTCTCTGCCTCACAGACATTAAGGCATACTGTATCCTGACACTCTATATGGTATATCTGCTGTCTACCTATGATAGATGTTACACAGCTAAAATTGGAGTTTACTCAAACCGACAGCTGCTGCAGGCATCCAACAATGTGTCTGCTGCTTAGCATCCCCATCACTATCTGCTGACCTGATGATACCGCGTGCTGCTCCAGGGATGAATACCCCAACCCTGAAAACACAACAGGATAAAAAAGGAAATCCTCTGTGGAGTAACACCCTTGAATTGGAGGATTATTCTGCAGTTTAGTACCTTAAGAAGTGTGTCAATAGTAATTGAAAGGGTTCAGGTGAGCCCTGTAACAGCCAAGCAAAGATCCCTGAGGCAAAATCATGTTCTATATTTCCTGGGGGAAGGTCTGTACTGTACTCTGGGTAGCAATCTTCCAGAGGCCTATTAGACCACTGTAGCTGTATAAAGAGTCAAGCAGAGAGGGTGTCTCATCAGTGCTGATAACAGGGTATCTGGTCAAGTCATTAGCTCTTCTCTTATTGAATTCCTCCAGCCAAATAGACCAAATGAAGCTAAATAAAGCTATAGATGGTGAGGAGCCTTCAACCCATTAATACGCTGCCACCTCTCTCTCTCTCCCCCCTCCTCCTCCTCTCCCAGAGCCACAGACATGCACTGACTCTCGCTCCTTTTCTCATTCTCTTATTCTCACTTATTCTTTCCCCCCCTCCCCTTCTTCCTCTATTGCCTGCACTTTTTTATTCCTTCTTCTGTTTTCCATCATTCTCACTTTATCTCTCCTCTCCTTCTTTCTCCTCCTTCCTTCCCTCCTCTCTCCTCCCTCACTTTTTCCTTGTCTGGGGGCCCTAATGGCGAGCATGTACAGCAGCTCTGACACCATCACATCTGCTGGCAGAGAGGGTCTCTCCCTCACCACACAGCCTGCTAATGAGATCTTCCCTCATTTAATTAATACCATAAGAATTTTAATTCTGACTGAATCAATTTAATGTGATGTGATTTTGTCAGCTCTATTCCCCAAGTAAGGAAAAAAACAGAGCGGGCCCTGATGCTTATTACATACATCATTTCACGGGCCCTGCATTCCCTGCTGACTTAAACAAATTCTAATTAAGACTAATTAAAGCATCATTTATGAAAACGCTTGTGATAGTTATGCAAACATTCTGGGTGGGTATGCTCTGCATGATAATTACCCCCCGGTTTAAATTAAGACCTGTTCCCTGGCAATTATGCTAGCCACACACCAGCACCTCACAGAAAAACGTTCTTTATTCAATTCCTGCAATTAAATATGAGACCTGGCTCCTGAACTCTCCGCTCAGAAAGCATTTTATAAGAAGAAAAGGGTAATTATGTATTGTTGTTTTTCCTTCTCTGTCAGGTGGAGTTAATGGAGCCAATCCAGTGTTCTGTATCAGAGTTACATTTTGGCTAAAGCGATGATCATAAAGCTGCAAGTGGTGACTGATAATCGGAGCTGACGCCCACTGCCTTTGGATCAAATTATTATTCCGTGTTTTCTAGGCGAGTTTATGTCACATTGATGCTGGTTAGGACAATGTGAGCAAATGCAAAAAATTTAAAATATTTTAAGCGGGTCTAGAGTTGTGCTAAAACATGGCGAAAGTATCATTTTGGTTCATCTTAACTTGTAAATGAGACAAAAAATGACTCACTATGCACTCAGTACACAAGTTTTAACACTATGACTGATTGTTCCTGGTTACACTAGACAAATAACCCTCAAAAAGCTTAGTAAAATTTTAAGTTGTTCTGTGGACGAATGAAAATCATTTCACGCCAATGACTGACCATATTTGTTCGGATTTGAGAAAACAGAATAGAAAGTAACTCATAAGAATGAATAAACATGAAGATGGAGGCAAAGACAGAAAAGCAAGTCAAAAGATGCACCATGAGAATTTAGTCAGATTATGCCATTGCTCTTCACAGGCAAAAAGTGCTTATCAACAGAAAAGACTGAGGCCAGCTGGACCACATGGTCAGCTCTAAGAAAAAAAACACAAAGTGCACTTAGCAGTATGAATGTTGAACTAGTCCTTTAAGGTCCAAGGGAAGTATAAAGGCATTTATCAAATACAAATATTGCTGTGACTTTATAATCAGGGGTCTCAAGACTACATTCAAGACAAAGAAATAGTAGAGGCTGAAGTATATTGTGAGAAGAGTGTTTTCCTTCTTTAAACGAATGTGCTGATCCATGCTTATGTCAGCTGGCTGTTAATAGCCGCTGCCTCTTTATCAGGCTTTTAGCAGGAGTTTACAGAATGACGCCATTACACGTATCAGCTCTGTTGATACAGCAGCACACTCCCAGCAATACATTGTTTCCCAGTGCTGAGGACTGGGCTATTCTTACTTTTTCTGGCACCATTTAAAAGACTTTACATGCATTAATGACCCTAACTGTAGCAGCCCTCTGCCAAAGGCTAGAATTACCTCATTCCGTGTTTGAAAAGTAACTGAGTACATTCATATAAGAAGTACAGATTAAATTGTAATCGACTCCACCTGCACCAATTCACAAACTACTGTAAAAATACTTTACATTTAAAATGTTATGTCCATTGTTTTGCTTAATGAAGTTAGCCAATGCAGAACTTTTTCCTTGTGATGAAGTATTTTTATAGTGTGGGTTTACTTGTTTCACTTAAGCAAATAACCTGAATAGCTTTCCCATCACTGTCCATGCTTTTCATGGCTTTCTATCACTGCTAAACCAGCTGCTCATTAATTACCTCTTTCATGTCCTAAAGCAACAAAATACAAGATACTTTGTGTAGCTTTATAAGTTTAATAATAAACAGATGTGTGTATGTGTGTGTGGGGTGCATGGAAATTCATCATACTTTTAATAAAGTTATGGCTTCCTCGCGCTCAGATGGCTTGACACGGCGGTGTTGTTTATATGTTTGCACAACACTTATCACTTCTGTCATGTTTGTTTACTTTTCTCAGTGTGTTCGATTTTGGCAACGCCGCAGCATTATTGCGTTTTATTTCATGAGAGGCAGCTGGTTCAATAAGATGAGGGGGGGAAAAAAAAGAGGCTCAATTCCCAAATCAGTTGCCGGTGAGGCTGAGGGAACTCGAGCGGCAGGGAGCAGACCCTGGTTCCACCCACGTCCTGTTTTACGTGCGCTGCCTCACCCTGTACATGCAGATGGCACAGCGCTCCCAGATTTCATTTGAGGTAATCTAATCCCTCCACTGCTCCCTCTAGAAAGGAGGAGTATTAGCGGCCATATGTCAACCAGATTTGTCAGATTATTCATTACAATTAATTGCTGTTCCACTTAAGGCCTTTAAGGCTGTGAATTGCTCCGAAATCTATTGCAAACACAAAAATTATGAGTAAAAGACTTTGGCCCTGTCATTCAAATTTCAGGCTGACCTTTAGCGGAGCCAGGCTTTTCTGAGGGAGTGCAGGAGAGCGAGCCATTCTAATTGGTGTTTCTTCAGCTTTTTTTTTTTTTTTTGTATTTTCCATCTACAGGTAGAGTGGCTGTCTCTGTTGACAAGGAATACAGGGAAGACTGTTGTGCCAGTCAGGAATGATTAAACCTACAGCCCACTGAAGTCCACATTATTTTTTAAAAATCTGCTCCATTAAACATGCTGAAAATATTGGTTATATTTATACCTATAATTTGTTTTTCCTTTTTTTTTAAATAAAAATATGCCGTATCGTCATAGTTACTTTCTACACACTGTACACTGTCAACTGAATTTCAATGTAGACCTTTTTCGAAGGTTTGCTGCAAGGCAGCCTAATAGCCACCTGAATTAATGTGCTGTCCAAGGATATCAGCCATAATACTTTGGTGATTAATGTTTCACTGGTGCTTTGCTTCCATAGTTAAGGCTCAAACCCCAGAGATAAACTATTCAGTACATGCTCAGATCACATTCAACCAAATATTCACATTCAACTCTAAATCAGATATCTTGTACTTGTATCCTGGACTCCTTTTTTTCTTTTTTTAAAGAAAAACCAAGCCTGACTAAAAAAATATTGATTTTAATTCCTATTAGCCCAAATCAGACTAAGTAGTCCTTGAAGAAAAAGTCAGAGCAAATTACAACATTACGAATTACTATAATTATGATTGAAATCCATGGGGCTGATTTATTGCTGATGATGTATTTTGGTTAATTAGGAGTTAAGGCACTAGAGGAGTGACTTTAAGCCTGTCTGATTGGCCCAGTTAATTGTACTTTATGAGATAGGGCTTACCAAGAAGGGCTTAGAGAGTCAGTGTCAGGGCTGAAGTAGGAGGAGAAAATCTCTCCCAGGTCATATTACCCAGGCAAGAGTTAATGAGAAGGTGGAGGTAAGAGAATTCATCACCATATCAATCTGCACCTCCTCTCCTTTCACCTCCACTCCAACTGTTTTTTATCTTTTCCACATTAATCATGATTAGTATGACATAACATTGTCATATCCCCAGCAGCACAGAATCAGATTTGTGGTTTTATAGGGTAAACTAAAATTCAAGGAGGCGCAGCGAGATCGCTTTTTTGCCGGTGTGTGTGATTTCTAGAAGTAGATTTAAGGAATATCTTTAGTTCATCACCTACCGGTTTGGTCTTATACATCAGCCTTGTTTCAGAGGATGCCTCAAAGTGCTTGAGACCAGCTCAAAGAGATCCCACACCCACTTACTGGGCGAGGGAGGCGTTGGAATATTTCAGATTCTCCTCTACACTCGTGGTGCCGGTGGATCGATGCTCTAAACGCCAGTTGCCTGGCCTCGTCTCATCACTGTACCCCCGCCGACTGACACATCCTCATTACATTACAATACGGTTGCCACTAAAGGTCATTCTCCCAGAACATAATCACACACAATCAAAACCACAAACTTCATATATCAAGGAGACAGTAAATAGCCTCAGGGTTTATTTTCTACTGCCACAGAGAAGCTTTCGGTCTATTCATAAGTTGAAGATGGCTTGAATTAAGATCTGATACGAAAACGACTTCTTTGATACCTCCATATTTAGAGATCATATAAAAAAATTGAAATAGTCTTAACACAATAAATCTGCGCTTGTTAGCTCTTTGTAGCATCAGCTAAAATTGCTGTTTATCAGATTATAGTGACTGAAGCAGACGGCTGCTAATGTTTTCCTTCCTCCTCCATGAGGAGTGGGTTGTCATGAAAAGAAGTGTCAAAGTAGAAAAAAAAAAGGAGCGGAAACATACCCCTCTCCTCCATATTACCATAATGAGGAAAACACACTTAGTGGGCCATGACCTGATGTCATCTGATTATACCCATGATTAATGATATCCTTTTACCAAAACATGCCACTACTGTAACTGTCTGGGATTAAAAGCAGCAGATGGTAATGTATTCATGCTTTCAGCAATGTGTTCTTATATCCAGTGTTAACTGGATAGAAATTTTGTGTGTGTGCATGCTTGTGTGTGTGTGTGTTTTGAATAGATTTATCTAGGGGGAATTTATTTTTGTCTTTGGTCATTTAGATTAATTTATTAGCTTCATGTTGCGCTACTGCATCTCTGTGCTTATTCTTAACTTTCAGTAAGAAGAGCAAGCACCATCTGTTGCAGAGTTATTAGAGACTAATTCGGTTTCCATGTAATTTCTAACTATGGATACATGTGCTCACTGAGATCAGCTTGTTTTATCTTTTCATCAGAGAAAAAATATTTGAAATACCATCTAAAAGTGATCAACAGTGTGCAGAAAATAAACTGTGCTGTACACTTTGTGTGTCAGCACCAAAGGTGCTCCTGTTGGTGTGAAGATGACTTTAATAATGGCGCAATAGTATCCCACGAGAGAGCAAAAGCTGAATT
Organism: Oreochromis niloticus; assembly: GCF_001858045.2. Lineage (NCBI taxonomy): Eukaryota > Metazoa > Chordata > Actinopteri > Cichliformes > Cichlidae > Oreochromis > Oreochromis niloticus. The sequence goes on along the minus strand of NC_031987.2, from coordinate 14,836,406 downwards.
ACAGCATCTTGTTTTGCACTCAGACTCTAGTCTCCAGATCCCAATGTCCAGTCGATGACTCAGTTGAAAATATTTTCCTCTGGTTTTTCCTCTATCCAGACGCCATGTCAACAAAGCCCCCAGTGTTGCTGCCATGTAGGAGCTACAATGTCAGTCTGTCTGCTTAATTGCGAGTGGGATGAATGTTAATTTACACAGTCAAGAAGCTTCTTTGTAGCACTTTTATAGCCCAGAGGTGTAGATTTACATCTAAGGGATACAATGAGTTTTAGCTTGTTCTAAAAGGGGGGTGATAGAGCCCACATTCCTCGACCTCCCACGGCATATTGTTCCATTGTATATGAACACCTCGCTGCCACAGAACAGTCCTGGTCAGGGTAGGTGTGGAAGAAGAGCGAGGGGAGGGGGTCATCCTGACCTACGGCTGAACTTGAGCGAAAGGCAACATTTTATATTTGCTCAGTCTGCATGCTCGACATCAGAGTGCACAGCATACCTGCCAGCGGAAACGATCTGTATATCTAATGTACATTTTAGCTTTGTGAGATATGCTTTTAACCACTTTAACGAACAAGCCGAATTTCCACTTGAACAACAGCATTGTGCGACTCAAAGGGAGATATGCTGTACTACTACAAAATGTAGTAGTACGTAATTATAAGAGAGGTGGTCCTGACCTCAGGGGTTTGCTGCTAGACTTCACCAGAAAGGTTCCTGTGCACTACATGAATATGCTCAAGAAATCCACCCTGTATTTGTGTATTGGGCTGTCAAAAAATTAAATGAAAAGTCATTCTAATAGGCGACCCTTGGCCTAGATCATATTTCCTGTCAATTATGAAAGTATGAAGTCATGCATAGTTATGAGGCATGGGTGGGCCTATTAAAATTCATAAATGATTTGTGTTTATACCAGGCTACTCTAAACCACTTAATTCCACGTGGCCATGTAGAACTAATGCTGGTCCCCACTGTATACCTTAAAGATAGACAGGTGCATTGAGTTTCTCGCAAATTTTAATAACTCAGTTTTCACTATTTAAGAGAGAAGTAAGACCTAAGGGGGAAAAGAAAGAAATTAACAAGTCAAACAATCTTCACTCTTGCTTTAGTACAGATAACATGTAATTTAGTAACAGGATTTTCATAATAAATTGTTTGCTTAAAGCCAGAAGATGCACCAGAAAAAAAAACTCTTCTGCCAACTGCCACAGTAATGGGCTAATTGTTTTCTGGTAATTATACCTTCTTCACCAGTAAACGTTTTGCAGACCTCTTGGGTTCCCGATGTAACTGAGGTGTGTGTGTAATTACATTTCTTAAGGTCAACCTTTCACCAGGATGAATTAGTGAAATTGCATAGTTGACCACTTCAGGGCATGGATCCAAACGCAATTATCTTTATTAATAGATCTTCACTTCATTGGCAAGAGATGACTCAGAATCCAACTTACTGACACAAAACATGCCGTGCATCTTAAAGTTGCCTCACAACATCGCTAATCTTACATTTCTTCATTTGCAAAGCATGACATAGTCAAAGCGGCCTTCCTCTTGTTACTCGAAATTAAGGAGAAGTGTTTTGGTATTGAATCCTGAATGTCAGTGTAAATACTGGCTTGAAATGCGCAAACACTTGATTTGTTTTTTCTCACCGTGTGGGGCCTGGTACGAGATATTGATCAGAGAATATCCTGGTCAATCAGACTAAATGATTGCCTATAAGCCCTCAGCGCCTCCTGCTTGCTGGAAGGCATGAGGGGGATCCGCAGGAAACCGAATTACAGAAGCCCAGATATGAGCTGCCTGGCCACTGATAGTTCCCAGCAGCCTCGTGGAAGTGAGCAATGCAAATGTACAATAAACAGGGCCTAAGCTGGTGGAGGTCTTTCAATCACACAGGGGCAATAGTTCAACCCCCGCCATGCATAATCCCAGCCTTGAAACCCCTGGGACTCCAGCTTCCAACCTGCTCAATGGCACAAAGATATTAGATAGCCATATGTAGATTCACTAGGTAAACAGACTCTCATGATAACACAATACGCTCTCTTTTCTACCAGGAATATATTTGAAGCTAAATTCTGCTTTTTTTTTTCTGAGAGAAGGCTCAAATTGAAGGCTTAGCTTTGCGCCATCAGAATTCAATGCAGCTGTTTGCTTTGTTTAACATCCTTGATATATCTCTTGCTGAGAAGAAATTGGTATCTCTTCTTTGTGAATTAAGTTGCCGGGGTGTTTGCCTTGCAGACAGGGCTAGACTGGAGTGTGGTTGGTAGAGGGCCTGTTGGAAGGTGGGTGAAGTAATGACAAAAAAAAATCTCATGGAAACTGAGAAAACTGGATATTAGTTGGAGAGGAAAAGAAACAGAAAATAGAAAGTCTTCTTTTTTTAGATGCTGATCTAAGGATTCAAAGTTATTTGATTACAGCTTAAGTGGTTTTATTCTAATGAGCTGATGATTTAATTGACTAGCTCAAGCTCTGGGTGGATTGTTACCTCTGTATGATTAGTTCTGTGCAGTAGATTTATTGTTCTTTACTCTTGATGTTCAGCCTTTCCCGGGACATGTTTACTCACTCAGTCTTTCAGGAACACGGCCACACGCACACACGCTACGCACTAAAAATAATTCTAACACAACCAAGCAAGTACATCTGTGTGAAAACACAGACGCACACACAAGGACGCAGTCGCTTTGTCACACATGCATGGGCTAGAATAGAAGTGCATAAACACATATACACACACAAACAGCAGGGAGAGTGCTTGTCTGTGTGGGGGGAGGGTCTGTAGGAACGGAAGATAGCAGTCTGGGATGGGGTGGAGGGTGATGGGTAAGGTTGGGGACTGCTAGTGTTCTCCAGGTCTGTGTAACACCCCCACACCCTCAACCACCTCCTCCTCCTCTTTCCCTCCCCTGCCTCTCTCGCCAGCGGCTCACTAGTCCCAGCAGGAGCCACTCCAGGCTTGGGAGAGGGTCCTTCCGGCCAGCAGGGGATCCAGAGAGGGGGAGTTAGAGGGGGAACAGAGAAGAGAGATGTGAGATGGGCCATTTTAGGCTTGCATCACATGATCGGGAGGTGGCTGATGAGGACCTGACACCTATCATCTGTTCTGCCCGTCCATTATGTCAAATAGCGTGAAGTGACAGAAGGACAATGTGTTCAAAAGAAAACCCCTCGATCAACCTTTTTGTTTGCAACAAATGTAGCAGAAATAGCCACAGGAGTCCCACATAGGATACGGCTATGATGTTCTGAAATTTCTCCTCTAATGTGATCGTCAGTTTTCTCACTTGTAATCGCTTTAAGACTTGTTTTGTTCAGTTTCATACCTATACCGATGATCTGCCCGTGTATCTGTTGCTAATGATGCCTCTGAGGTGCATTTTATTTTGTCACAGATACAGTGCTGTAATTAAGTGGCTCTCAGTCCTGCTCCTCAGTACCCAGAGTGCTGCTTGTTTTCAGTCCTACTAGAATCTTAATTTCATTCAGCTGGTGTTCTAGGTCTAAATCAGGCCCTGATTACATGACAAAAGTGGAAACCAGCAGGGCCTCTGCATCCGAAAGGACCAGAAATGAGAATAAGTGAAACTCGCTGCACAGTAGAAAGCAAAATGCAAATGAGATCATTTAAAAAGTAACCAAGTTTGTCAATTTTCTAAACTTGTCCGTAGGTAAGCTGAAGGTATAAGAGCAAAGCTCGAGGCTGTTTCTTTTGGTGCCGAACACATGAGTCCGCTTGGAAATGTAAGCACTTGTGAGTAAGAGATGATAATGATGGTATAATAGGAATCTATTAGTCCTTCAGTTTTTGCATGCCTAATAATTAGATTAATTGAATGACACTCATTTAGAGAAAATGAGGGACCCAGTGGTGTTAATTCAACCTGTGTTTCCAGATGCTCAATTCTAAACAGCTAAGTGAACTACCTAATCATAGCCCACCATCTGGGAATTCCCCTTCAAGGCAGCAATAGGGGATGGCGCCATAATACGTTTTAAAGGCATCAACTGATGGTTGCCTCCAACTAAACATATTGACGCCTCTCCAGCTAACAAATGGGGGGTAAAAGTGAGTGCCTTGATTATTAACTCCCTGTTCATTTAGGGCACCTAATGCTAATTTCTGTCTTTTATATGAAGGTAAATAAGGTCATTATGGCTGTGTTAATGATTAGCATATCTCACAGGTGTAATTCTCTGGGAGTACTGCTCTGAGACTCTTTTCCTTCTGTAAAAATCACTCAGTGCCATGCCAACATAGGGAGACTGACTAATTTATCCCCAAATTTGCACCATGTACAAAAAATCATGCAAATGAACTGGGTTCTCAATTGGAAGACACAGCATTTGGGTGACATTAATCAAAGAAAAAATATGCAGACAAAGGTGACAGTAATCCCAATACTCATGCATAAGTGGCACAGCTGTGATTTCGCTCACTGTATATCTATACGGTTCCTTGCATGGACCGGAGCACAAATGGAAATACATTACGAAACCACCTCCTCTCATTATTTTTTATTTTAGCTCACAGGAGATCAAGTGGCAACGGACTTCAAAAAAAAAAAATTTTTTTTCACACTTAGGTGCTCATGCCTTGCAGTTACAATAATTCAATTACAAGTATCTGTTGGTTTTTCCATTATCACTTAAAGTTGGCAAGAAGCAAAAGATTTCAGGTTGTCAAGAGAGGGGATATCTTGTCATCTGTAAATGAGCATGTAGTTGTGTGGCTGGCATGACACGAGGTGCTTCAAAAAAAAAAAAGTTACGAAAATTAAAATAATTTGACGGTTAAATAAGTATGTCAAGATAAATTGTGTGGGTTTATGCATGTTTTTCAATCTCGTTAATGATGATTGATATAGACATGTGATAATTGTAATTATCTCCCACTGCCTCCCGCTCTTTACACATGTGCATCTTCATTAGCTCGGTGAGCCTATAGATAGAATGCAGCATATACAATTCCTTGGAGTGTGAAATTTTCCAACATTCACCCATTCATCTGCCTGGTGTTCAACTGTTGTGAGAGCAGTGCACTGCCACAGCCTGCGCTCACCTAAGCTCTCGACTGAGTTGTAGTGCGACGCAGCCTAATCCCCCAACAGAGCCGACAAGCCAGCCTGCAAACAGAGCTCGCTGCTGGCTCTCTCTGCGTGGAGGGAGCAAACCAACATCATAACAAAGGGTGTTTATGGAAAAATAGATGCTGGCGCAGCCGACCAGAAAGGGCTTAGCAGTGATCAGACCCCGCTCCCACCTTTATCCTTCACCGTTCACATTGAAATGCAAATATCAAGGCAGGGTTTCCACCCGCGTGCCACTCACAAATTGAAAAGCAGTTTTTATCTATGCAAATGCAAGCATGGTAATTGAAGTTAATCAATCAATGCTAGCTTTCACTAAAACCTTGAACATGATTGAATAAAGTAATTATCATTCAGGAGAAAATGATGAAGTTGTAGACAGCATGAACCTTATTAAAGGAGGATTTTGAGTCACAATGGCTTAATTTAGCAGCCCCCTCTGTGTCTTCCTCCTCTTCTCCCCTCTGCCTCTGCATCTCTTTCTCACTCCATCCCTCTTATCTTTGCTCTCTGGCTCAATCTTGTGTGAGGCAGAATAACTCACTGTTAAGAATATTTTAAGGCAGTGTGAAATATGCGAGTCCGACCACTTGTGGAACGAAAAATAAGGTAACTCCTGATGGAAGCATTTATTGCCGATTTAAACTGTCTTTAAACTCTTTTTTCCCTCCCCAGAGAATAACAGTCAAATTATGTCCTGCCTTTAAATTCTTTTGCTTTAAAGTAAAATCAGAGGGAGATACATGGGAATTTTCTTTCTGACCATTTTGATGAAAAACAAGAAACCTAAGTTCCCATCAAAGAACTTTATTTTTAGTCCACAAGTCTTGCAATGACACAGATGCGATTTAAATTTTTATAAATGTCTATATTTCGTGCACTCAATTTAAATCTGGCTTCAGTAATATATCAGAAGCACAAACTAGTACAAACACTCTGGCAGATGTTACTAAACTGGATCTACCTCTGCAGGTATGTCCTAAAATTAACTCGCATAATGAACAATTTGAAACTGTCCTAATTAGCTGCCAGAAGAGAGGTGTTAAATACACGTGGACTTTGAAATAGCGTCTCTTTAGGGCTTATCCTCACTGACCGAACCCAAACCTTTCTTTGATTCACACTTGATGTATCTGTTCTTTGAGGCTGAAATGACACTTGTACATAACAGTTGAGGTTAGGGATGAAAAAAAGAGAGATATCAGTGTCAACCATTTTCAAATGAAGCCCCCCCATCCCATCCCCCTAAGCTTCCACCTGTCATCCAAGACGGTGGTAATTGAGACTTCCAGCGTGCTCCGGCTGGCTACCTTACTGTGGCTCTCCTGGCTGCTCTCCTTGTGGCAGGGCTAGTTAAAGGCCTCTTTGGTTTGTCACAGAGTTTAATATGCACCCTACATAATTATGCAGGATTCACAGTGCTATCAAACTGCAATTCAAATTAGTTCAGGATTAAAGGCACAGAACAGTACTGGTTCCTTAATTGCATTGTACTGTGCTGATCACATTCAAATACCCATTACTCATTCCCTCTGCGGAGCAATAAGTCAGAGGGATTAATACTGAGGCAGGTGACAGGGCCAAGCCATTAAAAGGCAGTTATGCAGAAAGCATGGCTGGTTTTATTCACGTTAATGAAATCAGTGAAATGAAACTGTAATAGATTTATCAAAGCTCAGATGGATTTGCAGTAAATCAGTTTGATTCAGGCAATCAAACTGGACAATGGAGATAGTTTTCAGCTACAGCAGTGGATATCAGGCAGCAGCATGTGAGAAGTGCTGATATTCTTCTTGTGAGGATTTGGTGAACACCCGGTGCCTAGGCCCTATTCCCAGAGCTGGGCCTGCTCATTTTTGTCAGCTAAATGGTGCCAGTGACTGATAAAACATACTGCCTTCCAGTTAAACACCATATTCTTCTACCCCCTTCTCTCATCCCACACTCTGTCTCTCTCTCCCTCTTGCTCTCCTCTTGAATTTATGGACCGTGTGTTGCTGATTCTGGCTTGTTATACAGTGCACAAGCCCATGAATTAGAACCTAAATTCACTTACATCAAACGGATTAGTGCTGAAATCCATCCGTCTGAGCTTGTCTCATGGCACACAGCTTCAAGTAGCTGTCCAACACAGGATGCTAGCTTGGACAAAACTGCAGGAAAAAAAACACACAGTTTAAATTAAATATAGCTTAATGAGACTTTGTTTGATTATCTGTTTATTCACAAGCATATGCTTATTGCTGCGCACAGAAAGCTTCTGGTTACAGCTGCATTATAATTTATTTCAAAGCGTTTAATGTTTATCTAGGGCTTAAAAATGCTAAAAATGGGAATTAAATGAAGTGTGAGCACATTATCCAATACAAATCTAAACTCTGTTCAATCTGAAATTCAAGGTGAAAGGTTCAGGTGCAAACTGAAAAGAAATCAATGAGTGACATTTTGCATTTTAGCGCACATACAGCCTGTAGAAAGTCACAGTAGGACACCAGCTATGCCACTTTTCCCAAGTCCTGCATTGCACTTTTTTCACTGTAAAAATGGTTAAATGACCTGAGCTCAAATGACATTATTTTTAAATGTGTTCTTAATGAGTCGTCCACTGTACAGTATAAATTCCAATTACATCCAATTAACCCCAATCAGAAGCACCTCATCTCTAGCCTCTTTTTTTATTTAATGGTTCGCTGCAGCTTCAACCATTGATTAGGCTGAATGAGCAGCACTACTAAATGACCACCTTGAAGGAGATGGGAGCTGTTAGCCTTAATAGAGACTGCGTTGCCATTACACCTCTGCATGCACAGTCCCCCCTCTTTTAACAGGCTAGATCAACTTTTATATCGGGGTCTGACGGGCTTCTATCCAGGTTGATTTTGACTTTAGCCCATTTGCTTGGAGGGAAAATGTTAAGTAGAAACCTTCCATCCATGAACGCTGGCCCATTATTTTCTAATTACAATGCATTTAGGTCCTTCAATAGGCATGCATGATTATACAAAACGACATTTGAATGTGTAAACAATGGAGATTTTTTTGAAGCAGCTATGAAACCAAATGGGATAGTTTGAGAAATCTTGTGCCTATTTGCATTTAACTTAAAAGTACATCCATCAAATGTCAAGTAAAAAAAGTAAACATGATGCATGTGCAAAAAATAAATAAATAAATAAAAACAGTAAAATACAAAAATGTTATATTCCTCTTGAGACCATTTGAGACTGAAAATGATTAGAGCAGCTTACTTTATTTCACTCTCGCTTCGGTCAGGATGAAGACAGGACTCTCCCTAACTGCAAGAGAAACAATAAAGACTAGAAATAAAAGCATAAAAAGCATAAATCCATTCAACATGTAGTATCCTCCAGTGTTAAAACTGGCAGCAGACGCTCGGATAAGCCCTCCCACATACTCAGTCTTGAGAATTTCACTGTTTGTGTTCTTTTGAGGAGTTTGTGTTGAATAATACCCACATGGCAAGACATAACAATCTGTAGATTAAGCCCAACAAAAATATGCGTAGAACTCCCTGGCTTTCAAGTGCATTCAAAATACAATTCCCTCATAATCTGAGCTTTGTAAAAACAAAAAAAAACAGTGTTGGTTTCTTAGTCAACATTAGAAGTGGATTAACAAGAGAACTAGAGATGCATGGTGTTTGAAAGAGCCTTCATACACAATTGCATGAGATAAACACGAAGCCTTCACTGCGACAGTGTGCATAAGAAAATAATTGGCTTATTTATAGATGGTGTGAAATTAAACACACTTAAAAGCCTGGGACAGTATGGTTTAATCAACCGCCTTCAATTCAATTTATGCTCACAATTCACAATGCAACTGAGGAGGGGAGCATTAAATGCATTCCCTTATTACTCTATAAATGCAAGTGTCCAGGCAGACAAAACCCAAGTAATAAATTAATAGTAATAAAAACACCAGCTGCGTGGACAGATGTAGAAATTAAAAGCCAGCAACGAATACAACAGGCAGGCTAGCTTAATAAAATACATGGCAGTAACATTTCTTTGAACCAATCACATGTACCTACTGTATGATATTTAAACATATTTGTTGATATGTATCTCGCTCAGCCCTGGCTGAAATATTAGTCGGTGCTTCAAGCATTTGAAGTCCTTTTGGGGAAATTTGATATGCAACATTAAAAAAACCCCCAAAACAACTCTTGCTAGAGACATTTTAACTTGAACTTGGCAATGTTGATATCAAACAAGTCAATTAGTAGATGGATATAACAATAATAGAGCAATAATCCAAACAGGAAAAGGGATAATGTCTCACTTAAGACAGCTTCAATGAAGGTTTAACCAGATAAAACATTGAAAAAAAGACCTAATACTGGTTAAACCGTCAATTCCACCCATCTCTACCCTGTAACATGTCGAGCTCGTCACATCCACCAGCAACATAAGAGTTCAAAAGTCTTGTAAAGATCCATCTCTGATCAGTAATTGCCAACAATGCCAAAGAAATAAAAAATTTAAAAAAAAATAAATCCTTTTTTGATTTGAGGGAGAAAATGAATAGCCCCGACTCCCACGGGCTGTACCTGCCCCTCAACAATTACCTTACCTATGTAGGTCACAGTAGCCCTGGCAAACCTGCAGCCAGATTTACTGTAAGTTGAGCTCATCTAAGATGTTCAGACAAAGCTTGAAAGTTCAGTACATGGCCTTTTCATTTGTTGCTCAAAATCACAACACTATCCAAATTTACAACGCAGTTTTCCAGACCAACAACCACTCTATTCAGTCTTTGAAAGGTAGCAGGTGCACTTCAGCATAAGGGTAGAAGCCTGAAGGCGTTATAAATGAGGCAACTAAATGCGAGTCATAGACAAGGAGAAAGTATCAAATTAGTCAGGCGCACGTTTCTAGACTTTTAATGGTCAAACAACCCATCCATTTTACCAGAAGACTGTGATGTTGCTATTAATTCCCCCAGGTACAGTACTATTTTCTAAAAAATGTATCCCCCTCCTGAAGGCACCCTTGAACAACACTTCTCCCCCCCATGAATTGCTCCTTTATTAACTTGGTGACAATGAAATTATGAGTCAGGTTTAGCGTTTTACTTATGGCTTTGAGCATGTGTGCCTATACAAATCTGAAGGAGTCAGTGGTGTAAGCATGCAAGGCCAGGGAGAAGAGTCTTTTTTGCATTCGTGGTTGTTCACATGCTTCAAGTATGCATGCCACAACAAACTCAACAGAGCATCTTGTTTTAAACTAACAATAACCAAATTCATGTTTTCATAATCAAATTTCGGGCACACTGGCTTTCGCTGAGAAGTCAGATTACTATTTTTATGCTTTTTTTTGGTAAAAAAGTAAATTTGAAAAACATGGACAGCAACAATAATTATGTTTTTAATTAATGTTTTTAATAATTATGCAAAGAATCTTGCACCGATGGAGTTATCATGACAAAAAGATTTTTAAAAAAGATTTTGGTCATTACTAATATTGTTACAGCTGTGGTATAAACCTCAAATTGGGTGGCGATCTAATAAGTTTGTTAAACACTGTAATTTCCTTAAAAAAAATCAGTTCTATGTAATATATTAGTACATTTATATCAACTACATCGAGTTCAATACACTTCCTAAAAATATGCATGCATTGAAATAACAATTTGCTTATAGGGTCTCACCCAACTACCAATCACACTTACAAAATGTGATAGTCTTAATGTCCCAAATTATACAACAAAAAAAGTAAAATCTACTACCATGATTTCTTTAGTGGACTAAAATTGCAAAATAAAAAAAAAATGAATGAATAAATTAATATGAAATTCTATCAGCTGTTTGCCTTTCACCACCTGGTAACCCTCTTCCTTTTCTATCATACTCGCTTCCAATTACACAGCATCAGAATGATGTTTGCTAGCTGTGACGGACATGCAGTAAGTATACAAGGTTCATTATATAAAATCAGAAGTTCAAAACCAAAACTCTACTAATTAGTTAGGTTTCACAAGAATGTGTCATCAAAATGTCAGAAGCTCCACATTTTAAACACATCCCACTACAGCTTTAGACATCTCCTACAAGTAAAATCCACTTATTACAATGACAGTCTGTTGCTGATGAGGCACTGTACAGAGAAAGTATATATCAGAGGGCTCCTTCTTGTAATAATTCACTTTGTAATAGGGGTGAGAACACTACAGCATTTTATCAAAGTGGGAGCATTTGGACAGTGAGTACAGTATATTTTTAAATGTGGACACACACACTCGGGTTTTAGAATGGCTTGGGATTCCCGTGACCTCCTGCTTCAGTCGCAAGGGCCTTATCTCTGGAGGGTCAATTACCATTCGCTTTTGCTTGATCTTGTTTGTTTAACTTGACACGGTGAAGAAAGGCCTGACATTGACCAGAATTCACTGCATTAATGTGTTCCATGTTCTGCATTCATCACTGTCACTAACCTAGAGGAGAGTGCCGGCATCACATGAGGACAGAAAAGAGGCTGTATCTGTGTGTGTGGTAAAGACAGATGACACACACACACACACACACACACACGATAAAAGAAAGATGTGTGCAGAAATAAGCAGACAAAAATGATTAATTTCTTCACTCCACTGACAACGATAATAAAATGTCTATTTTTTAGGCTGCTGGAAGATTGTTGTTTTCTTTAAAAACAATCTAAAAAAAATGTTTTTGTGTTGTGCAACTCCATCGTCTGTGTGATGTGGGTGAAAATTTACAAGCAGCTGTTCAGGGCTTAGTTCAGACAGTGACTCATACCTGATTCTCTTCTGTGCATGCACTCATATTATTCCCTCTTGGTCACTTTAGATGTAATTTGTTACCAACTCACCAGGTGAGAGTGACATTTGCATTTTTCATTTTACCTGAATGCACAAATTTGTCTTTATTAGATAATCACAATTATTATTTGTATGTATCTATTGAAGACATTTCACAACTGTATTTAAATGTAAATCTTCTAATAGTAGTCAAGATTGACATTTTTTCAAAATATTTTTTTTTACATAAGTTGTTCTTTTTCTATTTTTATGAATAACTAATAATAGCATAAGAGCATGTATGCTCCAGGGTTAAATAAATAACATAAATGCAACAGATGTAGTGTTATAAATTAAACCAGTCTGACAAACTAGATGCTGGTTAGTCTCTGGTTTGGATCTATATGTTGTTTTTGTTGGGATAACATGCAAACTCCACACAGGGAGGGTTCAAACCAGAACTCTGGAACTCAGTATATATGTGTAGGCTTGGTGTATGTGTATATACATGTATATTTAAATAAATAAATTTAAAACGTGTTTTATATTTTAGATTCTTCAAAATAGCCACCCTTTGTTTTGATTACTGCTTTGCACACTCTTGGCATTCTCTCACTGAGCTTCATGTGGTAGTCACCTGAAATGGTTTTCCAACAGTCTTGAAGGAGTTCCCAGAGATGCTGAGCACTTGCTGGCCCATTTGCAATCCCACACCATCTTGATTGGGTTTAGGTCAGGTGACAGTGGAGGCCAGGCCATCTGGCACAGCACTCCATCACTCTACTTCTTGGTCAAATAGCCCTTACACAGCCTGGAGGCATTTTTGGGGTCATTGTCCTGCTGAAAAATAAATGCTGGTCTGACTAAACGCAAACCGGATGGGATGGCATATTGTTGCAGGATGCTGTGGTAACCATGTTGGTTCAGTGTGCCTTCAATTTTGAATAAATCCCCAACAGTGTCACCAGCAAAGCACTCGCACACCATCACACCTCCTCCTCCATGTTTCACATTAGGAACCATGCATGTAGAGACCATCCTTGACCTTTTCTGAGTCACACAAATATACGGCAACCAAAGATGTCAAATTTGGACTGATCAGACAAAAGCACAGATTTCCACTGGTCTAATGTTCATTCCTTGTGTTTCGTGGCCCAGGCAAATCTCTTCAGGTTGGGGGTTCGACTCCCAACCAAGGCGTCTGTGTCTAGTAGAATCCCTAGGCTAGACCTCCCATGCTAACCAAGCCTACCTCTGATAAGAATGAGAGAGAGATAACTGAAACCATCGCCCGGATTAACAAGTGTCAGGTGTTGAGGAACCAGGACACACTGAGGAGAAGTCGGCTACTGGAAAAAGAAGGCATACGTGGGCAAGAGCTGTAAAACAGAGTGCTATTGGAATGCTACTATGCAAGTAAACCCAGTGGAAGGGGTTACATGAAGAGGATGTGGCACCTATGGACTCTTCGATAGTCCTATCGACTCTTTGTTCCACACATGGATCCTGTAATGCCTAGAACTATACAACATGAACAGGGCCCTAAGACCCTTCATCGGGAACTCAATGGGAATGTCGCGAACAACACTTGAGGACAACCTCAAGCCAATTGCACAAGCCACCATCAAGGTTCCACCAAGAAGATGCTCCGTCCACAATGGTGTTCTGCATAGGCCTGAACCCCCTCAGTGAGATCACTGACAAGACTGGCTACAGATAGTGACTACGGAGCAACTAATGACTATGGAGAAAGCATCAGTCACCTCCTCTACATGGGTGACATCAAGCTGTGTGCCAGGAGTGAACAAGACATTGATTCACTGATCTCGAAGAGGGATACCAGCAAGATGGACAGCTTTCTGTACCCTTTCTTCATCACACCCAGCGCCGACACAGGAATGTCATTTGGACCGGAGAACTGTGGTCAGATGGTAACGAAGAGAAGGAAGGTAGTCAGAACCACCCTTTTCAGAGGCTGTGGTTGGATACAATCCCCTTAGCTCAGTTGTGATAGCAGCTCCTTCTTCCGAATGTTGGAGCACTGAGTTTTTTTGTTGTCAGTCTAGGTGTTAGGTATCGAAGATTCCATAGCTCCCACATCCTCTTCATGTAATCCTTTCCCACTGGGGTTTTCCAACAGCACCCTGTGTTCATCTCTTGCCCACTTATGCCTTCTTGTTCCAGTACCAGAACCAGTGTGTGCCGGTTCCTGGTTAAAAAGCACATTGAAACTTCATGTATGTAGTTATGTACATCCTCGAACTGCCAGTGTTAAATATATTAAATCTTCGACCATATAAAAGGTCTCAAGACAGCCTTAAAACACTCAACTTTTAATTTACTTTGTAACTGGTAAATTTTGGTAAAACCAGTTAAGCTTTGTAGAATGGTTTAATTTGATGCAGTTTAAGTGAAGTTAAGGGACTAAAAGTGTTACATATTTAAAACCTCAAAAATATGAGACTATCCAAGAAAGTATAAAACTGCTTCTAAGCATGTTAAATACATAGTGATGATCAAAAATGATGAAAAGAAAGTTAGGAATGTGTACTTTTACTATCTGCCGTTACAAAAATGTGTTTAATTTAGAAATTGTGTTGGTAGAAACTCCCACACAAGACCCTACAGTAAACTCACAGCTCAATTAGTGCAGTGGAGTTCACGTAGAAAGGCCTGCCACTAGCTGAATCTCTATTCGTAGGTTATCTGTGTGTTTCCTTTCAAACTCACAACCCAAATATAGTCTTATTTGTCATACCTCAGGGGCTTGGGAGAAGTACTGATTAAGTAATGCTGCACCTAATTTTTCTGTGACACACAGTATAAAATACATAGTTTCTGTTAGTGTCACGACTGATTTTTAGTTGGTTTTAGAGCACAGGGTCTAAACCTACACCAGCCTGGAAGGAGGGAAGCATCAGTACCTCTCTAACATTTTATGCTCGTAAGTTTTGGCCAGCGTTTGTACATCACCGTAGGGAACTTTTAATCAATTAATCAATATGTGATTGAAGTACAGACTTTCAGCTTCAATTTAAGGGGTTGTGTAAAAGTATTGCATTTAATGTTTGGAGGTCACAGCCATTTTTGTACATAGTCACTATTTTCAGAGGCTGAAAAGTAATAGGTGAAAATATATGGATCAAGCTGCATTTCCTGGACATTCTCAGGGTAACAAAACATGTCATTGAGAGGTCCTTCATAGAGAAAAACAACATGGATGTGCTGTTCCAGTCAACATCTGGAGTATTGTTCCTGATCCCGTATATCAGACAGAGTCTGAGTGTCATGGTTACTGAGCTAAAAGAGGATCATCGGCACAGAACATCTATTAAAGTAGAGAAATCTAAAACCTCTTCTCATAAAGGAACACCAGAGAAACGCCCACTGGTAATAATCAGATAGGAGCCTGTTCACATACACATGCACCCACACACACTCACACTTTCCCGTAATATTTCATGAACATCCGTGGTTAATCAAACCTTTGATTTCTTTAAAAAAATAGAATCTTTTCATGTACTTCTCTGAGCAGTAAAGAGGAACAACTCTAAGTAGTCTTCAGAGGCCGTGGTAGGACACAAAGTCATATGGAATGAATGGCAGAGTGAAATGTAAAGATGAATACCTCTGGGTTCACATGTTATGATCATTCATGTCACGTGAGAACTCAAATCAATGGTTTGACTGCAAAGTTGGCTAAAAATATGACCTTATATTACCTTAATTTGTATCTGTATAATGGCAGTCATATTCTTTTTCCATTTTTAAGCACTTCTTGTTTCTATAGTAAGCACCAAGTACAATCTAGGTTTGTTTGCTTTCTCTTTAACTTTCTTTCAGATGCCTCCATCACTTACTCGCACCCACACACTCACCACATTCCAGGCCTAGCTGTTCCACATTTCTTTTCCAACCATCCATCATATTCCACTTATCCAGTTCAGAGTTATGGTTGAGCTATACCAGCAGTCACTGGGTAAGAGGCAGAATACACCCTGGGCAAGTCACCAATCTATCACAGAGAGACAACCATTCACACTCACACCTGCAGAAAATTTAGATTCACCAATTAACTTAACATAATGAGGATCTCCTTGCTGTGAGGCAACAGTGCTACAAACTGCACCACCTTCCTTTAACCCTTTAAAACCTGAAACCTGAAATAACTGTCAGAAATCTTTAATTTTTTGATAATGGAGTGTTTAGACAAAATATATAACAAATATATCAAATTTAAATCTGCATATATGAGTTTTAATTTGTACACAAGCCATATTTTTTCAATTTAGTCATTAAAAATGTGTCATGCAATTAATATCATTTTTTGAGGGAGAAAAAAAAGTCACGAAAACACATGTATCAAATACCATATGTTCGGCTTTAAAGGGTTAAGTTATTTGATTAATTCAGTGCTTAAATATATTGTTCTTACTACCGTGTTAACATGTGAATCATTCTGAACCAACGGGCTTGTGCATTCTACATAGAATTGGCCCCCATTTCTCTATAAAAGAAAACAGGTTTACCTCCAAGTAAAGCAAAGAAAGTGGTAATGATATTGCAGAAACCTGCACCTCTGAAGCAAGAGAAGTGTCCAAAACTTGGAAGTCACGTCACTTGTATATACTTATCATGTGGTACTTGATGAGCTACTTTACTAATTTCTCATGGTCTAAAATAATGGACAAAGGGCAACATTTATCTGATGTCTGGATTAGGGCTAAAACTACCAGTTATTTTCATTACTGATTAACTTGTTGAATATTCCTTTGAGTAACTGTTTTTCCTTCTCATAAAGGTGCTGCGAGGAATGCAGGGATCACATTCAGATCTATATTTGAGCTTCCAGGCAGATGACGTATTAAGAACAGAATGACAGGAAGGGTGAGGCTTAACTGTATGAAAAGTACTGCTAGGTTGACTGCCAATAATAGACTATTGCAAACTCCTGATAGGTATAGATCAAAACAATGCCTATTTTTAGGGCTCACGCAGGCACAGTGAATGGCTTTTGTGTACTGGGTATTATTGCAATCGCAGTGTAGAAACGGTGCTGAGCAAATCTCAGTAATTAACCTATGGTAATGACAAAAGCCAATTTATGGCTCTTAAAGATCAAATGTATCTGGGTTAATGTGAGGTCAAATGCATGTGCGGGAATATCAGAGCTGGAATTGATGTAGCTGATTGGGGAGAGGTGTACAGGGATTACTGACAGTGTGAATGGTGCTGTCAAAAACATCTATTCTAAATAGACAATGGAGCGCAAGCTGTTGTCGAGCTTAATTCAAAACAATAACAGTACACAGTGTTAATACCACTGTACACTCACTCACTGGCTGTTTTAAAGTATGGTGAGCTAAACAGAGAACTCATAGCTGGAGGGGTTTTATTATAAGGTTTTGCCCTGCGCTTGTTGTGTTTTGCAAACATTGTTTGCAGAACACATCAAACCTGTAACGTTAAAGCCAGGAGAGGTTGGTTTAGTAGCCTGAAGTAGACTGAAAAGTAGTAGTTACATTAAGTATAATAAGTTCAGAGTGAATTAGAAAACCCTCTGCTTGCAGTGCTCCACTAACATTAACAGTATACAGATAGAAATGTGGTGAAAGGCTCTTTTCTCACAGTGCATCCTTCTGCCATCTCCTCCCCAGGTAAATGACACACACACACACACACACTTGGGCGTCCACATGATGTAAAAGAATTCCCCCCTTGTTCCACTGCACCATGGCCCAGTTCTGATTCTCAGTGGGACGGTTTTGTACAGACTGGTGTCTACACGGCCCCAATCACAGCAGACTGAATGCACTTTGGTTATGACAGCTTTCTACCATTAAGCAATTTGTGCCATAGCAACTCTTTGACGGGATCAGACCACACAGGCCAGCCTGTGCTGCCCACACACATCAATGAATCTTTGGTGCCATGATCCTGTCTCCAGTTATAGCTCTCCTTGCTAAGACCACTTTTAGTAGGTACTAAACACTGCATATGCTTGATACGATCATTTATCCATCAAATTTTTGGATCTTGTCAAAGTCTTTTAGGTCTTCCTTCTCTTTCAATGCCAAGGAATTGTAATTGAACTCAACTCCATACTGGTGCCACTGTGACAGCATAATTAATGCTATTTAGTTCACCTTGCAGTAGTTTTAGTGTGGCTTGTCAGTGTACGTGAACTTACTTTCCTGGTATCCATCAGCCCACCTGACCCCTTACAGATCCTGCGTCTGTAGGTGGAAGCCAGATGTTGTGCCATCTGGACACAGTGACAGACAAAACAGACATTAGTTATTCAGCCAGACTCCAAACAGAGCCTACTGACAGATCATGGCTCCTGGGGAGTTATGCTGCATTTAAATAGCACCTTTTGATATTAGATCAATACACCGGATTAACAGTCAAGTCACTCATGGGCAGATGCTGTGGGGAGACAGCATGCTTTGACTGTGATACATTATGTGCCAGAACTAAACAAAGAAGTTATTTCAATTCCAATGGTTTTGTTACTTTTTTCACAAAAGGTCAAGCGCTGTCAAAAATATCAGCATATTGACCTTTTTAAACATTCCAGAAACATTGGGATCATAGATTATGCTTTCTTCCCCTCTTTCTCGGTAACAAAGGGTTAAAACTCATTCACACCAAAGTCACAGGGGGCTGCAACTCTCTGTGCTTGTCATTTGCAGGTCATTGTACAGTTCATTTGAAGTCTAACATGGCATGGACTGTCCTGGTGATATGTGTGTATTGTCAGGAGGACAGAGAAGCTGTGCAGGATGACAGCAAGCTCTGTTACTGCTCGAGTAGATCCGTCCATTCAGTCCACCACCTACACATGTTTCATAATCCATGTTTGCAATCTAAAACAGGCTTGCTTCTAGAGTTAATATTTTCATATTTTTGAGCTTATTTCTCTTCTCTTTTTTGCAGGACACCCACTCACCTGTAAATTTTCAGCTTCCAAGTTTTCAAAGTTTTTTTTTTTTGTTTTTTTTTTAAAGCAGTTGTAGGAGCTTACCTAGAGCTATCTACTGTGCAGGGCGTGCTTCTAGTTTTAAAGACCTACAGTGAATTCAACCTACTGTTTATCCGCAGCATAATATAGAACTGTGCCACAGACTTGCATTAATTTCCAAAAACAATTACACACCTCACTGTCTGACACTGTGAGGCATGTCCCTATACTCAACAAATATATAGGTAATTTCAGTACCCAGCTGTTGCTATTAAAATACATTTGAGATCATTTTTTAAAGATTTACGTCTTCATTAGGAACTCTGGAAGGGTATGGAGGTTAGACGGTAGCAAGAGACAAGTTATCACACTGTTTTCATTGGACTTGTTGAAAAAAATAAAACATGTTGTCCCTAATAGAGCAAAAGAAGAATGCAAACATCAAATTTAGATTTAGGGAACCCTGCACTAGGATAATGTACATTTTATCCTAGTTTATGATGGCTGAAATACAGCTGTGTTACAAACAAACAAAGGCAGCAAAAGCAAAGGTGTTTGACTTTTTTGAGACTGCAGAAAGCATCAGACTACTGGTCTACTCAAATCTGCAGTAGACAGTTTGTATTGTTTCTTCTTCTTTCTTCCCAACATGCACAGTGGAAATCAGTCCGGTCAGTGGGCTCTGGCACATTAATTTACGTTCAGTGACTAAATACCTGAACAGGTACACCCAAAGTGTTCCTCTCAAAATAAACTGAACCCCCCCACCCCCCCAAATATCAAAAACACAAATAAAGGTCATAGATAAGTAAAAGTGTAATTTCACATTGTCATTTTATAATTAGCAATTTTGACTTGGTGTGTTGGATACTAGTTTTATCTATCTGGACATTAACTGTGATAGTGAACACGTTCATTGAGTGGTTTCAAACTGGTCTCCAGTTGAGTAAATAGGGAATGATCGATAGGATAAATCAAAGTTGTTGCCTTTCACAGAGAATAGATCAAGCAATCATATATATAGATATGATTATTCTCTTCTTTGCCTCGTTTGTTAAAATACATACTGGAAAAAGCGCTACATGGTCACCAGTTCACTGTCACTAATGTCACCATTGTTGCTCCTGCAGTTTGAGTGTCCTTGGAGTTTAGCTTTATGACTGGAGGAAAAACCACTCCAGGGTGGTGAGACATCACCTCTCCTATCTCAGAGAAAGACAGTGCAGACGGCTATGTTGGCAAACATAAACATGTGGACACCTACTGTTTGAAGACACACGCATCCTGCAGATATATGCTGTGTGTGTCAGTGTGCGCGCACACACACACACACACACACACCCTTGAACTGAGTTGTCTATCCTCTCTATTTCACCACTAAAGCAGGAAAATAAACGAGCTCCTGCTGCTGCCTCTCAACAATCCAGTTTTTCTCATATAGTGCTGACATATAAGGGATTAAATATTAATACGCTATTGTGTATCGATTGACAAAATACCTGCCACTATAATGGGCCGGTTGATATTTCTGAATAAAACAATGACAAACTCGTTATCAAAGGGCATTTTTAAAACATTTATGACAAGTGAGTAGCTGTGGAGCAGGAGGCCTCACATGGACAATAAAAAGCATGCCGATGAAGACAACGTCCATTTAGACTTGCTCAAAATAAAAGTTAAAGATAATAAACAATGTCTCCTGAGCTCAGAAGCCATACCGCCATGGATTTAAAAGTCCAAAATAATGGATAATAATGATGGGTGATGAGGATGAGCTAACACTTCTCCTAAACAGTTTGTAGTGCAGACATCTAGCCGAATTTTGATGTAAATAATCACAGTGAGCAAAGGAAGAAGCCCTTTTGGATTTGATGGCTAAAGAAATAGACGGGAAATATTCAGTGAAAAAAAAGAAAAGTTTTTCATTCTTTAATTCCAGAGGCAGAGTGAGCTACACTGATGCCTCCTTTGTTCGGCTGACTCATGGTTGGGGAATGGAACTGTTGTGTGGTGTGGAAAGATTTCACCACAAAAACAGAAAGGCAGGCCACTTCAAGCTGCAGGAAAGAAACAAAGAGGGTCTTTAAACATGCCAGTCCAGGCAGTGGAGAATCCAGTGAGTTGAGTCAAACTGAGAACAGCGAAGTAGAGATCTAGTGTTTGACACAAGGAGACTCTGGTGTGACTGTGAGAAGCCATGGAGACCCTTTCTGCTTAAGGGAAGGACTAGGGGAGACACTGGCTGTCCACTACGCAGGCCAGTGGGCCTTTCGAGGTGTCACCTCCACACAATGTGACAAACCCCTCTGGTCTGAGTCCTGTTCACACTCCCCCATCCCCTTCCTTATGTGTTCTTAGACAAATGAGTGAAGACCCCAGCTCGGGCACTACCACAGGCAAGGACGGAGACTGCATGGGCTCCACCAGTCAAGGCTTCTCGCTCCATCACTTCACACTTATATCCCCCACACTCTGCTACGTCCCCTTCCTTTATCTTACTTTTCAGGCTTCGGGCTTTCACTGCTCATTTTGTGACTACGAGACTTTTACCGAGGTCTCGCCCAGACATACGCCACATGTCACCCTGCCGTCTGTGGCCATGCTGCCTGGAGCCAGATGTGGTCTCAGGCTTGAACTGGAGAACTACTATGGCATGTCCCCAACAAACCCTTCTCTGTCTTATTCTTTATTTTTTTATGGTGCTTACAGAAGACATATTCATACAGAACCTCGAGTATCAAGACAACAATGTAAGAACACAGCTTAAGCATAATTCCACATTAAATATAATAGACTCAATCAATCCATAATAAATGCAGTGATACATTATTAAATAATGGCATCGTATTACTAGATTTTTAACTACTTGCATTTGAGTATTCAGTGAGCAGTTTAGTCTAATGGTTTTCAAGTTAAGGGTCAGGCCTTTCTAAAATGAGATGAGCTTATGAGGTGATTACTGAGACAGGAAGGAAGAAACAAGCTAGCAGTGACGCTGTAAGAAGTTAGTGATTGAGTTCTTTTTAAATAAAAGGTCTTTTTCATGCCATGTTTCCTCCACCTTCTTGCTGGAGAGATAATCCACTTTATTTCTTGCCTTAATAATGTATCTTATGGACCAAACACACTGATATTATGCTGCATATGTAGTTATGCTGCAGGAGGCCTTAGCTGCAGAGGGGGCTTCCCTGCGCTGACTGTTTCTTCTTCACTCACCTTTTTCACTCCCTGTGTGTTTATAGACATTTGCTGTAGTTAATAATTAGTAATCATTTAAAAAGTGTCTCCTTATCCCATAGTGTGTCCTGTCCTTTTGTCCTGTCTTTCTCTGCTCTCTTCTCCCTCATCCCCAACTGTAGGGAGAAGAGATGGCTGGCAGATATCCACCTCTCCCTGAATCTGGTTCTGTCAGAGGTTTCTTCCTGTTAAAGGGGAGTTTTTTCTTCCCACTTTTGCCAAGTAGGTCATTTTTTTTTTCTTGTCATAGTGGGTCGTGTCATTTATGGGGTTTCTTTAGCTTACGATATAAAATATCTTGAGGTGACTGTTGCTGTAAATTGGTGCTATATGAATAAAATTTAATCAAACTGAAAAATAAAGCTATGAAGCACCTAGTTATTTAGATAATTTATCCACCATTTAATGCTCGATACCTTCCGGGATACTTTGCTCTGATTACTCAGCTGCACGCACAGTGAGACTTTAAGCTAACAGTTACAGTGGCAGCAGAAAATGTCTCAAACTCTGTGTTCCCACAAAAAAAATGAGTTTGAGACATTTTGTTTTTTTAATTGTTTAAACTAACCCTACTTGGCCTATCATCGTTTGATTTTTGGAAAATACGAGACACCATTTTTGCCACGTTGAGAAGAAATTTAAATAAAACTACGTAAGTTTAGAGGGACATTTCTCTAGTGCTAAGTACTTAGACATTTCGCGTGAGACAATCACTTTAAAAAAATGTTTCACAGAATAAAACGCATAGAAAAAACTATTCAACAGTTAAGACTCTGCTGTGCTTTAAAATCTTAATCGAAAAGTTCGATTTGATGAGACAAATCGAGTAAAATGCAGCTTTTTCTATGACACCCAGAGCTAAACAATAAATTAGTAGAGCTGAAAATTGTTATATCGTACTTGAATAAATATACTAAGTTACTTCCTATTTCTCTAAAATATGCCAATATACGCATCTTTATCTCATTAGTATACCAAACCATGCAATCTCCTCTATACAGCTCTTCTCTTCACAGCAGATCAGCTGACTTTATCTGAGTTTTTTCTTTAGCATATAGAAGGCAGAGCTAATATTGAGGAATGCAAAAAAAGAAAAAACCCTCATGGACTAATCTTGTGCTGAGTACAGCCATGATAATGATGATGGATTAGAAATACAGCAGTGTATTGGGATTACAGTGCTATTAACTGGCCAGGGAAGGAGGATGAGGAGGCTGACCAGTATCAAACTAATCAATCAAATAATCGGGACAAGCCCTTGTCTACTAGAAACAATTAGACCACTTCTCTAAAATCAATAACCCTGCATTCTGTTTAGATACCCACTGGTCACTCATTCAATAAAACCTCCGTGGGTTTTGATAAGCCTGCCAGTCGGCAAGGGCCATTTGAGGCTCCGAGTGGGAACAAAATACATCAAACAGGCTCCAGGAAGGCCTCATAAAAATTGCAAATCGAAAACAATATAATTTAATGTGGCAAAGGTTATTTTTCCACTTGTTCATTATCAAATGTCTCATGTGAAAGCACTGCTATGAAGGGGAAAAATCTATTTGGTCTTGAGTGTTTGGGGAAAACAGGAGGGACATGTATTATATCTAAAGGAAAACAAAATAACGATGGAATCAAAAGGGTTCATAAAGTTGCTCTGAGAAATAGCCTTGGTATTGGAGGTGTCTCCAGCTTCCAGCACAGCTCCCATACATAATTAAAACAGGAATTTGTATCTGTCTGTACTCTGTGGCCTCCTGATGAATTAATATCTGGTGGAAGTCCTACACAGCCATCAGATTAGCTCATTTATTTCTGTCAGCTGCTTGCTCTATCAGCTATTTGTAAATCAGAGAGGGTGGTTGGGTGGATGCTGGGGGTGGGGGTGGGGATCGTTGGACGTGTATTTATTATCATAAATGGGTGTTATGAATTAGGTCTGATTCAAACGTCCCGGCTATAGTGCCGCAAGTGTAAGTGCACAGTGATGACTCTTTCCTTTCTTTTTTTGTTTGTTTTTTTTTGTTTTTTTACCTGGGAGAAATGTTATGTTGGTTGTTGCATTAATTATACCTTACATCACAGCTGTCCCTTGCATGTATTGGGCTGCAGTTCAGCAAAACTTTTATGTTTGTTGAAGATATTAAAAAAGCAAAAAAACAAAAATAGGCATCAGGTGAAGAAAGGTAAGTTTTTATGGAAAAAGAAAAAATCACCTTCCATTTCCTGGCTGTGGTTGCCGAGTTAGTTGAGGATGTAATTCAGACACTGATATCCTCTCCAGAGAGGACTTGCTATGCGATGGTGTGTTTGGGCGTCCGCTCCCCAGGTCAGATAGAAGATGATGCGACGGCGTCTTGGAGTTTCATGCTGTCAAGTCTGGAGGTGCATGAGTGTTGTGTGCATGAGAGGGCGAACGGCTAGGGAGGGGAACAAACAAGGAGACTGCATTAACCTTTGGTCTGCTGGAGAGGGGAGGGCACAAGCGGGCCGGGCTGGTTGAAGGGACACCCCATAATCAGGCTCCTGTCAGTGCTGTTTCCAGGAGATTAATTCAGCTGGTTTCAATTCCAGTCGCTGCTCCCGTAGCCTCAACGCAGGGTGCACATATTGCCCTGTTTAAAACACATGCACATGGCACTGACTCAATTTAACACAGGAATAGCTGAGGGGGAAGGCTGTGTCACGGGAGTAGCCTTCATTCCTTACAAACACAAATAACATGCATCAACAAGAAAGCAGAAATCTCAGTCCGACCCAAAAAAGAAAAGGAATCCAATCAAAAATTGAGATGCAATCTCAGCAAGAATAGATGATGTTTGAAGAGAAATGTAAGTCTTCTCTTGCAGTTAACACAGTGATTACATGAAGCTGTGACACTCCCGAGCTGAAGTTCCCATTTGGACTAAACACCTGCTCTGAGCTAGACATACAGGCAGAGCTGCCAGACAGAGCCTGGCTGTTGTGGCCAGAGGCTGAGGAGATTCTACTGCAGCTAACTAATGAACTGATGAGACGGCAGTGCTGAGGAGCAGGTGATACAGGAGGATAGTGACAGAGACGTAGGGGTCCACCGTTAGTTACCTGTAATAGCCGGGATGACGATGTGCACCCCGGCACTGGGCTGACAGATGTCGGGGTTCTTCTGATCATCCATTTTCCACAGCGCGTCCGTAAAAGGTCCCGTGGCATTGATAACACATTTGGCTCTGACATCAAATTCCTGCCCTATGAAAGAAAACAGCATCAATCACCAGGGGCTATTCATCTGTGGCTGGTGACAAGCCGGATTATTAATTTATCAGCGAACGCCCCCCTCTCTCCGTAATAGAGTGGCTCGAGTGTGTCCATGGGAGACTTCCCAGGATTGTAATTAATAGGAAACAGACATACCTAATTTCCCTCTTGCCTCTTTGTGTCACAGAGTAGCTCAGTGGCAGTGACTGAGGGTCTTTTGAAATTGTGGAAGGGAAATGTTTGTTAATGTGATGCTTGATGTTGACGAGCTACAGTATATAATGGGATGCATATCAAAAGATACCATGAGGATAGCAAATGGTCTGTTTTGGCAACAAGCTGAATGACAAACTACCTTTAAAAATCTGATGCGTGATGCTGCCACTGCTAAGAGAAGCGAAGAAAAGAACAGGAATGACTGCGTTCATAAGCCAGAAATTCATATCTCAGTGAGCGAGAAAAAAAAGAAGAAAAAATAAAAGACAAAGAAAAAAGAACTGATGACAAAACTGTTTTTATTATCCTTTCAGTCTGAGCCCTCCCTATGTGAGGCCCTCCTCTCACATTATTAAAGTGAGACATCTCCTCCAAGAGCACACTTCCATCTTTTAAAACATCAGGGGGTGGTCATGTGTTGAGATCCTCAAATCTTGGTTATTCATGAAATGTTTCAGAATACCATCTTTTACCCTTAACTGCTTTATTCTTCCAAAGCCAGCCCTATGCATGACATTTAAAAGGTAAGTAAGGCCATTTGGAGTACGCTAATTCTGTCTTATGTTCCTCCCTACAAGATCTGAAGCAGTCCTCTACACCATAAAACGCTTATAAAATATTAAAAGCCCCTGCATTAGATGTGCAATGACTATGTGCAAACTAGCACTGAGTAAGAGGCGCTGGGAGGAACCCTGTTGTGAGGGCTAGAGAGAGTGGGAATAGAGTGAGGCAGGAAGGAAGGAAGCGGCTTTTGTTGGATTTACCTGTGATCACATCCCTGCAGTGCGCTCCGCAGACCCTCTCCTTCCCCGTCTGAGGGTCTGCCCTCTCCAGTAGGTGCACCACTTCAGTGTAATTGGCTATGGCAGCCCCATACCTGGCAGCAGTGAGGGCGATGGCGAGGTTCATTCGAGCATCGTTGTGTTGTCCTGCAGCGGGGGGACAGGACCAGAGCAGGGGGATGTGAGTCACCCCAAGCCTGTGACTGGTGGTATGGAAGTGTGTCGGAACCGATATGTCACATCTGTCCCTGTCACTTTGCATCAGTGCGATGGCTGCTCTGGCCACACAAGGAGCACACTTAAAGCCACAGTGGCCCTTTGGCCTGAGTGTGGGGCCCCGGCAGCCCCTCCCCTCTCTTCTCCTACACTGGGAAGGGTAAGCACTCCTCGGGAAAAGGAAGGGAATGCAAGGAATAGATGCACTGATGCCTTGAATATACAAAGAGTGCTGAGGAGCTAAAAAAAAATGGTTGTTTGAGAGTGTGCCTCTTGTGTAGTACATAATAGTTATTCCTGTCATTTGAACATTTCATTAAGATTACTTTAACAGTTTTGTGTGCACAACTTCAGCAGGCTTCATTTTAAAAGAGAGCAGTGATCAGTGAAAGCGGTCACGTCTCCTCCTAATAATCACATTTTTCAATATGTCAATATGACGGTAAACAAATCTTGACAGCGGCTGATCTTCCTTTCTAGAAGAAGATCCCTTGGCAGAATCCTTTTAATGAAGAGAGAAATCAAGTATCAAGATTTATGGATTAATCCCTCTTCAGCTCTAAAATACCAGAGATCTATATTCAGAGTCACAAGGTCACAAGTTTTGTAATTTAAATGAAAGGGTCTAAAAGGTGACAAATGAACAAAGCCCAGTTTCATTAGGAAGTGATTCTTATGTACATCTTTGAAGATTTATTGCTGGACAATCCCTTGGTTCAAAAGTAAAGAGAGAATAGAGATGATTAATCACTTTTAATGTTGGTGTCTCGGGTGACTTTCTTTCTATTTGTTATTGCCAAGGAAGTTCAAGTCCTCATTGTTGGCCAGGGAAAATGTTGCTACTTTGCAGGAATGAGCAGGGTCCTTTGTGCCCTGATTTATTTTACGTTTGAGTGACTTGAGGCTAGCTAGCTGGTGGGCTCTGCTTAATGCTACAGCATGCTGGAAGCCATTCCCTCACTACAGAAAATAAATAAATAAAATGAAGGGGAAAAGTAAAAAAAAAGAAAGAAAAAAAAAGACCCAACAACAACAGATTTAAAGGCCACATTTTAGAATGAATTACATACAAGAGTATGCACCCTGCCATGATGTATTAGGAAGACCATAGAATCCACTTCTTCATCTCTGTAGGGTGAATGTGACCATTATAGTATGTGGTTAGCAAACTTATGCCACCGGTGGTGTATGAGCACACGCATGCACACGCATACACACACACAAGCGGCTAAGACTTGAGAGAGGCTTGGCACCGGTAGGCAGCGTCTGATCCTCGATGATTGCTGAGCCTTGTAGTGACCTTTGAACCCGTGATTCACAGCTCTCTGTTGTGGGGCCTGTCACAGATTGGCACTGGGCAAAGAAACAGGAGAATTAATACTACATTAAATGTCAGGAATTCAAGGATTAGTAAGATCACGGAACCAGGATTTATGAATGAGCGGCATAGCATGGGTATGATAACCCGGCGCAGTGATGATGATAACAATAATGATGACGATAATTATTATCATCAGCAATTAAAAGCCCAAATGGCCGAATGACAGAGGAGAGCTAAATGAGCATCAAAGCTCCCTGGAGGACAGGAGCCCACCCCCGCCCTCTTTCTTGTTCCCTCCCTCCCGTCGTGCCCCTACCTCCGCTCGGCTCACACCACCAGTCGTTCCAGCCTCCTGGAGGTACAAAACTCAGTGGAGTGAGAGGAACTCTGCGGCTGGACAAAATGCTGCAAAATGACAGGGACAATAATGACAATGAATTTCATGTCTTCCAGTCATAGAGCCAGAGATGCTTGGCTGGGCTGACTTGTCCAATTAAATTGTTACAGGTACAGCAGGAGATAGAGTTATTATCCCAGATTCTTTTGTCAAGTACTCCTTTAGCAGAAAGAAGAAGGGCAGAGTTGAGCAGACAACAAGAGAAAAATATTTCCGTAATATGGGGGGAAAAAA
Source organism: Oreochromis niloticus (assembly GCF_001858045.2). Lineage (NCBI taxonomy): Eukaryota > Metazoa > Chordata > Actinopteri > Cichliformes > Cichlidae > Oreochromis > Oreochromis niloticus. The sequence continues at coordinate 14,807,923 of NC_031987.2, read as the reverse complement.
GTTTCAACACACACCAGAAATGTGAAAATTATTAGGCACGGTAATATAATATATTAAATACTTGTGCTGCTGTTGACTAGTTGGATTTTTATGAAAAAAGCAAAGGTGAAGTGCCGCTTTTAAATATTTGAAAAACTCTTGCTGCTGAATGGTTAGTTTATGATCCCTTGTCCATGTGATTTATGTGTATGAAGTAAAAAAAACAAACATCATTTCGTACTAAATTATATTTTTGCCAATACAACATTTTCTTAGGGTAAGGAATGTCTATTTGTTGAAACTATCTGGCTATGATGGCTTGAAAAATCCCGGGGAGATGAACCCAAGCAGTCAAAACCCAATCCCCATTGAAGAAGGTCAGGACAGAAAATGTCACTGCCATAATGTACCCAGTTGTTTATGGGAAAAGAGGTGGAAAAGACAGCTCGAGGAAAAATTAAATACATGTAAATGGTGTAATATTTGTGATCAAAGAAAAAGAGTGTCTATGATAAACACTATGGCTAAATTTCAAATCTTATTAACATAATTATTATAAACAGTTTTTAAATAAATACTCTGATGTGTTTCAGATGCTCTGCTTTCTAGAGGTAAAGGAAGAAAAAACACACTGGTATAAAACTGAACAAATATAAATAGCTCATGTAAAATACCCCCCTCTCCTACTTACTTCTGCTAAATGAATAAGGTTGACAGATCACTGCTCAGATAGTGGCCATATTCCCTCAGAAGTATGTTGCCTTTTTGCAGTACATGGGAATCCACATATCCTCAAATGCTAAATGAAGTCTGACAGATAGCCTAGAGAAACAAAGTTGGGAGTTTGAAGCTACAAGGGAGACCTTGAGTGAATGGGACATGCTATGTACACCCTGGCTAACAATCAACATATGCTTTGTTTTTCTGATGCCAACACCAGGCACATATAGCCTGGAGATAGATGGATCCTGGGACTGGTAGGAACGCGATGGCTACTGGCTATTTTCTGCTTTTTTTTGGTTTTTTTAAATGTTGTTTCTAATTTGTTTACGCTCACATAGACAGCAATTACACAGCTGTGTAAAACACAATATATTTAACTATATTACACACAAACAAATAAAAACATCCGCTGTACAGCCACACTATTTAAAATAAATGTTAATGCACAACATACAATTCAGCACCATGTATATATACGTAAAAAAATTCCTTTTTTTTTTACTGCTAATACAGAAAATCAGTTGTTATCAAAGTTGAATTCTTAAATGTGTATTTTACAAACTTGTTTTTCTCATAAGACAAGAAAAAAGAACTTTTTAAAGCACACAAAACAGGACAGACTTAGGGTTCTACAATTTGCAGTCAGATTGCTGCTATCAGCATCTCCAGCTGTGATAAGTGCTATAATTTTTAACATTACAAGTGAAAGTGATGCATACACTTTAACAGTGCATAGTAATGTGCACAGCACACTATATACTGCTCAAAGAAAGACTTCATGATTAGAGGCTTTGAGCAATAAACAGTGGCTCCCACAGCTTGTCTGTCTTGAGTCTGGTGGATTAAGAGAATCAGCACCTTGCAGCATTAGTGGAAAAAAAAAAGCAATTCCATGGCTGATATGTGCCGAGGATGACTTGTTACTACAAAGTAACACTTTTTTATCCCCTCTGACTGCATTTTCCTCTAGGACAGCACTAAAAAAGACTTAATTTTATCATAGTCTTGAACTCTTTGACTGATGTTAGTTGGGCTAGGTATGGCTTTGTGCAAACGAGGGAGGGGTTCGGCGATGGTGACAGGCAGCATGATGAGTTAAGAAGGTGCCACGGCCCGGCAATGAAAGAGAAATCAGAAAATCTCCTATCCCCCTCTCAGTAATGAACCACACCTGTACACTGCTTTAAATACCAGAGAGAAGCTTTAAATGTCAGGTGCAATTAAAGCTTATGATTCAAGGCTGCACCAATCAAATCAAGGCCTCTGAGTTCAACCAAGTCTGAGAGAGAGCAAAGGCGAGATGGAGCAGAGATGCCATGGTCTACTCTTCCTTTACCTTACACTTCAATGAGCCTTCAAGCCCAAAGGTGACTATAAAGTTTGCTACCAATAGGCCCAACTTCTACATCTTTTCGACTCCACCGCTTTATTGCGGGAAAGGTTTACCGTCTTTGTTTTGATCCGTCTTGATCATGTTTGCTTAAAAATTAATTAATTGAATAGTTTCATCAAATTTTTATCATAACGTTAATTTAATGTAATTTATTTGGAAGAAGTAGATGAAACAACACATGGGCAAGTATTTCATCTGATGACATCAGTGATTTATGACAGTTCACTGTTATCAGAAAAGTTATTCCTTTAACAAAATAATATCACCTTTTTTTGGTGCACAGTCTTTTTGGAAAAACTGGATAAGATCATATGTTTTAAGGGTAAATATACAAGCAGAAGGTTCAAGCTACCGGCTCCCAAATACCGTTGCTTTAATTTGCCCTGTGTAGCACAGGCTACATTTTACTGTTGAGCTGCTGACTAGGCAGCTGTGTTTCCTCCAATCACACTAATTGGTCTCTTCTGCTGCTCACCTCCAGCATCCTCATATGTTCATACAGATAGCAAAATAAGGCTCCTAAAGAAAACACAAGCTTAGAATAATGAGACATCGCAAAGACTGAAACGTAACAGAAAATTGTGACATTTTACTTTGAACCTGGGTGACTCGTCTTAAACAACTTATAGCAAAAAAGGGTACATAAGCCTTGTTCCACCTATTACTGAGAGATAATTTCCCGAATTAATTTACAGTGTGATAGCAACAGAGGTCTGCTAAGTTGTAAGAATCCTTTAAAACAACTTCAGAAAATTCCAGGCAGGCAGTCATTCAAGGCAAACATGTCACTGCTTCCCGTGAATGAAAAATGAACATAGGGGGGTAAATAAAGCAATATGACCAGAGGGACCAGGAATTCTGCGGATAAGTGTCAGCTGCGGAGAAAAAATGAAGCATTTACCTGTTTGTAATCCAATTTCATGATGGCTTTCTGTAGATATCGGACTCCTCCGTGAATGAGCTTGGTGCTCCGGCTGCTAGTGCCTGATGAGAAATCGTCTCCCTGCACAGGGGCAGTTTTGAGATCTGACAATGGGAGCCAAGGAAACACATCAACATTTGGATACTTACTGTCCCAAATCTTTAGAATGGATCAAGATGCTATTCGCATATGCACAACTTTCCACTGTAATATTCATGACGAGAACAATATTGTGGGGCCATACATATTCCATTGGTTAAAAACAACAATCATTTCTACCACTATGACAGCATGAAGCACAAAGAGCAACCGCATATTCTGAGACCACATTTAAAAAGAACAAAACTTTAAAAAAAAGAAACCTAGAGAACATATGCATGTTTTTAAACACTGAAGGAAGTCATATGACTTTCATAGCATTTTTAACAGTGAAATCGCTCTTTGCTTTGCCCATTAGAAGCTTCTTTGCTGTCCCAGATGGTCGATAAATCCCAGTTTTGAAAAGAAGAAAGGAAGAATAACTGAGGATTAGAAGAAAGGGTTTGAAACCCCCCTCTTCATTGCCAATAGACAACCAGGGCAAATAAAGGGGGAAAACATATTTAAGAAGCCTCTCACCAGCAGCATAGATAATTGATTTGGTATGTAATGGTAACCACATGAGGATGCATGCCCTCACTGGAAGAGAACAAAAGTGTTTTCATTTCTTTTTTTGGTGACTGGACTAAAGCCCGTAGACGTGTGAAGGGGAGAAATCCTTCCAGTTCAAACGTACTGCTGCTCTAGACTTTCTAGCAGACGTGTGAAGCATCTTACAGAGGAAGCCCCAGAGAGGCAGCTTGGAAAGCAGCTCCACCACAATGGCAAGGAGGTTATGCAACATCAGGATGGAGAATACCCATTTGCAGTTGCAAACAGAGGCTGAACAAGACTCTGCCATGAAAAATCCTTTCGGAAAGCTCCTCACAGAAAATATTGTGCTGGTACTGTAAGAAAAAACTGGTATTTATTTGTTTTTATTACTTTTGCCTGTAAAACCCCGATACAGATCCCTGTACACGAGGGAAAATTTGATTTTCTTCTTCTTTTTTTTACTAAAGAAGTTGGACCAGAAAATATTGGGAACCAGGATAAGGTGGGATTTTCCTGTTTTTTTTCTCAGTGTCAATAAATCCCTGATTTAAAAACAAACACACCTGTGCTGTTTACGTCTCAATACTGTCTCTTAAAATGTACTTACAGGGGCAGGATGGTGTGCATGGGTTTAATTTAGAATTATCCCCAGTGTCCAAATGTACATGTCACCCAAATGAACTGTGTGACCTGTTGATGTGTTTTTAATACGGCTATGAGCCTTATCAGGCTTTGCATAAACATATAGCACACCCTATTTAAGGCAGAAACTTGGGAAAGCACACTTGTGATAGAGATTATTATTATTAGGGGTAATCCTGCTTTTATTCAGGCTGGTTTATTGTAACACTACAATTGTAGTCAGAATGTTTGTCATGAAAAAGATCAATTATTGTAAAGATATTTAAAGGATTTTTAAAGCTTTTCTTACAATAAGAAAAAAGGTAAAACTATATAGCAGCACTTTTTACGGCATATAGAAACTTTTGCGAATATACGTTCAGAATTTTAAAAAAGCATAAATCAATCTGACTATGAGGTTGTAATGAGCAGTTAGGACCCCTTAAACAATCACTTGTTGTCTTTTATCTCATCCCTCTGATTCCCCTGAGTCCTCTCGATGGGGTTCTTCTTCTATCTATTTAGTCCCCCTTTTACCTGTTAAGCCACCTTCACATGCAACACTCAGGCCTATAGCATCCATGCAAAAGAAATCCAGCCATCCATTTCATTGTCATATGACTCCAGGGGACAGTACACATTAATAAATGTGTTTCATTATTATGCATATGTCTTTATATTCCTTGTGATGGATTTAGGAAAAAGAAGCCATGTATTTTCTGTGACAAAGCTGTCAGACACCATCAAACAATAAAAAACAATACATCACATGCTTATTTATATTCCACTCCCAATAACATTTCAAAATATTGTCTTTCTAGATTAATCACAGAATCTGCATGTGGCGAGCAGACGGACAACACTGAGACATGTTAACAAGCAAACTTGACTAATTGCAAGACTGATGATGATGATGATGATGATAGAGCTGGATTATCTAAAATAAGCAAAGCAGAAGAAGACAAATGGCATTCGCTCTCAAGTTCAGTGCAACTGTGAGACACGTCCACATTATGGAGGCACCATCAACCATTTGTTAGAAATAATATGCAGCAGGTAATAGTGAACAGAATGGAAACTAACTTTTACTTAGTCACCTGTTGTTAATGAACACGTTTAAGGTTTGTGCAACACCGAGTGAAATTATGTTACAAGTACCGTCTTTAAATCCACGCTGAAATTTTATTCAACAAACGCAATCTGAAGCATCCTTTTTTATACTAATAAGACTTTGTTAACAACACTACTCATTGCTCTGCAACACAGAATCTCACGTTTTTTCTTCTATTCTGTCAGTGCAGTAGGGCCATAAAATGAAAACAAGCCTCCTCCTTGCACTGACAGCGGTTCCCATTACTGCTACCTCCTCCTGTAATGCCCAGATACAGCTCAGTTGGTGAGCAACAGAAAAAAAAAAGAAGAAAAATCAGCAACGAGCTTTGCGGTGTACAGTGGCCTAAGCAATCCATTGCTTAAACAAAGGTAGGTAAATTGCACATGGAATTTATGGATTGGAACTTTTCTTAGGTTGCACAAACTCCAAAGTCTTAATAAAAGAAATGTGCAATGGTAGAAAGTAATTAAGTACATTTACACAGTTATTGTATTTAAAAAGAAATGTGAGGGACTTGTAGTCTGCCTGCTTTCACAGGAGAAATGATATTTTTATTCTACTATGCAGACTTTACAGTCATAGTTTCTTATTACCTGTACATAAAACATTTCATAAACTTGTAAAATATAATACATAGTTAGTGTTAGCTCTTCAATATACTGGAAACCTCTCCAGGGGTCTGCCCCACCTTTTGTCCTGTGACAGTTAGTATAGGCTCCAGAGCCCCTGAACTGGACAGGTAGATGGGTGGATAGTTAGTTCCCAATTAATTTGACGGTAAAAAAACCCCCAAAACAAAACAAAAAAACTGCATCTGAATGTCTTTGCAGGTTTTCTGTTATGTGCTCAAAAAGAAACCAAGTGGACTTCTTTATGAATATGCTTCACCTCTAAGTGTTTTCTTCTGTTCTCAAATGAGTCCCAGGTATTTAACCCACAGTGGGGTTGTCTTCTTGGTGAAATATAGATGTCTCAAATATCTGTATATAGAAACTTAGCTTGCTACATTTTTGTTACTCATAAAGTGCTTGTTCAATACATAACTGCGCTCACTTTGAAAAACAAACAAACTATATTTTAAAAGAAAAAATGTAGCTGATAGTTAATAATGACACACTAAAGTGGTCACAAACTTACACAGTGCAGCGGTGAGTGGTTTGATGATACGATGCCCACATTTTTGGTGTTTCCCACATGTTGTGCATGTATCTGAGATGTTGTGCCGAGACTCAGGCAATTTAAAGAGGTAAAGTGCGCGGTTACAAGATTTAAATGCTAAATGCTTCGTGCACACTGAATTAAAAAATCTTCAAGCTCAACACTGCATTTCTTTTGTTCCTCAGGAATACATCCACCAAATGCGATGAACAGTCATGGAGAAATGCAGAGAGACTCATATACAGAGATACATTCGCTTAGTAGTAAGACTAAAAATACACATTGTACTTGTAAACTGATAATGGTACTTTCACTTTTTCTTCCACAGTGATCTGAATACTTCTTCATCACTCGATACATGACTAATGCAGCCTTTCCTGTTTGTGGAGAAACAGGTCTGCCTCCTCACAACACAGTTTGGACGGTTCATGGCAAACTGAACCCATGAGAGGAAAAATCCTCTCCTCCAGCTACTTAGAGGGGAAAGCCTTCCAGCTTATGCAAAGCTTTATCCAATTCCCTCATTATCCATTCTAGGACACTTTGGTGGGGCCGAAATGGAATCGCAGCAAATTCCAGTACACAAAGAAATCTGCCGCACTGTCTGGCCTATCGGAGGAGCGTGCCTGTGAAAACTGTAAAATCTAATCAAACCTCAAACGGATTGGATGGAATAAAAAATTGTTTGAAGCGCATACGCTTATTAGTGATCTACAAAAATAAATGATCTGGGTTTGTTACTTTTAAGGCAAGAGTAATCAATGCTTTATATCAATGATCTTTTAAAAGTCCAATAGCCAGTGGCACTGACATGGTATATAGGAGTCTTTAAGGTCCACATTCATAACTATTAGAAAGAAATTCACTTTACAATATTTAGCGTCCTCTCAACCTTTCATAATTCAGATATATTATTAATCAAAGAACCTGACAAAGAAACTAATGGTTTGTCTGATTTTCACTGGGGCACAATCCAGCCAGCAATTGATTGTGAAACCAGGGACACCTGCAGCTTCGGAATACATTTTCACTTTCAGGAGGATTGAAAAAAAAAACAAAAAAACCCCAGCACCACGAGGAAATATTGCCCCACCACATGAATATGCAGGGACTTGATACCAGCAGTGTCATTACTAATGTTGCTGCCAATTACAGAGCATGTCATGACACTGTGATTCATGAATATTCATCGTTGACTGATATAGACAGCAGCAGTATGCAGAGGCTTCTATTCCCATTTTACTGTCTCATTGTGAATGGTGAACAGGTACCTCCATCATGCCATGGAGGAGCCTTCCAGCTGCAAGACAAGCTGTTCCATAAGGCATTGCTAGTTAACAGTGTGTTATATAAAGGTGTATAAAAGTGATGAAGTGCACCCTGGCTCTAAAGAGCAGGCATTAAAGCATATTAAGTAGACATTTAAGCTTGTAAAGTGGGAATCTAGAAATGGAAAGAAGACACTGAGCAAAGGGATGCCTTCAGGGTCTGGCTGTTCAATTCTCAGAAAGTTTGATACCTGCCAGTGCTTTGAGATGAAATGAGGTTTGTAGAAGCGACCGGGAGATTTTGCAAACTATCTAGGCTGCAGTTTAAGGAGAACGGTGCAACTTCTTTTCTAATTTAAATCCAATTTCACAAAAAAGACAATGCAATTTAAAGATGGAGCGACGATTAGGTATTTAAAAAGTGGAAGCCTCTTTCTCAGTTCCCACTTATTCTTAATTTGAGTAGATAATGTGCTCAATACAATTATGAGAAAGTGGTGTTTCGTGGAGTTTTCTGCAACTTCACATGCTGCACAGCGTTACAGAGGGAAACGGTGTTGTTATTCTGTAGGTTATTTCATGAACAAACATATGTCATGCATATCTACAATGATTGCTAAGAAGCATAAGAAATTCATCTTGTTAAACAGTAAATGTGGGATGACTTATGCCAAAGCAATAACCATCTACAACAAAAGTGTCATTTGCATGTGACGAACAGCTCAGGAAGTGTTGATTCTTAAGCTAAAATAACACAAAAAAGGTACAAAATGTTCCGTACAATTAAATTATTCCATGCCCAAGAAAGTATTGAACAAAATTGCTGATAATGATGATAATTGTGCCTGTTCCAATGATAATTTGGCAATGTTAATATTATGACTGAATCACAAACTATATTTTATTTTGCTGCTTAAATTAGAACAAATCATCATATTTGAGAGCTGACCTTGTTTTGCACGAAAAATCTTCATCTGTTAAATCTTTTATTATAGCTGACCTGTAACTGTTGTGCAGTAAAACAGTACAGTGTTCTCCACTGCAGCTGGCAGTAAGAAATAAGTATGCATGTAAGTCAAAATTTTACTACAGTACTTTAGTAAATGCACTTTGTTTCCTTCCGCTTCACATAAATGCTTCACTTGTTAAACACTTGTAGAAGAGTAGCTTGTACTTTTCATTGTGCTAAAATGCCATGTACTTCTTTTGCAGGTATCTGAACACATATTTCACCGCTGAAAATGACCACTTTTTCATCCTCTTTATTAACTAATCACAGCAGCAAGGCTGTAATGTATTATACTGAAATGCAAATGTTGTTAATAAAGCTCTTAAAATGTGTCAAATGGAGCTGCACAATATCCGAGAAGGCTGCACCACATGGTCAGTTTGGTCCATACCTGTAATCCATCTCCTATATATGAAGGTTAGATCTCCAGAGAAGGGGGGAAAGGAATGGACTATATCATGTCGCCCAAAAGCGAAATAGTGAAGAATATTTGCTGGACGTAGTGACGTTAATTTGAACCGACTTGTTAAAAAAATTGAACAAAAAATTCGACTCTGAAGTTTCTTTGCGCTGGGCCTGTTGCTAATAACAACCACACTCATGATGGAGACCAGCGAATCAAGTGGGGCTCACTGTTCGCATCCCTCCTCGCACTCAGGGTCGAATCCCCGGGGAGCTGGCAGACCCTGGTCTGACTGTAACTGAGACTCATATGGTATCCTTTGACCTTGAGATGACGAGTATGTCTCTTCTACTAATAAAACGCATTTCCCACCGAGTTTTCGATTGCACCCGGGGAGAAATTAATAATGGGGTCTCCCACGGTGATAAAAGAGAGAGAGAGAGAGTCAAAGCTACACATTCTGGCATTTCTACAAACAAACCTAAACATATAATCTTCCGTACGATTACAACTAACCCGTCAGATTCACATCAGACTGCCAATTAACTGTGCACATAAATAGGAAGTTAATTACTCTTCGGTAAAACGGCCAATTAAACGCTAACCGAGCTTAATTTTAAATGGAAAATTGTTACCAGTCAATAAAAACCAAGCGGCATCCTGTCATCAGCGTTTTGAGTCAAAATTGTTTTTTTGTTTTTTTTGTTTTTTTGTGGAGGTTGGTCACATATTCCACTTTATGTAAATATATTTACTTGACTGTAGGATAACTGTTGTTTAATGAGCCGAAATCATGATGACACAAGGCTGGGTCAGTACAATGTGAAAAGCGCCATAATCTATGCAAGTCTAACAATATTTCACTTCCGGATGTCCACAGTTCAGTGTGGGGAAACTGTAATTTACAAATCCCATCTTATGGTCCACCTGAAAACGACTGGGCGTGACCACACAGTCTTAATGGGGTTAGGTTAATTAAAAGGTTAATTGTAAGAAACAGCAGCTTTGTGATGTATGGCTGGTGAACAATAGTGTCCTCTAGAGGTGAGTGTAACCATGATATACAGTTTTCTTCCCCCCACCCCTCTTCTTGCGCACTCTTATTGTGTGTGCTGTGAGTACGGGGCAGTACATAAAACAGCTTCAAGACTGATGGTTGTTCTGTGGTTCATGTAATAAAGCAGCAGTCCAACAGCAATAACATATGATGCTGCATGCGGCGAGATGCTGGCTGTGGCGTGTGGAGCCACATCTCTGCACATGCACTTTCTGCTCGCTCTCCTGGGCCTGGTTCCCAAGCCTGCGTACATCTAGAAAGATTTAGGCCAACTCGATTGGCTACAAGGTGTTGGTGTAAGATTAGGCGAAGATCAGTTATTCCATCGCTGCAGAACAATAAGGCCAGCAGATTATTTTGGCGACCGCGTCAACTTGAGCGTTTTCTGCGTCACTCTCATTCTGCGCGCTGCTATCACGTTTCCCTGTTTTGGGTCCCCCATGACAACTGGCTACAGGCCCGCTAATTATCCCCCCTTCCTCCTACAGAAGCTCTCTCTCTCGCACACACACACACACACACACACACACACACACACACACACACTACCAGCGCTATGAATAGGCAGCCCACCTCGCAGACCCCACCCCATCTGAGGTCTAAATTTGGAACACAATTGAAATAGCCTACAGAAATCCTGTCAGAAGATAACAAAGAATAATATTGACCCCTGCTTCATTAGGGCTATTTCATACAACTACACTGAGTCTAGCATTGTGACGTTGTGACATAACTGTGCCTTATATATGTGTCCCGGTGTACACTCATCTTAATTTCACATTCAAATAACGACAACCAGGCCATGCATAAACTCAGTGCTAGTAAAGAGACGTGTTTCTACTTAGGGGTGCGTGTACGTTTGTTTTAATGCCACAAAAATACACCGCACAATTAGCTACATATTGCCCTGCTGCAACCTTGGAGTGTACCTTCGTTTTTTTGGAGTAGTGCATGGTAGTAAATGAACTTTCCCCGATTATAAATACTATTCGCGCATGCCAGAACAGTGAGGAAAACAGTGACAGCACCACAAGTCCATCGGAAACGTGCATCATTTACTTTAGAGATTTGTGGCAAATACATCGAAATCATATCACATAGACTCATGTCAGCTTAAAACAAGCATGACGTAAGCCCTGTGCAAACACCAAGGTGTCTGAACTGAGTTTAGGTGGGTTTATCCTCCACTACATCTCTGCTAATGTCCATGTGGGAAGCAACACAGAACACATACCACAAGACAAACATACTCACCAGAAAAATTGGGGCTTGAGAAAGCTCCCGAGGAGATTGGTCCGCGTCGGTGTCGACGCCGATGACGTTGCGCACTGAAACACGTGGGCCAGGGTATCTAGAGCTCACATAAACAAAGCCACATTGGCCAGACTGGATAGTCGAAGCTCGTGTCGCTGTTGGTGCGCGGACTCACTCGGTTTCCCTGCTTGGCATTGCTTGTACCTACGCTCGTGATTTGGAGCTTTTACTAAAATTGATGAATACCACCTACATGCTTATCGCATGGACAGAAAGTCACGATCCTGATGTGAAAGAGGTAAGATTCATTCATCTTTTTCTTGCAACATAATCTCGGACTTCACTCGTCCTGCCCGGCTTCTCCGAGGCATTGAAATCTTTTTTTTTCTTTTTTTTAATCTAAGTCTTTTTTCTATCCTTTAATTGAAATTGCACGCAATTAAGTTTGACTGAGACTATTCAGATGTGACTGTCATTTAATGCCACATTTCAGCTTTCTGCTTTTTAGACAAGTTTTTACAAGTGCCAAGTGCGCAAAGTTGGTCTGTTCACGTCGAACCAGCATCTTAACAAAATAAAAGAAATACTTGTGATTTGGTTACTATGTCATGTTGTTCACATTCACTAGAACACTGAATAAAATGATGTAACATGCTCTTCACGTTTGGAAACGGGGTATGGTTTGCGCGCAAATAGACTTATGCTTAACGAATGTGTGATCTCTCTTTTTAGAGAGATTGTTTTATTGTGTAATCTAGTAACTCTAAAGGTTTGTGTTTTATTAGGGGAAGAACCAGAACAGAGTCGCATTCTTCTATCCTGACACCCACACAACAGCTCCTGACATTACCCATTTCAAGTGTCACCGGAAAACTGTCAGAAGACTTGAGGTAGGATGTGAAAAAATTATGTGTTAAAGTTTCATTTTTACCTGAAATCCCACACTTGTTTAAATTAGTGTAGTTTTTCCTTTGAACATTTCATATAATTTTACATTCATATACAAAACTTTCCCTCTTAGTTTAAACATTTATGTGAAAAATTCTGATTTGTTTGCACCCGTCTGGTTTTCAGCCATGCCCTGCGTTCAGGCTCAGTATGGATCATCACCTCAAGGAGCCAGTCCAGCTTCCCAGAGCTACAGCTACCACACCGCAGGAGAATACAGCTGCGACTTCTTAACACCCGAGTTTGTTAAGTTTAGCATGGACTTGACCAACACTGAGATCACAGCTACTACTTCTCTACCAAGTTTCAGTACATTCATGGACAACTATAACACCAGTTACGACGTTAAACCGCCCTGTCTGTATCAGATGCCCCACTCCGGAGAGCAGTCCTCTATCAAAGTGGAGGACGTCCAGATGCACAGTTACCATCAGCAGAGCCACCTGCCACCTCAGTCGGAGGAAATGATGGCTCACTCTGGGCCTATGTATTTCAAACCCTCCTCGCCTCATGCCCCAAGTACGCCAAACTTCCAGGTCCAGCCTAATCACATGTGGGAGGACCCTGGCTCCCTCCACAGTTTCCACCAGAACTATGTTGCGGCCACGTCTCATATGATAGACCAGCGCAAGAATCCGGTGTCAAGGCTTTCGCTCTTCTCCTTCAAACAATCCCCGCCCGGTACTCCTGTTTCCAGCTGTCAGATGCGGTTTGACGGGCCGCTGCACGTGTCCATGAACCACGACAACCCGGGCGCACACCGCGGCCCGGACGGCCAGAGTTTTGCGGTGCCCAGCGCTATACGGAAACAGGCTGGCCTGGCCTTTCCTCACTCGCTGCAGCTCAGCCACGGGCACCAGCTGATGGACAGCCAAGTGCCATCGCCCCCGTCCCGAGGATCTCCGTCAAACGAAGGTCTGTGTGCGGTATGTGGGGACAACGCAGCCTGCCAACATTATGGAGTGAGAACCTGCGAGGGCTGCAAAGGATTTTTCAAGGTGGGCTGAAATGACAGCAACAATGAATGCGTGTTACTGTTTTTTACGTCAGCGAGACATTCTGTGATTATTATTCACAGCGCAGTGTGTTAAATGCTGCTCAGTTACTTAAAAAACAAAATAAATCAAAGGGAACACAATAACACTGAAACCCGACTTAAATACAAGTGTCAGTGCGCACACAAAAAAGAACCACATGGCAGTCATACTTGTCCACACAGACGTGACATCGAATGAAAAGAAAAAATAACCAACACCACTAATGCGTATTTGCTGAGCTTCTCTTCTTATTATTGGTTCATACAGCATACTTCAAAACATTTAATATGAATTATATTGTTTTCATCCTTTTATTTTCAGCTGGAAGTTGTGCGTCAGAATTGTGTAACCTTGGAAATGGGCCCGAAAGTTGACTGTGTGTTTTTTCTCTCTCTCTTTTTTCAGCGCACCGTACAGAAAAATGCAAAATACGTGTGTTTAGCAAATAAAAACTGTCCTGTTGACAAACGCCGAAGAAACCGTTGCCAGTTCTGCCGTTTCCAGAAGTGCCTTGTCGTCGGAATGGTGAGAGAAGGTACGTTTGGGATATGCATTCAATTATTTCTGTCCCGGTGGTTAATATTTTTCATCTGACACACTGGGAAACGTGCGTAATGCAGTACTGGGTTGTGAATTTATCCACTAATAGGTATTTACGCACACCAGCTGGAGTTTATATATTGATGATTTATCTAAATCACATATCTTTATATATTTTGCAGTTGTCCGAACGGATAATCTAAAAGGTCGAAGAGGACGCCTACCATCCAAACCCAAAAGTCCCCAAGAGCCTTCCCCTCCCTCGCCGCCGGTCAGCCTCATAAGCGCACTTGTTAGGGCCCATGTGGACTCCAATCCCTCCATGTCTGCTTTGGACTACTCCAGAGTAAGTGGCTCTAATAATCCCAGAAATAAAAAGTCACACACTCACAGAACATTTAAAAAGAAAAGAAAAGAAAAGAAAAGAAAAGAGTTAAATATTATTCAGAGAAAGCAGATAAAACGAGACTGGCGACCCTTTTAATTTAGTCCTGCTTTAGGTAACAATTTATTACCCTGAAAGTTTTCTGTAATACATCGCTGAATTCCAAACTTTGCCAGCCTTTTAATGTGGCATATTTTAAGTGAGCTGCACTGAAATGCAGAACTTAATAAAAAGGAGACATGAATTCAACGGTTAAAAAAAAAATCTCTCTCTCCTTCTTGGAAATGGGCATTTGCAATTTCACGGATTATATATTTTAAAGGACCTCATTAAGGCGCTGTTTAAATTAAATTCCAGTTCCAGGCTAACCCTGACTACCAAATGACTGGAGACAACACTCAGCATATCCAGCAGTTCTATGATCTCCTGACGGGCTCCATGGAGATCATCCGAGGCTGGGCGGAGAAGATCCCTGGCTTTTCTGATCTACCGAAGCAAGATCAAGATCTCCTCTTTGAATCCGCCTTCCTTGAACTTTTTGTCCTACGGCTGGCATACAGGTGAGACTGAGTAATTACTAAATAAAACAATTTAGGCTTTAGATAATCATCAGTCCCTCCTTCAAGCTTCATTGCTTTTGGCTTTATTAGCCGCCCAATAATTAGAAGGCTCTTGAATCCACATTTATTGCCAAGCGTAATTAATGACATTTTGTTAATAACTGCAGGTCCAACCCAGTGGAAGGAAAGCTTATTTTTTGTAATGGAGTGGTTTTACACAGACTACAGTGCGTCCGTGGATTTGGAGAGTGGGTAGACGCCATCGTGGAGTTTTCTTCCAACTTGCAGAGCATGAATATAGACATCTCAGCTTTTTCCTGCATCGCAGCTCTGGCCATGGTAACAGGTGCGTAAAGGCGACGGTGCATTTATGAACACTGGATGGATCACAAGGCTTATGAAAAATGAGAGGGGTTAACGTATCATAGATTATTTATCCGTGCCTTTTTTTTCTTTGTTAATTGTATTTTTCAGAGCGACACGGACTTAAGGAACCCAAGAGAGTCGAGGATCTCCAAAACAAGATCGTCAACTGCCTCAAAGATCAAGTGACATTCAATGGCGGCGGCTTGAATCGTCCCAACTACTTGTCAAAACTCTTAGGAAAGCTCCCAGAACTGCGCACACTCTGTACCCAAGGTCTGCAGCGTATCTTTTACCTAAAGCTAGAGGACCTAGTCCCTCCGCCAGCAATAATTGACAAACTTTTCCTCGACACCCTACCTTTCTGAGTCTGACTCAATGGCGAACCTCAAAGAACTTCCAAAAGACTATTTGTGTCAGACTTGACCGATTTTTAACGTTGTTATTTCTGAATATTTGCAAGCTCCATATGCTAACAGAACAACCACATTATGAATATGAATTCGTGAAAAAGTAACAGGAGGAAAAAAAACCAGAAAGTCTAATGGCTGTGCGGGCCTTGATTTTTTTTCCCTTTTCTCTCTTTTGTTTGTGCCAAACAACTGAATTATCACTGGTTAATGCTCTCCGGTGGACAAACTGTCATCAAATTTAACTTGGTCTTGCAATCATTTACTGTTTATTTAACCTCGGCTCTACTGATTCAGCATACTCAGATGTAATATATTCCATTTATATAGAAATATATAAACCCACGCACACACACTGTATATTATGATAGATTATGTGATGCCTCCAATGCATCGGTTTATAACATGTGTAAAAAGTTTGTTATAATGAAAATATTTAATTTTCTTTTCTCTTTTGACTCGTGCCTATGTGTTTCTGACAGGATCCCAAAAGCATCCAGAAAAGACAACGCATGATCTAGTTTCTTTTTTTTCTCCCTCCCCTTTTCCTTTTTCTTTTATAGGCACTTGCTGAGGTGATGTCTATATATAATATATACCGGACACTATGTAGTCTGCTAGATTTGATACTGATTCGTAGTTATGGCACTCCTTTTATGTATGACGCATATGTGGAAAAATATTTCATCTGTATAGAAAATGAGGGACCCATGGTGTTTGTAAAACTGTCAGACATTCCTTGTTTGTATGTGCTGTAAGTATTGTTGCTGTTGAATATAAACGTTTCTATATATTTATTATTTCTATTGCCAAGAGCTACACTAAGCATGGTGCAATTTAAACGATTTCAAACCATCCAAGTTTCATGCTGAGCACGTTGTCTATGTTTTATGTCTTATAAGCGTCTAGGTAGTTATAATTTAACACGTTTTGGAACTGAAAAATCCCATCTTATATGAAGAGGTCCATGAGTGTGTGATATAGGCCTACATCTTTGGCATCATGGTGTACTTACAACTTCTGTAACGCATTTGGTGCCGAATTCAAAAACTTTAGAGAGAAAGAAATATTTAATGTTTACAAATAAAACTTTTAAATCGATCCTTTGCTAAACACTTTCTCTGAAATTTATTCTTCAAATTCAGACTTTTCCAATCCCCAAGAGAGAGCAGGGCACAAGAGAAATGACGCATTTTCTCATAACTTCTTCACTGAATTCTCAGTTTTGTGGAAACTGTTGCGATCAGCGCTCAGGCTCGATTGCGCAAAAAAACCCAAAAAAAAAACCCCAAACGTTTTTATAAGGACACCACAATAATAATAATTTCTGTTATCTTCCTGTTTTAAATAAACGTTACAGGATGCGATGAGATATTTAGTTCAAACGAAGGGAGTAAGTCATTGCATTAAAAGATGAAATAATCGTAAAGGCAGGCCAATTTTAATTGGATTTGGATTTTTAAATTTGGCAAAAATATGAATCTTTACAGAGGCGCATATTAACGACTTCACAATTTTAAGCTTTCATTTTCCGACTCTATTGAGCTTATATTTCATTTATCCAAATTCAATTTAACCCACTTACATTTTAGGAGTTCTAAAGTGTCGCCATGCGTGCAGGTGTGTATTTCCAATTATTTCCAATATTTTAACAAATAAAGGTAACAATTTTATTAGTCTATCCTTTGCCGATAAAACATTTTCCTCCCTTTTCTAACGTCGCTGTCTGTTTAACTAAAGAAGCGATGCAACAGATTAAACGCAGGAATTTAAATTGAACATAAAACACAATTTCTCGAACGACTGCTGAAATAAAAACATCGGAATTCATCTTATAATTCATCTGTTCTTTGCTGATGTAGCGCGGATGATTATAAAACTTTAACTTTGTGGATCTCGACTTTCCCCGTTACCAAAAAAGGTGATTAAGAATGTAATGCCGAGCTTTACATTATCCCAGTTTGTGTACGAGCTGATTTTTTTTCCTTTTGCGCTTCCGCTCCACTGACCTTTTATAATTTAAAATCAGACTTTTAACCTATCCTACCGACAAGTCAGATCAGAGCTAGAACTAAACAGTTTTACAGTCGGCAGTTTTCTGGCATAAAAAATCCGTCCACATGCAACTTGCCATTACAAATAAGAAGAAAAAGGCGTTCGAAAAGCTTTCTGAGAGGTGAAACCCGGTTTGAGCACAGGTAGCGCAGGCTTATATTATGCGTTCCAGCGCTCCAGTTGTCTGTGAAATTTAAGTGAAGAGACATATGATGATGCACAAACAGGAAACCTTTACTGCGTCGGTGTGCAGCGATTTTTTGCAAACCGAGGCCGATGTTTGGTGAAAATAAAACGATACCCAGTTGGTTTTTAATAGTTTAGTAATACGCCAGCTTTTACCGCCAACCTCCCACAAACCCCCCGGGAATGAAGTTCCGCGCCTCTTATTTCTTCTACATCAACCCCCTTCCGCTGTATCAGCCATTAAAGTACACAGGTAAAAACCTCCCTATGTAGGCTGTATCCTTTAATCCAGTGCACTGATTAATCTCACGCAACTGCGGTGAAGCTTTTTTGTGAGATGTCGCTGCACATCACATCTGCATATTGTGGACTGCACAAGTAGAAATACAAGTCATTTAGAAATGTATACAAAACGGCTGTGATTAGCTTGAACAAAGTGAGGCAGGGCCGCTGTCACTAAGCCTTTCCTTCAGTCTATCAGGAGGGAGAAGTGACGCGAGGCTCTGAGGCATGTCTGGGACTTATCCACAACGATTCCACATTTATCACATGATCAAAATGAAGGGAACAGCTTATTTTGAGAGGTATTAGCAGCAGGCAATAAATTGTCTAAATAATTAGATCGTCACTGTAAAGTGCTAATTCCAAGGCAAATTGGGATTGTGCTCAGAACCAGTTTGCTGACATTTAGCAGATCTGTTGAAAGGGTGCATTACAATGTCACAAGTTTCCTCTATTGACTCTAAGTACAGTTAGGTTTTATACATGTCTATCTCAATACAATAAAACATGACACATGTAGCCAACACTTCTGTCACTGTTTGTGCATGATTATATATATGCTGCAAGACTTTGAGTCTCAATTTATTAAGTGCCTAATTTCTTCCCCACTCTTGGACACCAGCGAAAGGTTAGGCGTGATTGTGTGAGCACAAGTTGGTCTACAAGAAAGAAAAGAAAATCATTTTTCACTTTTACAGTCTTGTGTTGAGCCCCTGAACACAGAACAACAACGAAAGCCAGCAGGTGGAGGTGGCCGTCTCCCAAGAACAAAGCCCGCACATCTGCTGCTAAGTGCTCATACACAAGGTGAGAAAGACATCGAATTAAAAATCTCTCAGTCTTAGAAGAGACATGAACTCGCACACTGTGGCAGTCTTGCATTTGGTTGCACGCTCACCTGTACACTGTGGTGAAGCTGACAGGTTCATGTGTGTTGTATATGGTGGATTTAAAGTGTTGTCAGTCAGTTGTAGGTGTTCAATCTGAAAATCATTTTCTACTGTCAACTGACCATCATTATTTTATTATAATACGCAACACTGTCAACTGCTTTTATTTGTATTATTTTAATCGGGAAGCCGAAATGTGTTCATTAGCAGCTAGATCATTGCATCACCTGATACTGAAGTGGGAGGAAACCATACCGTGCATCTTTGCAGTACATGAGAACTTAGTAGACATCTAAAGAGCAAGGCTTACTTTTGGTGAAACTACATTTAGATGGAGAAGAACTACACTGTTTTTAAAGTGCAGAACCAACAAGTAGCAATCAACGGCAGTCAGAAGGACATAAGGAAGAATAATTATAAGGATGCATGAATACATCTGATACAAACTTCTGTGCAAAAATAGTACAAAAGTGGCAGCCTACACGCTGCCCACTGTCTGCTCTCTCGGGATACAGCAAGTGAGCTTTGGTCACAGTATTTATTTTCTCTGGCCTGGATAAAACAAAGCCACGTGCAAAATGACTTTTTAAAACTCTTTTTGTCTTTTATAGTTGCCAATGAAAGTCATTTTGAGGTACACAGGGAGACGAAAGCTTGTGAAGTGGATCTATATGTCTGCACACCACATGGCAGCCTTTATTACCTGTATCTGGCCATCTTTCAAATGAAGGCCATTTAAACAACTACGGTTACATTCACTGCCTTTTCGACAGCCTTTTTCTGCAACTTTTCGTTCATGCACTGCACCCACTCTTCCCTCAACCTCGGCATCAATTTCTTTCGTGTTACCTTTCCCTCTGTTTAGGCAGCGAAGCACTTTGCTATGGGAGCCTGCAGTAAAACATGTTGATTACACAACTTATGAATCTCATGAGTCCTGCCGACTATTGCTCTAAACAAAATGAATGAATAATGAGTTGAAAGATGGCCCTTTGGATACGACTGTCTATAGTTATATTACTGTGACTATTTGATTTACCATATTGAAATGCTGATGATTGTCCAATAAATAATGCAAAAAGCTGATTTCCGAGCGGCGAGGCAGGAAAAGAAATCCACCTTGCATATAGATGGAGGTGAGCCATGTCTGTCCCTCTCAGCCTGTGGCCCAGAGCAGCTTTATCATTCATAGGACTAAACAGACAATCAATTCAGCAGCCGTGTATGAAGGATGAAGGGATGCGACAAGCTGTGAATGATGAGAAGCCAAAAATCAAAGGCCTCACTCCTTCTTAGCTCTAATAGCCATTACCAGCCCAGACAGCACCAGTAAAATGAGGTTAATCATTCGCACAGATCCTTTCAAAGAAGATTGACTGAACTTGATGTCTAGTCAGATCACTCATAAATATTTACTTCACATTAAACAGCTGTGTGTGCTCTGTTATCGCACATTGATTTCTGACGGATGCCATAAAATTATTGTTTCAAGTGTGGTCAGTAAAATCCATTAATGTAATGCTTGTACCAAGACTCAATTATGCGAACCGCAAGAAATTAATAATGCAATGAAATTGACAGAACATCATGTGGGAGAGGGGTTTCTTCAGGTTTCTGCCTAAAAAAAAATGTATAAATGGGGGGAAAAGAGAAATGGTGTTTTTGTTTGTTTATTTGCTTCTTTTCATCACAAAAAGCTAATAGAGGCTAAATTAGTGCATTCAGTGCTGATAGATGCCCAAATGAAATAGCCCAAGAATTTAGGGATGAGATTACGTTTATGGGCACCGCATGTATCAGTATTGAACACATGGGCTCGGTCCTTTGACCTTATTGACAAAGTGAAATCGGAAATTTCCTTTATAGAAAGAGTTAATGTTTCCTCAGGCAGACATGTTTCCGATTCAATTAGTTTTAATGAAGCCGGTGCTCAGTGGTCACTGAAGTAGAAAAAACAGGCATAAATGCCTGATGGTAATAGAGGACATATTAAGGAGGAAGGGATCGGACACACAGTGCATGCTTCTAAGTGGCGAAAAATGCCTCTATCAGGCTGGTAGGAGCCAGTGGCTCGGTAAGCAGTGAATTGTATGAGCCTCAAATGATGCATTTGGTCTCTGGGGCGAGGCTGGAGGAGACTGAGGAGTAAACTGTAAAAACGGAGGAAAGAAGAAGCTGCTTCTGATGATGCACATGGGTTATCACGAGTGGACAACAATGTTCACCAAAAAAATCTACTTTAAATAATTTCATCCCAAGAGCCAGCTATTTGATTAATTTGTTTAACTATTTAATGCGATCGTTGCATTTTTAATTAATGAGTAAAAACATACCTCCAGTTTACACTGTTTACACTGTTAACTATGTGACCAAATGCAGGGATGCAAACTGGACTATCCCTCCATCTGATGTCAGACTGTAAAATGTCAACATGGTCAGATGCACTGGCTCTGTTCCCACAAGGATATGCCCTTATCCTGTGTTATGGTTTGTGCTGTTGCTCCACGGTAAAGTGGAAGCACACCCATGCACATGTAATCTGTTCATGCCTTTGGGTCAAATCATGTGTGTGGTCTGCCATCTTCTCAGTATTACAGTTTCTCTGTCTGCTGCCTTTTTTGCATGCATTTAGTCTTGTGAAATGAAAGCAATCTGTGTTTTTTTTTAAAAAGGTAAATACATAGTAAACCAAACACTTGAAGTTGCTTACCAAGTAACACGCTATACCACGTCCTAGATTACATCCTAGGACTGCATCAACTGCATCATATCTTTTGGCACAATGTTTTTTTTTCTTTACGATGACTAACAGGAGGTAAACAAGCTTGAAATTAATGCACACTTTGATGCATGTTAAGGGCATCTGAGGCCTCTGCTTTATTTCTCGAATGCACAGACTATATGCATGTAATCACAACATAAACTGATGCACTAATAGTTTTACAAATCTCCCTCGGAACATATTAATCACACATGTAGTGTGAGAAAGTGCAGGTAGATTGAGTGGGGTACTCTTGAAGGGTCAAGAGAGGAATATGATGTGTGTTGGACAGAAAGGAAGGCGAGAGGGGGCTGTGGTGTGTGAGTGTGTGCGTATTTGTGTGTCACAACAGACAGAAGAGATCCAGCCCAGGCCCCCACACAGCTTTGTCATATCACTAGGAGATTAGGAACACACATGTCAAGCTAGGCACAGCCTGCTGCAATAATGCACCTGCCAGCTCTCAAGATCCACTCAACCCTTGTTCAACCCCTTGTACCTACATGCAAACAC
Organism: Oreochromis niloticus; assembly: GCF_001858045.2. Lineage (NCBI taxonomy): Eukaryota > Metazoa > Chordata > Actinopteri > Cichliformes > Cichlidae > Oreochromis > Oreochromis niloticus. The sequence continues at coordinate 14,785,459 of NC_031987.2, read as the reverse complement.
AAAGGCACACACACATAAATGTACCATTTTTTAATAGAAAAAAATACCCCACCCCACTCCTTCAAATATACTGACTAAAGGACGTAATTTAAGATAAAAGTGGAACACGTAACTAGAATGATATTATTGATGTATGTTAAAGGAAAATGTATTTCAACACATGCAGCAAGAAACACAGGAAATATCAAAGATATGAAAAGGTTGAGAGCTGGAAAAAAGTGGATATTTTACATGAAAAGTCTTACAGCAGAAGGTCATTGTCTTTCTTCGTGACAGAGTTCTTCAAGAAAAGCAGAGAGGGGAAGCTCAAAGAGATTCATCTCCACCAAGATCCAAGGTCATCCAACCTAGTCATCCTGGAAGCACTTGAAAAATATGGAGTGAAGACTTGAGATATTCTTCCCCCCCCCCCAAAAAAAAGGAGTGTAGAGGGAAGACTCTGACTGAAGAGAATCACTGACCTTCAAACAAGCGCTCTATCCATATAGAGTAGGGGAAGACATGCACAATCCATCAAAAATGCACATGAACTTTCCCTCTTCAAATAGTTCCCGCTTGAATAGCAGTCAATGGATCAACTATGAATATTGCATGTCCTGAATTGCAGGGAATCAGATTGAATTCAGAGTGAGACAAAATCTGTGATATCGCACTTTCAGATTAAATCTCCAAAAAATTGTTTTGAGGGTGAACACTTCAGGCTGTAATTAATAACAACGGCAATGATGAATTTAAACCCTGGGTTTGTTGTTTATGACACAAACCAGCTGTAAACAAACGCATTAAAATGTAAAGAGGAGAATATATATAATCCAAATAAAAAGTAAAAAAATAAATAAAAAAAAAAGTCCACCCTATAGTCATGAAATTGCCTTTTGCCACAGTCTCTCTTCAGGAATGGAAAGATCAGTGTTAATTTCAGCCCGTTTTTGATTGGATGAACCTGACTCCCTCTTGCACGACATGGATACCACAGGTCAGTGGCTGGTGCAGTGTTGCATGAAACAAACAAATAGAAAAAGGCACCTTGTGGCACTTGACTCTCGCCAGAATGCAACTGACGGCAAGCTTGCCAGCGTCCTATAATAACGACCAGTGCCTCATAACCAAAGAATGAAAGAGAGAGAGAGAGAGAGAGGGCGGGAGGGGGAAGGTGGGTTGAGAGAGAGGGAGAAAAGAGCAAGGAAAGAGGCAAAAAGATGAATAAAAAAAACGAACAAGGTTGTAGAAGAATGTAGCATGTTTGTGCTCGTAAAAGCCAGGAAACTGACGACAAATATATATATAATACTGAATGCAACAGTATGCAGAAAGGATAAATATAAATACTGAGCGACCACAGAGGAAAATATAAAATAAGCAAAGTCTGGCAGCTCCAATACATGTTTAGCAACAACGACAGAGAAGCATTACTAAGGAAAAGAATCTGAAAGCTCGAATGTGTTTTATGTTTATGTCATCTATTAATCGTGCATAAGCACAGAGTGAGCATGGGCTTGCCTTTAGGAGCAACATGGTGGTTGTAACGTTGCAGAATAAAATATCAAATTAACGTCACTGCTTTTATTGAGCTACTAATCAGAAGAAATACAAACACATACTGCAAACACATTAAGACTTTCATCAGTTTTACACATCAAATCTGTTTACGGGTTTTCAGAAATGGCGTATGTAAGAACAACAAACAAACAAAAACTGTTGTATGAAGTCTTTTGTGGGGTAGCTATATAAATTCTAATCAACTGCCTTAAGGGATGTTTCTTGTATCAGTTTCATTTAGGTGTAAATACTTTATGTTTGAAAATAGAAAATGGAATCTTTATGATATTTAAGAGAAAATAATTTGACAAACTCATATCTCTTGAGGCTCCAGATGACATTAGCCACTAAAATGTTTGACCAAATGGTTGACAGCTCACTTGTTGCTCATTAGGGGCGAACTCCTACCAGCATGAGGCTTTTAACGCTGAGGTCGAAGTCATCATAGGTGGTAACCCTGACCCTAATTCTGCCCTAACCCTTTGTTTTAGGTAAAAGCAAAATAGACTTCTTTGGTAGAAAAAATTGTGTTTTGGTGTTTTAAGGTTTCTTTGTTTGATGAGACTTAATAGAAAAGAAAATTTAAAAACAAAATATATTTTCTAATTTCCTGAAAATGACATTTAGGATTTAGTGATGCTCTCAAATGCATCACTACCACAAACAAAGCCAAGAGGCTCAGTTCTGTGATTCAAACTGGAGTAGGCCTAACATGTATCTTTGTATCAGTCACAAAAGCCTTAATAAACTTTAAAGGGGTTACTTTAAAACAGTTAATCACTCGTACAGATGTTAAAACATGAAGAAAATTAGCTACAGATACCAAAGTCATTTTGTTTTGTATCAAGCTGGATTGTAAACATGCGTTTTTGTGCTGCAATTTGTATTGATTGACTTGCTTTTGGAGCCGACTTCAAGTGGAAACTTGAGAGCTGCAATTTTTGGCACTTCTACATTGGCTTCATTTCATTCTTACTTGTTTGAGCGTAGCAAAGAAAAGACTGCATAGGTAAAGTTCAGCGATTTAGGAATAACGTTTTTCAACTTAAACGCCACGTTGTGGTGGTTTCATCACCATCTATGGTACGGCTGCGATCTTCTGGCAGCACTGCCTTTAAAACAGACAGTTCAGGAAATCACTGCATGAGCTCAGGAACAAGTCAGAAAATCATAGTGAACACAAGTTTTCACTTTATTTGTTAACTCTATACAAAGGAGAAAAAAAACATAAAGAAGAGCCAAGAATCCTGCCAGCTTCTCTGGGAGCAAACTCATTTAGGAAAGACTGAAGTAAAATTAGAAACTGTGGCCTGATCTATCAAAATTTGAAACTGCTTTTAGAAATCAGAGACACTGTCCTCCGGGCTAAAGAGGAGAGGGAATATCCAGCTTGCAATCAGTTCAAATGTCACCATCTGTGATGGTACAGGAGTGCACTGGAGCACATAGTGGATAATGTGCACAGCTGTGAAGGTACCTTTAATACTGAAAGATACACCAGCATTTGCCACCGTGACAAGGTTTTTTTTCAGGGAAGTGAGACAAGGCCAAAGAGCATTCTGCATGTATTACAACAGCATAACTGTATAAGAATGGGAAAATATTTTTGTTAACAAAATTACAGCGATTGGTATCCTCAGCTCCAAAACACATATACAGTATTGTTAAAAAAAATGTAAAGTAACTCAATGGGTAATATAAAGTAGAACTGTTTGTGAAGCATGCTGCAGGCATTAAAATGTGCATCCATTTACAAAAAAAAGCAATAATCCTCAATATTTACATTATATTATTAATAACGTCTTTAACACTTTATGCAAAATTAAGGGGAAAAAAAGGGGTAAGTTGGTACGGAGGAGGGAGGAAGAAAAGGTAGAAGAGAGAGAAAAGGAGAATGGAGAAGAGAACAGCCAGGCGGATCATCCTGTGATAAGATGAGGAAAATAAGTCTGATTATCGCAGAGACCGGGAGCATTAGACAGACAGTTGGGAGTCATCTCAAAACTCAGGAGAGAAGAGGCAAGACAAGAGGTCACAATTATGCCCCGCTTGCTGCACTCCCCTCCTCCTCATGAAGTCCTCTAATATATTCAGTTAGTTCCTGTATGGCACGGAGGGGAAATTCTAATTAAAGGGTGGGGGGAATTTTGACACATGTGAGGCAGAGATCAATATTTAGCACCATAATCAGCCATTCTTGATGGCTCGACGGTGTCACTGTGAGCCGACTACGATTCTCCATTAGAGTGCTTGGGAAGGAGCAGACAGGCAGGCGAGCGAGTAGCCAAACAGGCAGGCTGCACAGGAGCACCAGATTCCCAGCCATCATGAATCAAAGCAAGCGATGCCTCCTGTGCTCCATTTTGCTTTGCTTTTTATCTTCATTCATCCTCTTAAAGGAGAAAAGTGAACTCTGTCAGACTGCTTTGTGAAAGTGATGCAGGGGGAGCGGAAAAAGAATAGAAAGAAAAATGCCATAGAGGAGATATGGCGGATCAGAAGGGAGTGCAGCTGTAAGGATTTTGGACTTTAATATGATTGTAAGGTACACAGATGGTCCTGCCTGTGGAGTGATTTCTCTTTTGGTTTGACCGTAGTTCATTTTAATTTCAAACAACGGTGGATTAAAAACTTAGATTCTCACAGTAAAGTAATACCAAAGTAATACCACAGTAGATCAACCATCAATTAAAAGTTGTATCCTGAATATGTTATGTAGAAGTAAAAGTACAGTAATTTGTTTTTGAATCTAACCATTGTAAAGTATTTCACTCTGAATTAATTGAGTAAAATTTGCAAACAGTCCAATAATGTACAAATACTTCCAGATTTGTTTTTCTGATAATGATGTTAAAAAAACAACAACTTGCAAATGAACAAAACAGATACACACTCACACACACACACACACACATACACACACACGCAGCATTGTCGTATGTGAACAAGACTGCTCGGCTGACATGGATAGTGACCGCTGACTTAGTATTAAGAACATGGTGTTGTTTCTAGAGGGCAAGGAGTGTGAGGGCGGGGGGGCAAAGGAGGAGCTGTGTGTGTATGCATGTGTGTGTAGGTGGGTCGTGAGGGGTGAGGTTGGAGGGGTGGGGGTGAGGGGGGCAACCCAGCCCAGGTTGTCCCCTGTCTCCATGTGTCAAGCCATCTCCTTGTTCTTGCATGTCACTGACACACACGTGGGTACTTACCAACCCAAGTTGCTCCAATTAATGGCTGTCCCACTGCGCTGTCCGATGTGCAGTGTGCTAGCCCGGGTGACAAGATATGGTCTGGGATCTGTCTCTCCAGTGACATAAGGAAGGAATTTTAAGAGGGAGAAGTGATGCAAACACACACCGGCTCACGCTGCGCCCAGATAGGTAGATAACAAAGACTCTTGTAAATGAGTGGCAGCGCGGAAGGCATCGAGGATTCTCTAATTACTTGCTGCAATCTATCTAAGTCACTGGCCTTCTAATTTGATTTATCAGAATGCATGAAATCCCCTGGAATAATGCCCTTATTAGAAGGACAGAACTGACGGGGGGACAAGAGGTCTGCTGAGAGGAGGAGGGGCGAGGAGATTTAAGCATCAATTACAGTCAAAAGGAGAATTAATAGTTATTAATCCACAAACATAGCTATAGTCCTCATTGCTAACTCTCTGCCACTTGCAGACAATCCCTTTCGCACTCGAACCACCCCACGCGCACGTAGTCACGCATACTGTACCCTGACTGCACACACAGGATTTTTTTTTTCTGTTGACACACACCAGCATGCATATAAACATTCACATGCACATCAGATAAAAAGATTCAAGCATACCCATGCATAAAAGAAGCAGCTAATACAAAAACCAGTAGTGCAGAGCACAGTACTGCATGTTTAAAAAAAAAAAAAAAAAAGAAATTCATGTGTATAAGCAGTAACAACAGCAGCACAAGGCAGATGCCATAAATATCCCTAATACTCTGGACGGTTGAATCATTTTGCTCACCGGTAGATCAAAGGTCTTTAACTCTTTAACTAAATTCTTGACTGACAAATTCAATTGCTGTCAGTATTCCGGGGCCCTCAATGTAATATGTGCATTTTGATTCAATTTGCCCTGCAAATACATACATATACATATTGTTTATCCGGTTACAAGCACAAAAAAATCAATACTTATATCTGTGCTTTGTCATTCCTAAGTGCATCATGAAATAGCGAAATATTCCTCTAATTGAATCCCGCAAAACCACATAGATTGTTAATTTTGTGCTATTAAGCTTTTGCAACATTTACAATGTCTTCTTTTTGCCTGTTGATGACTCTTGTTTGTCTCCTTGTATGGGAAAATAACATTTTATATATTTTAAAATTTAATTTCAAAAGGTCAATTTCTAAACAAATAACAATAAATCAAAGATGAAGGACACTTGTACCGCTTCCAAGTAGTGAAATTCAGAATACAAAGGAAGAGTTTCCCTAAGCTTATATTACTCGGAATAGAAAAAATGTCAGTATATTGTCGCATGTAGGTATTTTGCTCTTATGCACAGCAGAAAATAATTGTTATTTAAATGATCCTAATGAATTCACACGTTACTACTTTTGCTGCGAGAGGGAATATCGATGTTCACCAGTAACAACAAAAGGAAATCATGTCATGGTAAATAATTAAAGAACTGCGGGGCAGAAATGGAGCGTTAGGTGACACTCTGAGCTGAGTTTTATGTTAAATCCTGTGGTTTTTGTTAAAGCGTTGCTGAGTGGCTGAAAGGAGAATGCCAGTGTGCTGCTGCCTTGCTGTCAGTCACACAGAGGCAGTATTTAGACAGGGAGCTGAGAGGTCTGCTCCGCCGCCAGCTCCTGCCTTTTAAACAGCCCTTTCCTTAGAGAGACAGTTTAGCACTGAGTGCCAGTCAACCTCGCCTGCCCAGCCATGCACCCCCCGCTCCTGTACACACACACACACACACACACACACACACACACACACACACACACACACACACACAGGCGTGCAGACTTTGATAGCCTTTTTGCTAAAGAACAATTTGGCAGAAGGGGAGAAATGATCATTTATGGTCAGACCCAAAGGTACATTGTGATGGGTCTATCCCGCTGTTTCAACAAAGTGGAGTGAAAGACATTTGGACAGCAAATTCATCAGCATTACTTGAATGGAGGAACAAGCTCATATAGCATTACATGGCTGACAGGGAAGATGAATATAGGCAACCCAGCGCATCGGGGGAGCCTCGTAGACCTTCAGTCATGGCCTGTGGTAAAGACTGAAGGATGGGAGAGAGGTTGTGAAGATAACACATCACGCCCTCTCCACATCCCATATTATGGTGCTGTCCTGTAGAGTGTCTGGGACAATACTGTGTTAGCTGCTAGAGTGCCGTTGACATCATTGACAAACCTCTATGGTGTCAGGCAGTCACTCACACTTCTACCGGGTGTCTGTCATCATGCTCAAACAGTCAGGCACTGACACCTTTTCACGTGAATGAAAATTCTCCAGTGACTGATAAAAAATAGTGGATGGCCTTTAAGGAGGGGAAAAAACAGCAAGAATAGCACCTCTCTTCAAAAGGAGAGACTTATAATTTGCAATAATGGCACACCAATAGCTCTCAGAGAGAAAATTACAGGAAAAAGCCGATCTGAAATATCCTTTTAACTGGCAGAAACACATCCATTGTAGACAGAAGTCTTGTTTACTTGGTAAAATGGCATCAATTAGGAGCGGATGGCAAAATTAGCATATTCTCTTAATGGACTGGCCTTTCTTGCACGGCGCTCTCACACTGATTGTATGGAAGGGACATGTTAAGGGAGACTGAGAAAAGGTCAGGTGTCTGTACCGTTCAGGTGATCATATTTTTTACCAAACAGTTGTGCATTCTCCATGGCTATTGTCATGTTATACTGCAGCTGAGAGCAACATTCCTGCGTGTGAAGATATTCTATTTTAGATCATCTTGGAAAACAAGCCACTCATTCTGACACTTCCTGCATGTTGCACGGGCAAAATTTCTTCTTGTGCATATAAAAAAACAAAAAAACAAAAAATTCCAAAACAATATTTTTATGCTTTGTATTTTTTTTTTTTTTTTTAAATGCACAAACATTTTTATATGTGTAACAGACATATACATAGAAATATGGCCTGAAATTTGATAACTGAAAACAGACTAACACTGAGATAATCAATGAACACCAGTTTACCACATTCCAGGCTAATTAAATCTAAATTATATTTCATCACCAATGCTGCAGTACGTCTCTCTCGTAGGGGGATCGGCTCTTCGCAACCAGACCAAAGCCACAGACTGCAAATTCTCTTCCCTCATCCTCCTCCCCTCCTCCCTTGTGCCCCTGCTCCCACCACCCCAAATTGACTGGTCTTGCACAGTTGCAGCTGAACAAGAAAGGAATTGCTAGTGTCAAGACACAGTTTACAAATATGACATCTCCTCTGGCATGGCTGGAAATATGAAATATTGATTTATGTGCAGTAAAAGGTCTTATATAAATGATCACATACACATGAGGGATTAATGCGCAGAAGATCAATAGAAATTTCATTCTTGACACTAGACTGTCACCTATGGTGAAATGCTAAAATAAAGAAATCAATATTATCTATGAAATGTCAAATTTATTATAATTATGTGGATGAAAGCTGGCCAAGTGGCTCCCAGGGGGCTGAGAGGGATAGGTTACCACTCTCAAGCATCCCTCATGTCCCTCCTTCTCGTGCTGCCAATTTTGAGAGCAATATTGGTGTAAAGGGTTTTCACCCGTTATGTATGGCCTTGTTGAAACAAATTCCTCCTGGAATATTTAACTCTGGAAAGACTGACAATGGACAGAGCTGCAGTTCATAGCCCAAAGGTTGTGTAGTTAACAGCTGTTAGCTTTGGCACAAATTGTATGACTCTGCCCTCTCGATTGAAACCTATTTGGCAGCTGCCTTTGACACGGACAAGTCACAGGCCACTAAAGTACGACATCTCAGCATGCATCCTCTTCAAAAATTACATATTCAGTCACGTTACATATTGATCCTGAAACTACAGTGTATAATTAATAACACTAATTTTTTTTACCTTGTAAAAGTATTAAGAATACATTAAAATGCAAAAGAATTGGCAGATGTAGAAAAGGATGTAATATTTTCAGGGCACTTTTTAAATTTTGTACGAGTTTAAGTTGCTGCACTAGCTTTTTAAGTTCATAATTACATTAACAGTCTTGTGCTGCTCATGTGTTACTCTGCTTCCTCTCATTCTCCCTCAGCGTTTTATTTGCTATTGCATTTAAACTAAAAGCTATTTGTGTTCATTCACTTGTTTTCCATGTCTAATTAATATCCTTTGAATGTATGGCGATCAATTTATTTAATCAATGGTGGGTAGAGCCTCTGGCCTTCTAAAGGTCACTTTGATATGGAAAGGGAAATCATCAGAGCCAGATCACAAAGGGGCGAACAGGTAATTTGAATATGGCAGGCAAACTTTGCATATCTGATCACATGTTCCTGAAAAACTATAAGAAATTATTTTTCCTTCTGTCCTCCTTTTCAGCCAATACTCTTTTTTTTTTTCCACCAGAGGCCCACTGTAGACTCTAGAGTGTGGCAGCTGTGTAATCCCTTTAACAACCGGCGGGGCTATTAAATGAACCGGCGGTGCAGCTGCAAATAGCCAATAAAGCCAGCACAATATCATCCCTATTAAACAGTAATCTCGGCAGGCTTAAGAAGTTCTCTGAAAAATGGGAGGAAAACCATAACAAAATGTAATCAAGCAAAACATGAGGATTTTCCTCAACAAAATAAGCCAAACAATTTTCACAGTGGCTTACATGAAAGTGTTGAGCAAGAGCATTCAAGCCTCAGAGAAGTTCTCAGCCGATTCAGGTGACCACAGTTTGCTACCTTATCTCAAATAAAGAACCACCCGACAACAACAAAAAAAGAGCCTGTCAATTGAACCAATTTATCGCCACAGATATTAACAGAGAAAGGGAAACGGGGGAAAATAACAAATTGTGCGGTTACATTTTAAAAGTGACCAAATCGAATTCATAAGATCACAATTCGAGAGATAGAACCCAGTTTATTTTTTTCTCCCTTTCACCGGCTTATGTGCTCTGTCAGATGAAAGCGAGCCAGAGAGCTGCTGTTGATGGAGCCTTTGAGGCTGGGAGAGGAGGCAACGCAGCCTCTTGAAGGTGTGCCGGGGACGGCGATAACCAGGGAGGCCGCGGGAGCTCCCTCCGCTGCTTAGGGAAGGTGTTCCAACTTATCAGAGTCTGCACGCGGGGAATGATTACCCCCTCTGCCGGACCGATTACTGCTGGCTCTCAGGGTCAAAGCAGGCCAGGATAAAAGAGAGAACTGAAGCTTCCTATCCTGCCTCCAATCATCCATTAGCACTCAAGAGCGAGGGGCTTGTCTACCCCTCCACCCCCATCACGCCTCTCTCCAATATGGGCTTGTCAGTCTGGTGCATAAGAAGTAGCAGGACGTAATCACAGGTGGGACTCTCACTCACACACCAATGTCATGGAGGGCCTGGAAAGCTTGCAGAAGTAATTTATGGATTTGAGAATAAGCACTTCTTTGACATATTATTTATTCATTTGAGTTTGTTTAAGAACAACCCTCATCATCTGCAGGGTTAGGCAAAGTGTTTACACTATTGATGTACTTTATATATGCTGATTCACTCACATGAATAACAATGTGAAAAAGGCCAGATACCATAAAACAACAGACACGTCAAACAACAATAAGTGACTGCAGCACACACCATTCAAGAGTTCTCTCCTTTTGTTTGCATTATTCTACTGATAAAGAGAGGGAAGGCATGAAAACATGGTCAGTAGGCATCAGTGCTAAGAGCAAATAGGTTTGCTGCCTGTGCAACATCAGCTTCATGTATATCTATATATATATACACATTTTACATCATTTTCATGTGTATCCAATGAAAAAAAGTGAGATGTTGTATTTTCAGTGAATAAATCGCACCAGCCTATAAGAGGTCTACAAGCTCCCCAGTGACTGAGACGCTACACTTGGAGTATTTACATTTAATGCTTCACTTTGTATGCATTCCCCAGCTGGCATCGTGTTATGGACGGACAACGGGCTGGTATAGCACAGCTGACCAGACTCACCTCTGATTACAACAGCACAGCCCTTTAGATTAAGGTCAGCGCTCTGGCCACTTTCCACTCTCGAAGCCAATTGTTAGTGGAATCTCTGATGAACAGAGTGTAAAAATTCTTCTTCCTGTGACTCTTTGCAAGGGTCAGTAAAGGGGTCTTTACAATGCTGCAGTGTAATGCCTTGCTCAGAAACCCCAAACATGTTATTCCAGTGACAAATCTGTTCTTATTATGTAGAGTTGGTATCAGGGGAGAAGGTCTGGCTGAGTGAATTTGGGACAGATGAGCAGCGGGATGCTGTGCTCCCTCTCCCGCAGGCAAGCCGAAGCGAGGCTGCACCCCTGAGGAAGGAGGAGTGGATGCTGCCATTTACAGCCTGTTGTGACACAGCCACAGAGAGCTTGCTACTTCTAAGTTTCAAAACATAAATGACAAGTCCACAATTTCATATAAAAATGGACGGCACAGAAGGCACGATCGATTGAAAGTGCTGTAATTTATTATTCCAGTTCATCGTTTACTTGAACTTTAAACATTACAGCTTTCACTAAACCAGCACACAATAACCAGGCATTAACAGCTGCTTGTGGCTAAGCCGCATATTATTATACACGCAAGCTACCAACGCTATCTCTATTGCTATAGTTTATAAAGAAACAGGCAAAGAGTTTTCTGACAGAAAAAAGTTCAGAGGCTCACTTACATCTTGCTTTTTACCTATAAGTCTGGCTAACATACAAGTAACTAGTGGCTAGCAAGTTATCCACAATGAATAACCTTCCAGTTATCTGCCATGTTTGGCATTAATTCATTTTCTGTCAAATCTCTGTCCATCACACAAAAAAAGGTAGATCTAGCTACCATAATGTCAATGTTTGGCAAAGAAACAAACCACACTGTCATTGGCTACTGATTTGTCATTGACAAGTCTTTAGCGAATGAGCATGTGTTTCACACTACAGATAATCCTCCATTTTGAAATGGAGCGTGACGAAGCTTTTTAAAATAGGCTTTGTGTTTGTTCAATATAACCAAAACTGAGTGAATGAGCCTGTTAACTAAGCGGGAAAGACTTTACAGAGTTCAAGGCAGAAAGCTGTTTTTCCATAGGACGAAAGTGTTTTTGCAACCATAGCTATTGCCATCTGGTGGCCTTCAGACAGAATGCGGGCTTAAGCTATTTAATCAGAAGGATGTTCTTGGGGTTAAGCTTATGCAGAGAATGAATGGAAATGACTTCAGTGATTCTCTGACTTTTCCTCCAGGGAAGCTTGAAGCTGACGTTTGTGGATTTTGGTAAAATGTCCAGACACCTATTAAACAGACTGCCATAGCATTTATTTGGTATTCATCTCTTACTTAAAATGAGTTGTGGTGAATGACCAACTTTACAGGACTTTTCTCACATAGAGGGCATTTTTAGCAACACTGAAGAAGTCAATAAACATCAATGTTAAACGCTATAGGCCACCTGTAAATTTCGTAAAGTCAGTGTTTATCTTTCTAACTATCTTAGCATGATGGCATTAAGAGCATTTGTGCTTTTGTAGATAGTGTAAGGAAAGATGAACTATATCAGCATCCAAGCAAATATAGCAACATTATCTAAACGGGTTCAGTATGACAACAAAAACTAAACCACAGACGGACAGATGTTGATACTGTATAAGCATAGCAGTATAGTATAAACTCTAGCATAAACGACATTATACCCATTAAAAATTATAGACATGTAAATTACATGTCATTTGGTGCACAGTTGCATAACCCCCAGAACTAATCATTGCCTATCAGTGATGTGCACAGTTTGTTGATTTGTTAAGTAGCTCAGTGATATGAGAAATGGTCCCCGGAGTGAGAGGGCTGGAGTTTAAACTGCACCTGAGCTGGACGTTCAAACACGCCTCTTGAATGAAAATACTTTATTTCATTTCACTGTAATATAACAATCTTGTGTGGAAAGTCTCACAAGGCAACATTCAAAAAGTGTGGCAACTGGAATTATTTTTAAACCAACACTCAAAATTAAGAAAAGACCACCAGCTGACAATTATTTGGTGTTAAAATGTTTGCTGGGAACTTTCCAAGATCTTGGATTAGATCTGCATTGCATTGGAATGCTTTACAGATGATCAAGATGAAGGTATTACAACTCCAATATAAAGTCTTGCCCTTCAGGTTCTTAGCAGCCAGCCCTTTGAAAAGCACAACAACTATGCAACTTAGATGTCAATGAAATATGCATAATCAAATAGAATCCAAATTCTAGAGTGATACTGAAAGACTGTGAAAGAAAAAGGTTTTCTATGCTGTGACAGAAATGACAAAACTGGACCAAACATTAGCAGAGTACTTTCAAAAGATGCCTAGACACATGAATGTCACAAATACTAGTCAGCATCACAGCAGTGAATAATTTTTCATGTTTAATTAAATATTGGCATTTGCTCTGTTGAAGTATCAATAGGGGTCAGAAATGAAAGCAAAACACCAGAATAAAACTGAAAGGGATCACCTTCGCTAGTTAGAATTATTTGGAAGAGAGTGCAAGTCGAATAAGGTAACAAATTTCTGAGGGCAAAGCAAACAAAGGGGGAGATTGACTACATGAAAAGACCAGTGGCGATGCTGTTTTCAATGATCCAAAGCATCTTGTCTTGTCCTTTTCACATGCTTCCAATGAATTATGTATCTGCAGTGATTTATGGTGCGCCAACTCTTCCTTTCCTTTCCCTCAATGTAGAGCCTCACATGGATTTTTCACAGGGAGCCAACTGGGAAAACCAAAATTGCTCAATTTAGGAAAGTAATTAAAACTGTCCGCAATCAATATTTATCCTTAGAAGGACCCTAGTGGGGGGTTTAGTGTTTTACCATCCCCCCACCAAGCCCATATCTAACCCTTCGCCCCCTTGCTGCTCTTATTGACAGCTGTCGACTGCTTCAAATAAACGACACCAATCAAACGATTCTGATACATGGCCAGCGCAACACATGTCGAGCAAGTTCAGTAACCTGAGATGCAAATGATCTATTTACAGAGGGATAACTTGCTCTTAATTGTGTATTACGTCCAATAATTAATGTTTAAATAGTCAGGCCACCATTTTTATCCCAAATTAAAGCGTTTAGATATTATGAAACTTTCAAAACTCATGAATAATCAAAAGCTGAGCTCTCTCCCATTTTCCTACTCTTCACTGAGATAATTAGTTTGACATTATCGTCTCACCTGTGCACAAGTGGAAAAAAGTGGAGCTACACAGATTTCTATAATGATATTTAGACACTTCTTTAAAATCAAAAGTTATTCATGTAATCCAAATAGAAAAATGGCATTTTTAGAAGGGGAATAATATATAAATATATATATATATATGTGAAAGCTGTACATGTTATAAGCAGTTTTGGATATTTATTCACATTCTCCTGTGAAGGAGAAACTGTCATAAATGCAAAATTTGTTGGGGTTAAAACACACTTAATGACTTAAAAGTCCATTCTGTCTATATTGGTTATTTTTTCTATTTTTAATTTTAAAAAAAGACTCACAGTAGTCTAACAATAATGATGCACCCCAACTTAACCACGATGAAGGACCATGATGGGGGTACTTCCATCAATAGAAAGTAACCTTGAGTCACCATTGTTAATCAAACTTTAATTCAATTGAGTATTTACGTGCTATCAATTTAGTAAGGTGAAACAGTCATGTAAAACAGAATAGTGGTGGCATGACGGTTTGGTTAGACTGTCTTCAGAGACCTCTTGCTGCAGGCAGAAATCATGTCTCTGTCATTTTATATCATCATTTTTAATTATCCTCACAAGTGCTCATTCTGCTTCAGGCAGCAGTGGGAAAGCCAGAATCCCAAGGAAAAATTCCTTTAATCTATTTGGGACGTGAAGTGTGAGGTGAGATCTCTGTCTGTCACACCCCTCCCCTTTTATCCCCCCACCCCTACTCCACTACCACGCCACTTTGTCCATAACAGACAACCCCACACACACTTCATGGTCTTGTGCTTAGATGCACACATATGGGCGGTAAATCAATAAAGCATAGGGATACTTTACTCACGCGCTATAAACAAGTCACTTTTGTTTATTTGCCTCTTTTCTTTTTGAATGTTGACTCTTGTGTTATAGTACCTCCTCCTCAGGAGTCAGCCAGTAGGTCAGTCTACCAAAGGTCATGCACCTCCTTGCCAATCTCCCGCTGTAACTGAACATCACAGACATTTAGTGATCATTATGACACCCCAAGTTCCATCTGCTCTCAATAGCTTGGCAGGGGTCTTATGGGCCACTGCCCCCTGCTGATTTAGACTACCTCGATCTACCTACAGAGCTTATGGACTGCACAGTCACTGTTTGCAGGGCTTTATAATTGGGTCTCACTGGGTTAGAATATTGGCTTGAGGTCTGGTTTGGCAGGGAAGGGCTATCGCTGGAGTTGAAATTACTGGGGTTGATTCTAAAGATATACGATTTTTTTTCATGCCGGCTTGGTGGTGCAGTGGTTAGCATTGCAGCCTCACAGCATGCAAGCTCCAAACATACCCAGAGGCTTTCTATGTGAAGTGTGCCTGTTTTCCCTGATCCCGTGGTTCCCCTTTCTACAGGGGCTTTGTTTTCCTCAAACAGTCAAAAGACATGCGTGTTAGGTTAACTGGTGATTCCAAATTGGCCCTTGGTGTGAGTGTGAGCGTGAATGTCAGCCCTGTCGGTGTCTGCGTCAGGCCCGTGATGGACTGGCGACCTGTCGAGGGTGTACCACACCTCTCACCCCGTGTCTGCAGGGATAGAGTACTGTCTCCCAATGACCCCCTGCATTTAAATGGTAACTGTTTTTCATTAAACAATTAGGATTAAGGAGATTTGGAAAAATGATATGCTATTCTAACTAATAAATTCAATATTTATTCAGTTCATGGCAGCTATGTATACCATTATTTTTTCTGTGAAGTGATCACTATCTGATCTTTGCTGTCACAAACTGGCAGAAAATAAAATTAAAACACTTTTGACATAGTAGACAGATTCTGTCATCACACTTGGAAGCATTTATTGAAGGATTCTTCACAATGTCCTTCCACTTTTATCAAGTTGCTGACATTTTGAATTATTAGCACCTAGCAGACAGTACTACAATGCTACATGAGTATTCAGTATTGTGAGTACTCTACAGACAGACATAAACACCCCCAAAGCACTCAAAAGCCTCTTTGAGGTTTTTCCCAGTACAGTAGGTGTCTCTAGGACCACATACTGCCATAATGACACCCACACAGAGACTCAGAGCTGATGGAAATAGTACCTGCTACACTAATGCGGCTGGTAATTATAGTATCTTTTGCATGGCACAAAGAAAAACCTGAGACACTGACAGTAACAGAAAAGTTTGACTCAACTTTAACAACGCAGTAAGTACATATCACATTTAGCTCCGGTGTGACAGCAACTCTTTTAGAGTAGGTGTGCTATTTTTCTGGCTGTTGACGCCATTATTTACTATACAATGAGTGACGCACAATCAGACCTTCAGTGATTGGAAATCTGTAGCACATAAGTATACAATATGGTTAAATCTAATCGGGGCAAATTGCATGCATTTTTTTTTGTGGGGATCATTAAGTTATTAGCATCACTAGAGGGGGGAGAAAAACACTTGAAAAAATCTCTCTGCTAATTGCAATCAATTTCTTCTTTTCAGAGAAACTTCTGATGCCTTCCGGTATTCTGCTCCTCATAGATTTTATGTGGGGCTTGCCCTCCTAGTAATAGCAGCAGTGTTGTACGCTTCTGACAAGCAATCTGTTGAAACATTTCTGAGCAAATGCAAATAAACACTGTAGTTTGCTGCAATATCTACTTGGGTACTATCTGCATGCAGTCTTAGCCATAAAGTGGAGGCTGAAATGACCCATAAAAAGACATAATTAATGGAAACTGAAGTAGCATATGAAAGGCAACCTCTGAAAAGTGAAGCAGACAGAATGAGGAACTGATAATGAGTTTCTGCTTTGGTGAAAAATCTTCTTGCTCCAGGGAGGAAAAGAAAGGTACTTCCCCTTCCATAAAAAGAAAGGATAAAAGAAATAAGTTAGAGAAAATCACTGGCTAGCTTTTACATTTCACTCTGTCAGCCGAGTGTCAGGGATTTGCTGTCATAAAGATAGTGAAAGCTCAAGAGCTGGTGCTTACCAAGAATTAATCAGTTTAGGTTTTGGTCCTGAACATAAAATGTCAGACATTGCCTCTCAACACTTGTAGGTGATTTCTTTGAGCCCAACAACACAATAATCCCACTCTTCACTTCTACTGAAGGTCAAAGTTGGTCAGTGAGCCAAGAAATACCATATCAGAGCTTCCTTCCTCCTCAATTGCTGCAAGTATAAATTATGGAATTAGTGTATTGATTGCTGACTATGGCTTCAAGCAATCACTTTTACAGCCATGACAAGATTATTTTATCCTACTTTTCTTGTATTATTATATGCTGTGTTTGAGTTATTCCACCAGCATGGGAAGTGACAGCCTGAATTTATTCAATAAAGCGGGGCAGTTAGGAAAGCCAGTGAGGCAAAAAGCAGAAGACATGGCATGAAGGAGAGAGACAGCGTTCCTGCCTGCAAGCCTGCCATCCTAAATAAAGAAAGATATCTGCCCAAATACACCACTGATCAATACATTCATACAAACACAAGCACATCATTTGTTAAGTCTTTGGTGATAACCTCACAGTGTTGCACATGGGGAACTGCAGGAGTGGGGAAAAAAAAGACATCATAAATTACAGATAATAGAGTTTGCAAGGATTTTTAGACTGATTTGTAAATGCCCTGTGGTGTTTCAGTTTGTGTACTTGTTTGCAAAATAGGTCAGGATTAAAAAACATAAAAATTTGTCGCACAAATCAGTTATATAAGTAGATGTTTTGTTTTTTAAATCAAACTGAAGATAAGAGCAGGAATACGACTTTAGTGTGTTGCTGAAAGAGGCTAGATGTTTGAATTATGCGCCCCATCTGCATATACACAAGTTTGTACAAGTGTATGCCCGTTGACAGGTGAAAATGAAAATTGATGTAAAGGTCAAATGTCAAAGGTTTACTTAAGAAAAAAAAAAAGATAATTTAAATAATCTCTTCAATGGGTTAAAAAAGCACTTTACCTCCAGCTAACCTATACCAGTGGTAGTCCAATCCGGTACGAGTCAAACACTCATTTTGGCCTACACTCAACTTATCTGTAACAACTCCTCACCAAATGCAGTGCAAAAAATCCTCAATGCCGAATCACTGATTCTTTAAACTGTGATGCACGTTTACAGTGCACACATAAAAACTGATCAAACAAGCGCAGAATAAATGTGTAACTGTAATATATAATTTAAAAAAATGGCCTCCCATAAAATCCAGAATTTAACTAACTGAAGATTCATGCTGTTTTCCTGCAGTAGCTTGTCAAGTGAAAAAGCAATATTACCTGTGTGCTGTGATTGATGTACCTTTCCATTTATAATCCAATTTCTATTGTTTTTAGCTGTTCCCAATATGCTTCAAAACTCTAAGAGGTAAGGTGCATAAAACCTTAATAAAAAATGGGCATAATGTTCTCCATGAACAAAGAAAATTAAAGATGCTGAACTAAATTTCAGACCTAAATAATACAATTTCTAAAATTTATTACAATGTACATACAATGTAATATGTAATAGGAGAGATTGTTTTGGGACAATCATTTGCTAAAGTATTGTCATAACAATCATTAAAGAAAGGAGACACAATATTCCCAGTGACCCGTGTTCAGCTACAAAAAAGCACTTCTGTACATTAAACTATCTAAGCCTGTTTTTCAAGTAAGTTGTTGATGCCCTAAGACAAACATCAAGAAAACAACTTTAAAGAACGAGACAATGCCTCAGTCTGCACATGACAGACAAGTATCTGGGGTCTGCATTGCATCAAAATGACAGGACCCAACACAAGTAATCTGACACATCTTGATCACAGCACAGTTCTGATCTTTCTGTCACACTGGGGATTAAAACAGAAACTCGGGGCTAACAAGGGTCAGATATGAAATTTCAAGGAAGTGACACATGACAGGACAAACAATTAAGTGTCAGTACGCTGACCTTGGGGCAACAGTTTTACACCGTGACCCCACGTGCATTAGTCATTCCACCAGCAGCATGAAGGAGGAAAAAAGGAGCCTCGCTGCTTTTGTTAATCCAATGCCACGAGCCCAGTGTTGTTCATTGTTTAGTCGTTATGATTAAAGGATGTACAACACTATGGATACTGGAGAGCTTGTGATTTGTCTTTGTCTGGTCAGACTCCTACAGCATGCTGAACAAGTGCAGCTCAATATAGCTGTAGTCTTGATACAGCAAACTCAATACAGTATTATTAACAGAAATGGAGATGTGAACCTCTTTATTGTACAAACAGATATTTTATTCATATTAAGCTATTTTAAAAATCACCTCAATGAAAGCAACTCCTTTCAAGGGGTAGGAGCCTCTAACGATCTTATGATTTTTCTATTGTGGAAGCTGTACAACTGCACCTCAGAAATCAAGGATGCAATTACTCATGCAGAAAGCACAATGTGAAGGAGAAAAAGCAATGTTCTGCTGAGTATTGCTTTTAGAGGAGGCAACCAAACAAGCAGTGGCTGCACTGTAATCAGTCAAACCCCACTGCTAATTCTTCAGGTGGTGAAGACTGCAGCGTTTTTTTTTTTTTCTTTAACTCTGAAGTAGCACTGTCCCTTTTTACACACTACACACCAGGACAGCTTCTCATCAATATCTTTGAACCACACTTTGGTATAGAAATACAGTGCAATTTTTTGTTTTCCAAGCTTTTAGTTCCACCTGTTGAACAAATTTTACTAATAATAAACATTCTGAACTTTTTATATTATCATTAATAACCTTATACTGACCAGTTCCACTGCTGCTTTTCACAGAAACAAATATGAGCTAATTAATCATTAATTCCTAAATGTGTTTTTTAATCATCATAGACACTGGCCAGCATGGTCTCATTTCTCTGTGACAGCTGGCGATGCTTTCCTGTGATTCACAGTAATCCACTTTTCATTATGAAGGAAAAACTGGTATTTTTCTTATACAGTGGGGAATGAATAAATATTGTAGGTGGTAGGGACATATGGTCCAAACAGAACGGAAATGGCAAGCCAAATTTCCAAGACAAAATTCAGCACTTCCAAAGGTGTCTGTTTGGTTATATTAGCTCAAGGATATTAAAAGAAAAAATTCTAAACTACAAGAATATTTAATTAAAGCTCTATTACTCTGCCATAAAGTCAATATGTAATAAAGATTTTTGTTTCCAAGAAAGGAAACCGTTGCGTTGAAATTCAAATATCTAAATTTTTAATTTACACCAAGCACAACTGATGCCTGCAGCATACTTAAAAAAAAAAACTGAGACACGGGCAAGAAAGGGCTGGAAAAGTTGTGTAATGCTAAGAAAAACCTTTATCAGACAAAAGCATCTGATTAATGCTGAACCTTTTAAAAGTAAGGATGGTGTTCACCAGTCTGTGAAAGATTATCAATAATTTAAGAATTATTTTTACAACATTAAATCTGTAAGAAATTCATGAATTTCTTTACCTGTCATATGTAACATCCTTAAAAACAAAGAAGCTGAAAATAAAGTCTTTATAAGCAAGAAAAAAGGACCAAACACTGAAGATCTTCAGGTTCTAAGCAACATAAAGAACAGACATGAGGCTGTAGTAGAAACTGTTGCACAGGCCTATGAATACTTGCTGGCAAAATACTTTGAAAGTGGTGTTACAAGCTAGCAAAGACTTCACCTTCAAATAAATCAATTCATAGCAAAACTACACATGGGAGAAACTCAATATGAGTAATTAAAGCTTCTTAGACAAAGTCGTTCTTTAGTAAGAAAAAAAAAACAGGAATTAAATTGATAATGTATATTTGATATGAAATTGCAATAAAAAAAGACAGAGGTAGTAAAAATGCCACTGAATTAATTGACTGAAAACAGTGACCAGCTGTTCAAAGATCAAATAGTCAAATATTCATGAGAAAGTGTTGAAGTTTCAGTTTTCTGAAGGTTGCTTTCTGCAATCGTAAAATGTGCATCATCCAAAAACTTATTTGAGCATTTTTAAGAAACAGCAAAAAAACAAACAAACAAAAAAACCCAAAAACGAACTAATTCAAACACTACAAAAATGATTGATTCTTGTTATAGCTGATCAACAGTCAATAACCGCAAAGCCATCCTGTTGCAATAGATGCATTGTCTTGCTTAAACATGCAAGGCATTCCCTAAAAAAGACGCCATCTGGATGGGAGCCTGTGTTGCTTTAAAACCTGTATATACCTTTCAACACTGATGGTGCTTTTCCAGATGTGCAAACTGCCAATTCCATCGGCACTAATGGCCATCCAATACCATCAGAGATGGTATTGAATCACGGTTTTTGAATTGGGTGCTGATAAGCTGGATGCTCCCGTCTACTCTTTAGTCCAGAAAAATGTGATGTCAATGTTTTTCCAAAACGAATTTCAAGTTTCAATTTGTCTTACCACAGTGCAGTTTTCCAATGTATCCAAGTTAAATGAACTTTTGGTCTCCGGTTCATGTTTACATGTGGCTTCTTCTTAACCTGCATTTGTGGATTGAATGATGAACTGTGTTCACAGATGGTGATTCCTGGAAGTGTTCCTGAGCCCACGCAGTGATTTCCATGACGGAATTGTGACTGTTTTCAATGCAGCGCTGCCTGAAGGCCCAAAAATCATGGGCATCCGGTATAGATTTTTGGCCTGTCCTTTGCACATAGAGATTTCTCCAGCTCCTCAGAATCTTTTAATTAGATAGATAATCGAAGTCTTCACATACACCGAGGAACATTATTCTCAGATTGTTTCACACTTTGCAGATGCACTTTTTTTGCGGATTGGCGAACCTCTTCTCATCTTTCCTTATGTCAAACTCTGCCTCTCTAAGTTATTTATTTCTGCCAAATCATGTTACTTACTTGTTGCCAAGTAACGTAATGACCTGAAAATGTTCCTCCAACTGTTTCTTCTTCTGTAGCCCCATCCCAACTTTATGTTGTCATCAAATTACTTTTTTTTTTTTTAAACTGGTACATTTTCTCAGTTCAAACATTAAAAAAAAAAAATCTGTGTTCTATTGTAAATAAAATATGGGTTTATGAGATTTGTAAAACTCCTGCTGCGGTGATCCCTTGTGACAATGGAACACCAGAAAGTACGTTTCTTTGTAGAAGCAGGGTGAGAAATGCCCAAACTCTTTAAAATGGAGATAAAAATGTGTTTTGGTCTGATAAATTCATATTTGATTTCAAGAAATCATGATTACTGTATTCAGTCTGTTATGAACTCATACTTCAAAGGCCAGTAACTGTAATGGTATGGAAGTCCATTAGTATAAATGTTATGGCAATTTGCCCCTAAACACTGAACAGTATTTACACGGTTTGAAGCACAGTAGGCTTCTGGAAGGCCTTGCTTATTTCTGCAAGAAAATACTAAACCATATTCTGTTATTAAAATAAACACAGGGACCAGAGGCCTGAAACTAATGGGCACCTTACATTATATTTTGTTTAAAAGAAAAGGGAAAAGCATTTAGCAATCACTGTTTCAATGAGCTCATGCAACACAGTAGATGGAACAATATGCCACTGTCCTAATTAAAAATTAAAAAAATAACAGTTTTTCAAGAGCAATTACATTTCTCAGTTTGAAGATTTAAAAATGTTTTTTATTGTTTTTAAATGAATATAAGATGTAAGTTATTTGAGCATCATTGTTTTCCATTTATATTGATTTTTAAAAAGCTGTCACAACTTTTCTGGTTTCTACAAAGTGCTCTAACATAATCATATTTAAACCAGTGCAACTGTGAAAATGTTATAAAAATTACCAAATTAAACTATGTGAATATGATCTTACAGCTTTAAAAAATCTAAAAAAAAAATCCCCCAAAACTTGCTAACGCTACTGTAGTCTTATCAGTATTATCCTCTTTTAGCAGGCAAGTGGAAAAAAATACATACTGTACACATTAGAGAATCCAACAAACGTACATTAACTTTTCATGTAATAAGGTAACACGCCAATGATTAAGTGTAAGCACTTTGCCTCATACTGTAGTCTATCTGCTTTGATAATGCATACTATTATGTAAATGAATATCGCATGACCTAAATCTGCTCTGTGTAAATTAATGTATTTTACCTTTAAGATAAGTTGTTGCATAGCTACCAAACCATTTGTGTAGTATGTTAATAAGAAAGGCATAACTGAGATTTAGTAGCTAAAAAGTGGCATAAATTACAATGAAATGATTTCTGTACAAAAATTAATACTTTTCTATTAGTAATAATAGCATTTGGAAGATGCAAAACAAACGCCATTACTCACACATGATCGCTGCAATGTAAAAGTCTGGTGTAGCCAGCTTCTTCAGCTTGTTCATTAAAGAGTTTTAAACCTGTCAGGCCTAAAAATTGAAAGAACAGTTTATTTTCTTCAGATGTCAGTCTAACACAGTTTGGAAATGTATGCTGCATAGGCACAGTGTATTATAATACCTCGGCTGATTTTTAATTCTAGTAGAGAAGAGCATTTAGTTTCCCTCCTAATGTTGGGTGGGGGGGCAAAACTTTCTAAGACCAAACAAAGAAAGACAATATCAAATCCTGACAAATGTAAAGCTAAAGCAAAACCATACAAAGACACAATACCAGGCTTTGCAAATGAAAACAAACGGAACAAACAAACAAACACACACAAGTTTAAAAAGCACATAAGTGGGGTTATGACCTCTACAACACAAAGCAGGAAGGTTGACTGGATGGAAACAGGGGGCTGGGGACACCTTTTTTAAACTACTTCTCCTGCAAACAGAATTATCTTGATTAAAGTTTAATTAAGGATCACATTTGGCTGTGCCTTTCATAGCGATCTACATGAGCAGATTTCCTAGGGCTTAACTCTATCGCTGGGAAAATCCTCCTTTATTACTTTCAACCTGTTGTAAAAGCTGTTGGCACGGACGGACGGCTGCCTCATTCACTGGCCTTGTTTGCTGCTGGAAAAATCCTGAGTCTCAGGAGATCTCCCCACATAGGTTCAATTTAATATCTGTCCTATCACTACAAGGCTGGGGCTCATTATTAATGATACTATTCATTAATTTCTTGTTGGGCTGATGTTATTTATTAAAATATTAAAGAAAGCTCCTGAGACACTCACGTAATGAGGGATGTGTCCTCCTTCCACAACTCCCCCATCCCCCTCGCTCCAACCCCCCTCTGCTGGATGGATGGTGGGTGGAATTACCCCACTCGGACGCTGCTAGCCTGCGCACCCTCATTAGTCGTTCTCCAGGGCTGAGTGACACCATAAATCCATTCTGCACGTCGACCAACGGCAGCCATATACAAACGCACGCTGCTCGCCTCGCCCCGTTAATGAGCCATTCCCATGCACAGGGAATTGACTACTGTCCATCCACCATAACTGGACAGTATTTTTTGGAAGAGCTAAATTGCAGCCATGATATAGATTTAGGGCACTGGATAACAGTTTCAGTTCTCATTAATAAACTATCATGTTATAAACTTGAAATTGAAATTTAACTCAAAAGTACTACTGTCCCTTTTTAAAATTATGCAGCAGTAAACCGAGTGATGCTGACGGACTAATATAATGCTTGCAAGACATGAGGGAAAATCTTTTTTGTAGCCCCCAAAATTAGCAGAATACAATTTTAACACATTCAGAATAAGCAACAACCACATATGATGAAGAAAGAGGTTCAAGAAGCAGCTCCACTGTGCTTTGGTGGTTTAAGTTTGCACGTGTTGCCTGTTTTAAACCTCTACTATTAATGGTCACACACAGAAATCTAAGAATCCATTAATCATCATAATTAATCTGATCCAATTATATTGCAAAGAATATAACAAATTGCAGGGAAAAATAATGATCTATCACTGCCATGTCATAGGGATATGGGACTAAAGCAGTAATTAGACAGCAGGATTTTAAACACACTGAGCGAGCAGTTGATAGCTTTATCGTTTCAATCTGATGTTGTAATTAGAGACAAAATTGAACATTTTTTTTAAATTTTTTGCTGGTTTAACTAATAATAATCTGGCTCAATGGTTGGCCAGCTTAGAAGCAAGATGTGCAGGTAATTAAACTGAAAGTGTAAAAAATACTATTGGATTATTTGCTGGGTGAGCTTGTCAGCAGGTGCTGTAAAGAGTGTGCCTTTGACATCATTATCAATATATCTGAGAGTATCTGTATGATCAATTAATAAACTTTACAGCTGGATCATTGTAAAAAAAGGACTTCATACAGTCGGCACAGAAATTGTATTTAAATATAAATTCGCTAAGGGATGGTTGAGAGCTCATTAGGATGAAATATGTTACTGTAATGCAACAAGAAGCTTAATGACAACTTTCTTCTCAGTGTTGTGACAAAGTACAAAGACATCATGTGCTCTACACAACTGCACAAGAGTGTCTCCACAACTGTCATGCTCTGAAACGTGTAAAAACGTAATCATCTTTACAGAGATTTGCAGAGCAGGTTAATTGTCCGGCATAAACCATCTAAAAAAGTTAAACAGCTGTTTATTAGTGGATAAAACATCATCTACATGCAGTGCACCATGTACCGTGTACCGCATTACCGCTTAATCACATGTAAACCTTTTGAAAAGGGAACAATAAAATTAGATATGAAAATAAAAAGGCAAAGGAAACCATAAAATAAAGAGAACAAATGTTTTCCAAAAAAAGGAGGAGGAGAAAGAAGAAGGAGGAGAGAAAAAAAACCTCCTCTTGTTGGCTTCTCATGAGTACAGAATTAATCACCTGCCTGCCTTCCTGGTCTCAGTGCTAGGACCCGAGGATGGAGGTAATAAGACAAGCCCTTCAGGGACATGCCGCCAAGTATAAATATCAGCTGCTGTGCATATGTAAATCACTCGCAGATTTATTTTTTTTTTTTTATTTCTTCTCAAAGGCTCAAGTGTGCTAATATCAAATAGCAAGCTTTTAGGGAGTGTTTAATGGCTGTTGGTGGGAGGTAGGGAGCGGCGGACTCTGGAGCGCGTGCCAGTTCATGAGTAATTAAGGAGTGTTTTGCCGAGCATAAATAATGCTGTTTGTATTGGCTCTATGAAGAAACGGAGCGCTGAGAAAACAGAGGAGGGGGCTCGGGCGGGGGCGAGAGGGTGAGGTAGGTGGCGGTGGGGATGTTGGACAGACAGGAACAGCAGGGGTTAAAACCCCTGAACGCGTAACTCTGTTCGCCACTCTGCACCTCTTAACTCAACATACAAGCATGGAGAGGCTCATTTGTTAGTTACGTACCACTCAGCATTACTTAGAGAAAATTGTTGTTCGCGACGATCATGTGATGAGGATGCAGTATGGTTTTTTTCCAACAACCTCCCTGATCTTTGATCTAACTGGGAGAAAAACACAGCAGTAAGAAAGTACCATCATAAAGAAGAGGATAAGTGGCTGTTTTTCCAACTTGTTAGCCTGTAAACAGTCAAATAAAGCGGCTTTACCTATGGCAGCTCTTTTAAATGTAGCGTGTCTTTACTATGTCATAGCTTGTATTTATGTTTTTATTGGTTGCTCAGATTACTACAGTATGCAGCAACTGCAGCATTGAAAGGAAAGGAAAGGAAAGGAAAGATGTTTGAAAAAACTTCAATATTTCTACTAATTTTGCATTTAATTCTCCTTTCCTGTGGATATTAATTGCTATTTATTTAAAACAAAATGTCACCATTTTTAACACGATACCTTTACTAAAAAAATGACCACAAAAAAAAGGAAAGAAAATGTCTAAACATTGCGTACTCTTAGTCATGTCAGACCAGGTAATTTTCACTGAGGGAGAAAATAGAGATATTTCCTCACACATTAGTCGAGGAGTTGACAGGCCATAGAATGTACTGCACTTGAGCACACTAATGGTCAGTGAGTAACCCCTCCCCTCCCCTGCACCACCTCCACCGCAGACACCAAAGGAGTAGAAGCCATTTATAGATCCTTCTTACTTCTGTCTTCCTAGCAACGTGTTCACCTGCACTTAAAAATGCTCAGGGATGTGCAAAAGACATCGCTTCAAAAGCTGGTAGTTTCTCACAGAAAAGGAGGTAAAACCCTGAAATACAGCTTTAAATTGCAACAAGTTTTTATGAATAATTAAACAAGATCTGGGCTTTTTATCATGTTCACGAACTATGTCGACTGTTAGCGCTAATACAATCCGCCGAGCAAGTACAGTAGATTTGCCATGAGAGGAAAAACAAAGCTCTAGAGAAAATAAGTGATTCTAAACGGTGTTCTACTTTATGAAACTGTGATCCAATATTGCTTCGTACAAAGAGGGAATACATCTCCTGCCCTCCTCCTCCTCCCAGTTTTAGATGCCACAAAGGACTGTGCTCTGGAAGAGAAACAGATTCACAATATAGGCTTACAAGTTCCTCTGGGCACAATTATAACATATCTCTCTAGTTGCAAGTGGCTATGGTAAAAGGGACAGGGGGACAACCTCTTGAGTGAAGCAATTTAGCTGTCATGACTGCATGGCAGGACCCAGATCTGTTTGGGAAGCTGGATGATCCCCAGAGTAAGAAGATAATCGTGTCCAGCACAAAGAACCAATAAATCAATCTGGTTTCACAAGAATGTTTCACAGGCCTCTGTTTAGCTGTATTAACAACAACCATCAGTATGTGCCTTTTAAAGCAACGGGCATGCTATTTTTCATCATGTGACATCCAAAAGTAGCAATTCACATTAATTCAAGTAGCAGCAGCGCCATCTAATCTAACAACTTCTTGATTCCACAGAACTGTTGCTGCTGCTGGTTAAAAACGATCAAAGGCAGAGAAGGCAGGACTTTATTTCGACTAACACCATCACAGTTGCGCACACAAAAGACTTGTGCTGTATTCATTACACTTCTAATAAGCAGAGGTATCAGAGTCGACACGTGCTGGGATTGTTTATGACTCACCGGGAGGTACTGTAAAGCTAACAGGGACTGGCAGCACCTGTGCCCCCACGTTCCAGCTGCCAGCGCTGAGCTGCGGGGCCCATGAAAGGCACATTAGCTGCGGCTGTGACTGGAGCTCGACTAGCTTGGTCATGCTGGGGAAATGTCAGCTGCAAAACCAGCCAGGTCCACTGAGCCCTGAGCCTGGCTCTGGCGCCCAGCATGACTCTGACATGATCATGGACTGTGGTTGTGACACATGTAAGCAATGACTCCACACAGCTATCTGATCAGCATTACGCCGCTGTCAGAAGGCTCTGACTACAAGAGCGTGATGAGAGCTGTGATAGGGCTCCCTCTCTCAAATGGGTCAGAGATAGAGGTGGCCAGTCCGCCTCCCTGAAAGCACTCAGCTTAGTACTATACACTATCTTCACAGCAACAACAGCAAAGGATGCATTAAAAAAGACTCCAAATCTAGGAAAGAACACATTTTCATATTGTCATTAATTAAATCTGTATATTTATTTGTCACTTTATGTATTTATTTTTAATGAACACACAAGTAGGGTTTAAAATACATCAGGTGCAAAACAAGCATTGTTTGTCATAAGCCTGCGTGTGCATCAACAATCAATCATTGCCATCACAACTGCCACAGTCTGCTGTCAGGGCCTATTACTGCTGAATTCATTTCCCTCAATTAATTCAAAATCTAACCCCTTGGCAGCCACCAATGTATGTTTTTTATATCCATCCACCCACCTATTTGTCACAATGGAGTCAGTGACAGTACAGTAATGTATTCATTATAAAATGAGGAACAATAGTCCACACATATCATTAATTAACTCTGAATTAGGAAAAAAAAAATACAGCTACGGTACTTCTGCAGATACCGTAGTGACCACGCCAATAAACATTTAAGCAGCATCCAGAATCAATTTGTTTTCCCTTTCTCATAACGGGAATGACATCCTTAATCAAAATCGCACATCTGGATTTGAGGGAAGAGTTGCAGCCGCATTAAGGCTAACTCTGTTTGCTGACCCTGCCCATCTTTGATTTGGCTATTTTTACAATAAGCCTATAAAGCCAGCGCTCACACATGCGATCCCATCAGCCAAATATGAAAAGACAAAGAAATGTCATCCGAGTGCCGTACTGTCTGATCATCTGCCTTATCTAGCCTCCCACACACATGCACGAACATAAACAACAAAATAAAAAGAACACATAATTAATAAACAGCACAAAGCACAACTATCCTTATCACTGAGGCTACTGTATCCTATTAAACAACAGTTTTGTCTTGAGGAGGACAAGGAGACTTTCATGCCTAAAATGTAGTGTTTAAATTAATTAAGTGTGAACATGATTTAACTTCAGGATATCATTTGAAAGTATAATTGCCCATAGGGATTAAAATGAACTCGGTGGGCTGGAGTGTCACCCCACTGAGCTCCCCATGTTGGGAAATGTCCAGTTTTAAAGATTAATTTGCATCTTTGAGGAGAAAGTCTTAATCTCAATCTTAAGGCACGTTAAAAGGAAAAAGAAACGAGAAAGAAAAAAGAACTTGCTCGCAATCAGATGCCACTTGACTAAACCATGCACCATGCAGAATCCACCATTACATGTTTCCTGTGCACGATTCCAATCGCTTTAGTGGCTGCGCAGGGAGCATTTCACTGTGCATATTAATTACACAGGGGCTTTGTCATGTGAGGGTCACAGCAGCCATGCTTGCTAAGCTGGGTCATTTGAACTGGGGCTGCAGCTTTGTGAGCCTGCTGTGCACATCACGGCCTTAGTCAGAAGGCAAGGGGCTGCAGAGACAGGTTGCTGGTGTGATTACGAGTTCAGTAATAAATACCAATTTCTCACTGGCTCCTGCAGAATTCACGCGTCTAATCGGCTCACAATAGGATTAAAATATGCCTATTAGACTGTGTTTATTACAGATTAGAAAGTTAGAAAAGCCAATTATTCTGACCACTTACAAACCTATCATTTTAAAATTTTCTGAAATAAATTAAACACATAGTAATTTCATACCAGCAAGGGAACAAGAGTGAGTGAAAACACAGTTTAGAAAACCTGCACCATAGGTTTGGTTTTACACCTGTACTCGTACCCTCTTCCTTAGCAAATAGATCACTTTCTTATGTAAACTAATCAGTTTAATTTGTTTCCCTTATAGTGCCTTTGCCACAAGTGCTGCCTGACATAAGCTCATGTGACATTTGTGAGGAGGGACGTGCAGGAGTCGTTGCTGGTTAGGCATACAGCAATGACTCAGCTTAGCTGATGTGTGGGACATTTCTCACATCTCTCAAAGGTAAAACCCCCTCACACCAAAGAGCTCTAAATAGCTCTTAACAACTCTCGGACCATAAAAAATGAGATTCTCCTCCTTTTTACTTCAAGGGCCATGCTTTTTTAAAGCAGAACCTTATGTTTTGCACACTGTTTTGATACATGCGTGTCTCATGCAGGGACCACAGACAATATTTTTTTAATCTACAAACATAGTTCACATTATTTGCAGCATATTAACACAATTATTCTTTAAGCGCATGAGAATGACATATTTGACGAATATTAACACTAACAGTAATAACGATTCTGTTGTGAATCCCTCTCTCTCTCCCTCTCTCGTGGCTAAATTCAATTTTGCAGTCCCTGGGTATTGAAATTTTACCATAAATAACAATAAGTGTGGGTTCACAATATACCGCAAAAAAATTATATTTTCTGTGATATTTGCATCAGAAGACACACCTGCAGCAACTCTGTGTCCTTGAAATAATTACACTTGTTCTGTTATGGAGGTCATAATTCATTCTCATTGTCCTAAGGTATCCTGTGTGGAAAAAAATGCACAATGCGCTCATGCTAATGTCCATAAAACATATATTGTGCAATAGGA
This sequence comes from Oreochromis niloticus, assembly GCF_001858045.2. NCBI lineage: Eukaryota > Metazoa > Chordata > Actinopteri > Cichliformes > Cichlidae > Oreochromis > Oreochromis niloticus. The sequence goes on along the minus strand of NC_031987.2, from coordinate 14,754,717 downwards.
AGCATGAATTAGGCCCTACTCAGTATGTGAAGTGATATCCAAATCCTGTGATGTGTCCTTTTGAGGCACACCTAACAAGTTTCCCCATTTCTGATTAGCTCAGCAGAAACTGTGATAGTTTACCTTGATAAATTAGAGGAGGCAAGATTTAATGAATGGAACATGGGGGTCACCTTTGTTTCTTGGGGTGATACAATAAGAAAAAAACAAACAGATTTTTCTTACTGCCACATGCCTCTCCTTAATAATCAGATTTCTCATCCTCCTCGTAATAGAGGGTGCACAGAATCTCATTACCTTCTCTAGCTGAGGGGAGAGAGGCAACACTTCTTCTTTGACTTCCTCTGTAAACTGGGGAGGGGAAGGGGAGGACAAAGGTGGCGGCAGAGAAAGCACGGGACACATAAAGTTCTGCTTATTTGCACATACATCGACATCCCCTTACAGATATGTAAATGACAAAACCCAAATGCTAAAGTCTGCACCATTAGTTTTCCACTTCATAATCTCCACATGGGGCCGTTAGAGGGATAATGTACCATACAATACATGGTTTACTTTTAATTAATAGGGAAAATGCATTTTGGAATGTATATTAAATCTAGATTAATGTTAAAAAAAACCCACCCAGCTCTTTGTAAACGTACAGCTCCTCTCCTTTGTACGAAAAGAGAAAACATTCAGTAGTCCAGTGGATGAGAAAGAAGTATTTTTTGCAAAATAAAGGGACAGAATGGTTGTTTTGCAAAGAAAAGTCATACAGGATTTCAAAAATTGTGCAAACTAACTATGAAGTTTTATACACTGGCTACATCGCTCCTGAAAAAATTCACAGATTAAATAACTGAAATAGTGATACTGTCGGCAGTTTGGATAATGGAAGTTATTTAACATTAAAAAAAAAACTACTTAGAAGGTAAAGCTCTCCTTACAGTCACTGGGCTAATATGTTAAATGGTATTTGGTAATGTGTTCAAAACCTTAATAGTTTCGTATGTCAGCATGTTATGACATTTCATGACTGTTGAGACACTTCATGTAAAACCCAAAATGTGAACCTGGCTGTACTAAATAGTCTGGATACCACTTCATCCTCCTGGGTACCATGCATGTCTTTAAAATAATTCAGAGCAATCTATCCAACAGCTGTTGAGACTGTTGGGTCATCTTATTGTAAATTTAAAATATAAAAATATACAATGACTTACAACCAGCTAAACACAGTACTCCAACAGTATCCCCATGCCACAGTACACCCTATTGCAATATTTGTCCCCTATATCATGTTTTAAATGAAAGCAATCTAAAAACAGCAATGTCCACAGAGCACTTCCACACTAAACTCCTACAGAAAAATGTCCAGCAGTGTTACAGGTTTGGTACTTCAGCCATTTTTGAGGTTTCAGGAAAAATCTGTTTGATCTCCCTTGATCATTCTTTCATCAGTCTTCCATCTGACAGACCACAGAGCAAGAGCCAAAAGGACAGCTCCACAACCACTCAAAGTGGAGCAGTACAGCATGACCCTCCACACACTCTGTACTCTCCAAATGCCAGACTTTATTGCCAGGTTGAGTCCTGGTTACACCAATCAGCACTTCATAAGTCTCTTCTTCCTTTGTCATAAATCCATCTCTGCAACATCACAAACGTCCTTGATCAATACGCTGCTCGATTTTTTTTCTTTCTTTTAAAATACAAGCATGCCAGCCAGTCTTTACAACCGAATGGATCTTTGTTTATTTACCTGTCAAAAACTGTGATTCATGTTCACCGTACACAAGAGGGGAGGTGAAGGGTCATTAGGGCAAGTGGAGCACAGCGCCATCTGTTGGAAGAAGAAAAAAAAGACTTGGAAATTAAAATATTTTTGGATCACTTCATGATATAAAATGATGTGTGCCTGATTATAAATCCCAAATGTAATGTTAATGTTCTTTCAGTTAAAAGTGGCTGACTGCTAGCTGGATAAAAGTCTCCTTTTCCCCACTCCAGTGTACCGTATATGGAGAGAAGTGGGGCCTGCTCAAGTAGGATTATCAGACATAAAAGTAGCAGAAGCCTTTACACAACTTGGCTTGGCACAGCAACCCCAAAAAGCATGCAAACAGGGGCATCACAGCAAATAGAGGAGAAAAACTGAAAAAAGTTAACTGTACTTTGTAATAAAGAGTGCAATGTGCAATATTCTGGTCTTGCATCTGCCTACAGTAGTTGTCGCCCAAACATTTTCTGCCACCCAAAGCACTACTGAGGAGGTGACAAAGCATTTAGCAGCTTATCTACAGTAAGTGACACATTTAGCTTCAGTTTGCATTAAGCATCACAATTAATGCATGTTAATTCTTAATTATGCTAATTTCATTTGAAACGGGCTGTGAGGTTCTAACAGGGTGGCTGGGCGAGAGAGGATCCTTTTGGCAACATGGGGTTGTTGTTTTCTCTGGTAGTGCTCCTAGCACATTCACATGTCCTCTGGTGTTAGGGACCCTTAATGAGGATGGAAGTTCAAAACATGACAAGCTCTCAGCTCATAAAAATAATTGGGCTGTTTTTTATCTGTCAAAAAAAATCAGAAAACAATTGAATATATTTGCATGCACCCCTAAGAGAATGTAAAAAAACCCCCAACAACAACAATTTTAAACAGTTGTTCAGCAGGAAATCTTGAAGCTTTCAAAACACTTTTAACGGATTAAACATAAACAAACAGCTTTGAGCTTGATGTTTGAAAAACTACAAGATGTCTCCATTTTGGAAATGTGATGAACTTCGTCACATAAACTAAACATAAATTTTGGTTGGCTGATAGAATATCCTATAAAAAAAAAAAAAAAAAAGGTAATTAACTGAGCAGATGACGTTCTCAAGATGCTGAGAGGCTATGATTTCATGTTAATCAAAGAGTAGCTAAATTTTCTCTTTCTGCACAGCTTAATAAAATTTGGAACAATGATAAATTGAATCTCACTGTGATCTTTCTTTGGCCATTTTAGTGCTGAAATTAGCATTTTTTGTATTTCAGTCCTGTCTGTGATCATAGCTTCACACTGAACCTCATAATTTTGCCAAGGCACACAACAAAGCAATCTGTCTGGTGGGTAATGTACTGTACACATGTGCTGTAATGAGATGCAATTAAATAAAACTAAATTGTGTAGATAACGTATGTATTTAATTTTCCGAGCTTCTTTTTGCTATAAGCAGCTGTGTAAACGTTCTAAAGATCTGCTGTGTGTGTGTTTTAGAAAAAAGAATGCATCTGTTATAACGCGTTTCTGAAAAGTGTGTCATCTTATTAGTGCAATTCCCCAACCAGAAACCTGCAAAATGTGCACTTTTGATTTTACTGTTCCATAAAATGTCTTTAATTCTCTTTATTCTCCTGTGTTTCAGGTATTCAAGGAAAATGAACAAGACATGGTTCGCACTGTTAAAGACTGTGGCAGTCGGAATATTTCACCTGACATGAGCTGTGCAAGTCGCATGGCACAACCAACCACAACTGGGCCATTAAATATATGTAAATGAAGAGAAACACAAGAGAGCCGGGTATAATAGCACGCACAGGGGAGAAATGGATCCTGGGTAGTGATTAATTTATTTGATGATGCCTCTAGTGAGGAATTTTAGGTCACAAATGAAGTGACAGGATGACAAATTACCATTTTAAGGAATTTACTGGGAATCATTAATGAACAATTGTCAGGTAGTTTACAGCAGCACGGTGGACGGAATAAATGTAGATCTCTTTCCTTATCTAAGATATAAATTATTGCATTATTTTTAAGCACATCTTTTCCAGCATGTATTGCTATATGAAATGCAGCAAGGAGTTGTAATTTAACGGCAGATATATTTAGTACGGGAAATAGCTCATTTAAATTGTTGCTTGTTGGGAGGAGGCAAAAAAAAAAGTTTAAAGGAGCTAAAGAAAAGCAGTCATCTGCTTGTTATCTAGATAAACCCTGCTGTGATAGAACATCACAGTTTCTGTTCCGCAATGGCACTCGGAAACATGAAACTTTTGTCCTTTTGCAATGTGCACCATGTATCAAACTTATTTTAAAGTTCCCATGAGTGAACAGAGTCCAGATTTCCAGTTTGTCAACTTGATCCTAACAGCTTGAAAAATAATTCTGACTGCTCTCTGCATCAAAAGCTATAATGGTTTATAATGTTGAGCACGTCTAATTAAGAGAGGGGTTATCCAGAGTGATGTAAAGCCTGCAATATGCCTTATAGGAGGATATATATATTTATATATATTGCTTCTGGCATATTTTAGGCAATTTGGCTGTATTTACTGACAAGACAAATCAATTCATTAATTAAAATTAAGCTCATGTGTAAAAGACAGTATCATGGTTTATTTAAGTGTTAAAGGAGACAGATGCTCTTTAAGGAGTCGCTGTCAAGCTTGTCTGTCCTGTTCAGTTGCTGCCTCTAAATGGCTTTTAAAAGCCAGTGGTAAAAGAGAGCTGAGATGACAGGAGGAATCTTCACTGCATGTATTAATTCGACAGATTCCTTGATTCCCCTCCTGGGCCCCTCTGCCTCACCAGCTCGATGGTGCATTACAGTAGGTGTGACAAATATCTGTGGTCTGGAAGTGCTGGCTTTGCGTTGGTTTACAGATGACATGTAAGTGGGATGTCTAAAAACACTCATAATTGCACTTTGCAAATGGAAGCAGTGTCCCAATTTGGGCCATGCCGATGTGTCCCTGACAGGAAATTTCTCTGTGTCTGATATTGTTATATTCGTTATATGCGAGGCATCATATCAGAAGAGCAAATTTCACTTTTGTTGAAGAAATTTATATGGAGTGTTGCCTTGAAATAGCAACTATATAATGACATAAAGACCTCTTGAGAATTACTGGCTTCATTGTCGGTATATCAACATATACACTGAAATCTAAACAGATGAAAATTGACTGTATTTCTTTTTTTTCCCTGCAAAAGAATACATATATATATTTAATGTTTCCTCTAGCTTGTATACATACAAATGACTTAACAAACAGAAGATATTTTAGAATTAGGCTATTTATTCTTATGCTGCAGCAGTGAATTGGCATTTATGTAATACTTTGCTAGTCTTCTTGACCCGCAGAAGCATTTTACAATACAAGCAACATTCACCCACGCATCCTTAGAGCATATTGTTCTACAGAAACAACAATTTATTTATTACACACACTCAAACATGACAGACACAGAGACATTTTGAGTTTTAGTGTCTTGTTAAAAGTCACTTGTACATGTAAGCTCTAGGAGACACTTTCAGATCAGTGGACAACTTACTCTATCGCCAGAGCCATAGCTGTCCAGACATTATAACATTGTCACTTGTGTATCACAGTTTTAAAAGAAATCCACATATGGACATGATATCTGAAACGAAACATGTTGACACAATACAAAATGAGCTAGCCCTCAAATGCTACCTGGTCCTAAGGTCTTATGGGCTCGGTAAAGGTCTCAAAAGTAACTGGACAAATCACATAATTGAAAATAAAATGTTAATTTTTGGGTTTCCTCCTTTTTAATGCACTGCCAGGCCCTTTGTTCATTTTTGGGCCGTTCTGTCCAAAGTTTTGTCTTCAACAAGTGAAATTCCTGTTCAGTTGGGTTAAGATCAGGTGACTGACTTGGCCATTCAAGAAGTTTAATAAACTCTTGGGTTGCTTTGGCTGTATATTTTAGGTCATTGTCCATCTGTATTATGAAATGGCGCCCAATCAGTTCGACTGCATTAGCTGGATTTGAACAGAAAGTATATCTCTGAACACTTCAGAATTCATTCGACTGCTTCTGTCCTGTGCCACATCATCAATAAACACTAGTGTCCCAGTGCCACTGTCAGCAGTGCACGCCCAAGCCATCACACTGCCTCCACCGTGTTTTAGAGATAATGTGGTATGCTTTGGATAATGAGCTTCTTCCACACCTTCTCCATGCTTTTTTCTTATCATCATTCTGGTAGAGGTTGATCTTGGTCTCATCTGTCCAAAGAATGTTTTTCCAGAACTCTGCTGGCCTTTTTAAACATTTTTTTTTAATATATTTTTTTATTTTTTAGCAAAGTTCAATCTAGCCTTTCTATTCTTTAGGTTCGTGAGTGGCTTTTACCCTCCAGTGAACCCTCTGTATTTACTTTCATGGAGTCTTCTCTTTATGGAAGACTTGGATATCAATACACCTACCTCCTGTAGAGTGTTGTTCACTTGGTTAGTTGTTATGAAGGGGTTTCTCTTCACCATGGAAATGATTCTGCGATCATCCACCACTGTGGTCTTCCGTGGACGTCCAGGTCTTTTTGCGTTGTTGAGTTCAACACTGCTTTCTTTCTTTCTCAGCATGTAACATACTATAGATTTTGCCACTCATAATACTGTAGCAATTTCTCAGATGGATTTTTTCTGTTTTTGTAGCTTAGGGATAACTTGTTTTACCTGCACGGAGAGCTTCTTTGACTGCATGTTGTCTGTTCACAGCTAAATCTTCCAAATGCAAGCACCAAACCTCAAATCACCTCCAGGCCTTTTATCTGCTAAATGAAATAACAAAAGAATTGTTCACACCTGCCAAAGAAAGAGCTTTTGAGTCAATTTTCCAATTTCTTGTGGTCCCTTTAGAAAGAGAGTAGCACATGTTAAAGATCTGAAACTCCTAAACCCTTCATCCTATTTGAATGTGGAAACCCTCAAATGAAAGCTAAGGGTTTACAGATTATGTCCATGTCCATTACATAACTATGACTGGAATATGTTTCAGTAAACAGGTAAAAAAACAAAACTTATGTCAGTGTCCAAATATATATGGATCTAACTGTATATGAGCTGTAATATTTCTGAAGAGGTATCCCTTTCTGGAGCGGTAAAAACAACCCCAACGGCCAAAATCTAATGTAGCACCAAAACCTTTTCCCAATCACAAAGTACAGGTACGTACGAGGTTTACTGATATGTTATGCAACAGCCTGGATCTGTCCTAGTCACTGACGAAGTGAAGTAAATCAAAATTGTAACACATTTTACTGAAAAACATTAGGGCAAAGTCAGGACGTGCTTAGTAGGGATTGAGTAATGCAACATAAAAATGACTCAAACCAACACCATGGTTGAAAAAGAGGAAAATCCAACAGCAACAGCAAATTTTGTCTGTTATTATGAGATAAGAATGTATTTAGATTTGTGACCAAGATAAAAATCTCAGCACATTTTCTCAGTAATCAACACAGAAATCCTGCGAGTTTAAAAACTTTTTCTTGTCACCGTTTCCCAGATGCACTAGTTTGATTTATGTTTCAAGTATAAAGCAGCAGAGCACCATATCCATTTCTCTGCAGAATGAATTAAATCAAACATCCCAAGGAGTGACTTGGTGTTTCCACGACAGATCTGGGTTATTTTCCTCACATTTTCTCTAGATTAATTACATGAGTGATTACTTTGCTCAAAAAAGCAACACTCTTACTGAACATAAGTCTGGCGGTAACACAACAGCCCATCTAAGCTCACTGGTGCAGACACGGCCTATTTTATCCACTATACAAGTATTTCATTCGAGGGAAACATGGAAATTGGAGGCTGAAATTGAAAAGTCTTCTTTGAGGAGCTGGCTCTACAGAAGACTGAGTCATTTCTCTTGTTCTCTTTCAACAGCCCAAAAATAAAAACTAATGCATCAGTGATTTAATGGAGTGGTTCGTTTGATTAAACAGAAGAAAATAACGTGTATTCCACTTCACACTATTTCATTTCAACGATTGTAGGTTGCAATTTATCATATATTGTGATAACATAAAGAGATACTGCAGAGAAAGATGGCAGATCCCGTACATACAGGATCCACTGCTTCACTATAGTACTACTCTGAATTCATTTTTTCCATTTATTTTTTCATTTAATTTTTTAACCAATAACAAACATGAACAGTCTACCTCTGTCTAACCCCTGACCAAGTGTCTTTGGTGTCACAACTGACTGCATGGGTGACCAGGGTAATGTTCACACTCTGCATTGGATACACATTGCATGTACCATGAAAGTGACTATGAGCTTCTTTCCAGATTGTGCCCAATTTCATGGTGCTATACACTCACAGCATCAGTTCATCACACTGATTTGCCATATATCTACTGTTTTCCTGTACGTCTACAGCATGCCAGCAATAAAATTAAGCATTTTGCAGCTTAACTTATACATGAAGTCATATAAGAATGACTTATTTTACTTCTATGACTTACTCAGCACAGAAGAAAAAATTTTGATGTTAGGTTTTAATGTTCAGAGTAGTTGGGCATTATTAAGTTGACTTTTAATTACAGTGTTTTGTGGCTATTAATGAGTTGGGATTTGTTTTCCATTCCACAAATACACATAAACTGCCGACTATGTGTAGCTGGAAGTATAATATGCTTACTGGTGATGTGTTTTTATATATTTCTACCTGTTATTTGACATGCAAGACAGCAGATGGAAATTATGCAGCAGCTAAATCTGGTACAATGCATCTTTTCTCTTAGGAAAGTACTGTTTTTTACTAGTTTGTTTGTACATGGTCCCTGACAAATAAAGTGGCAATGAAAATGAAATGAATAACTGTCAGGTGAAATAAACAATCAAATGAAAGGGCAGCAAGAGATCCAAGAAAGAACAGATAAAACTACCAAAAACATCCACAGAGAACAACCAAAAAGTAAGAACAAGTAAGAGGAAGAAACAAAAGGAACCACAATAGACAAAGGACCAACACTAAAGGATGAGACTGGAAAAGAAAGAAATGGGGAACACAGACAATCAGAAATGGTGAGTAAAAAAAGCAGAAGCAAAACCAGCAGAGATATGACTTCAGGTGATTATCAGAATAAAACAGGAAGTTACTAATACAGAGACACAGCCTGCTCTCTAAAACCACGTGTTCATCCTCCCTTACACACTCTCACTCCATCTGCAAGTTCATGTGGAAGGTCGACCATATTAAGTGCCGTTTCAAACCCACCACACTTAAGTGGGAGTGGGTTATAAAGCCCTCCAACACTGTGTCTGCATTTTCTGCCAGCTTATAAATGCTGCTCCTTGATGGTGCAGTGTGTACCCAAGATAAAGGATTGCTTCAGAGAAGAATAAAATCAAATTGCTAACGTCAAACAAATGAAAATACTGTCATATTGAAATGGCTCAAAAGAGACAGAAAGAAAAAGGAAAAGACTTTGTTTTCAAACAGCTACTCCTTTATTGGATGATCACATGACTTGCATCATTACAATGAAAACCTTGAAAAAAAAAATGAAATGAAATGACATTATAAATGACCTGTAATATCCTTAGAAAGCATTCTAGGTTTGAAATTCTGAGTGATCTATAGGAGTGAATCTATTTTTATATAGTCTTATTTATCTAAATTTTAAAGCACTTTGTGCCTGCTTTGGGAAAAGGATTTAAAAAGTTCATAATTTTCTTAATAATATTTTTTTTATTAGAAATGAGGACGGGAGAAAAGAATAAAGATGTTTGGGAGTTTTGTAATCTTTTTCCTTATCTATGTAAACACATGAATGCAACTGAAATGGAATAGACACATTTTTAGCAAGTGATGGACAGGATAGACCAGACACATCAATCTGACAGCAGTATAAATCACCAAAGACGCTGATTGAAAGCTTCAAGCTCTGTCAGAGAAAGGGCTTCCAAAATTCCTTCTGTACCCTTCAAATAAGAAACTGTTGACAACCACTGTTGTGTAGGGTCAGGTTTGGATCTGGGCCATAGCTTAGCAGAGAGTGACAGACAGGGATGTAAAGGAAACATGGGAAAAGAGAAAACACTCAAAAAAAACAAAAAACAAAAAGAAAGGACACAACAGTATGTAAAATGTACAGAAAATGGGTCAAATGCACCAACTGTAGAGTTAAATAGGTAAAGATTAAAAGTAAAAATATATGTGTTTTAAAGCAATCCTGGGATGCCAGTGCAAACCTGAGAACCGTGTAAGTGAGATCATTCCCTCGTTGATGCCATATTTCCTCCCTTTATTCCTCTCACCCTCTTGGCCTTTGTGGTGAGAATAATAAGCTGGATGCAACTCATGTGTGTGGTTGTGGTTTGATTAACCTCTGTTCCAAGCTGTTGCTCCACACAGTATCATTACCTATTGACCTGCAGGTGCTCAGGGCTAGGGCCAGTGCAAAGGTCTGGAGGTGTGGGACTAGCAGTGGTAACAGGCCCCGGCCTAATTGTCTGTTCTTTGTAAGCTGAAGTTATTGGCAGCTGCCACTGTCTCCACCACTCCATTCTAGATATGGCAAAACGAACCAGAGCTTGCTAATTGCAATGGCCTTTTCATCATCTCAAATCAAGCACTTTCACACAAGCCAGGAGAGGCAGCATCCTCTCAGACCTTTAGTGAAGTACTGTAAGTATAGCACTGAGCTCAGAGCTGGACAGGCACATTACCACCACCACCACCACCACTCTCAGGATGTTATGCACTCTCCCTGAGTAGCTGTGGGTATTTAGCACACAGCCCCACTGACCTCCTCTCTCTCTCCTTACCTGAATCCCATAACCCGATTTTTACCAGTCATTTACGAGGGTGGTTGGCAGGAGAAAGGATAGCAGGCTGGATGGTGGGTGTAAGTGGGGGTGCGATCGCAGGGTGGTTGGAAAGTTCAGTGGTGCTGGATTGTGAAAGAGGGCAACTGGTCCTCCTGACAAGAGATCAATACTGTCCTCCGAGTGGTTGGAGTCAAGCTGCTGGGTCTGACAGGGGGCCGTGTGGCGTAATTGGATCAGGGGGCGCAGCAAGTCGCCTGCCCACCCCCCTTCAGTACTGTCACAGCTGTCACATGTCATCCCCCTGCACTGCTGTCACCCCAGGAGGCTAGTGGTTCTCTCCCTCTCCCCCTCCCCTTCGCACCCATGCAAATGTCCACTTAGCAGATGAATGCAGCCAATATTAGGCGCATTTTTCATGCTTTTATGCAAAAGTAAAATCTATGTCATTTGAGAATTTCATGGAAATAAAGTCACCATTTATTCAGAGCTGAAAGAGTGAAACCGCCTGTAAAAAGTGAAAATGGTTTGGTTCAGCTTATTAAAAATGGAAAGAAAATAAGGCTTTGGAAAAACAAACAATGAGGGAGTTGAGGATTAGAAGAAATAAGAAAGAAAAGGGAAAGATGAAACTTTATAGACAACATAATGAAAAATCTCTCTCTGCTATATTACCTCATATAACTCACCAGTAACACTTAATCCAAAACTATTGATTGACTGATGTGTAAGCTCTCAGAAAGTCTGTAAAATGAACCATGCATTGCGAGGTGTAGCTTGTTTTCCAATAAATATTGTAGCACTATTGCCAATGATCTATGGCCTTTCCAATCAAAAGAAGATGTGCAGTATCTTAATTAAGTTAATTTTAAATGAGTTACCTGATCACTTTAATCTGTCATTTTTCAGAAAAGCACCTGGGAGATGACGATCGATTTCAATGGGCAAGACCTGTGTGCTGTAAGAAGACAATAAAAGAGATCACGATTGTGTTCAGTCTAGATTACTGCTGAAATCAGTGTCTCTTTCAATTCCTAAAGGGAAACTGAGAATCTTTGGTTCACCGTGACTAAAACGCTTCCAGAATCTCTCTGTTTTATAGCGCCAGTAATTGTTCCCATTTCATCAAAAACAGCCTGAGCGCATTTGGAATAATCACAAATCATCTGACAGACGCGGATATTTCTGAGTGCAGACATCACAGAGCTGGGTGGATTAAAGACTGGTTAAACATTAAACAGGAATCCATATGTAAATTTACAGCACCAATTAGGAGACACTGTCTGTGATGTTATCCTCCAAGAGACTCTCTGCCCTCAATTTTCACACACTTAATCAAATTAAAAGCTTAGGAGCGGCGTGATTATCGGATTATCATTGATACATGTACAATTCCTTTTAGTTTGGGTAAATGAAGGGTGGATTCTGGTACAATCTATACAATCGTTTGCTTTGGAAGTCTGCAGTTTACGGGGAAAAAAAAAAACCTAAGAATTGCTTACTTTTTTAACAGAGCAAATATCAATTTGTATTATATTTCCTAGATTCAAATCTAGCTTTTTTTCCCTACAGTGTTTACACAGTGGTTTGGTTCTCTTAACAGGGAATTTGAATGTACAAAACAGTTATGTCTCTTGTTTGATCTTGAAGCTTGAAGACTCACTGACCTCATGGTTGGAGAATCGTTTCCACAGCACATGTTTCAGAAACGGGTTCAAACACGAACAGAACAGACACAAGCAAACTCTTAAAAAACACACAGATGAAGCTGAATCACGGTTTCACTGGTCTATGACAGAAAGGCCTCCTTGCGGGACCGCACGTTCACCTTGGCAGCCTCAACGGTTCAGCGGCCACACGGATGTGGTTAACAAATGGGGAGAAAGCTGACCAACTTCAGGGCGGTTGCAGGCCTGTGCTAAGTGATCTGTATTCCCAGTGAATCTGCTGTTCCTTAACCCTGTGAAATTAAGACAACTTCCTGAAACTAGCCCTGCCGACCTCTAACATAATGCAAAATTCAAAAAGCAGCATGCATCAATGTCCTTGAGTAGAGTAAAAGGGAAAAAAACCAAGACCAGAATACAGCAGGGATTTTTATTCAACTAAGCATTTTTGGAAAATCTTTAAGACCATCTACATTATACATAATATACAGCACCCCCCCTCTAACCCCCCACCCATCTCACCATGCCACAATATGCCATGTGAGATGGCTGTTTAATTTTTTTCCCTTCTGTCTCTCAATTTTGGAGGCTTTTCTCCACAGCAGGAATTCCATGAGGCTATACCCAAATTTTGTCAAGGTGTTTTGTAGACATAATTCACCAGATACCACCTGCTGTAAGACAGTTAACAGTATAAAGAACAAGGCTCTTAGAGTATCGAAGGAAAGTAAAGATTGGCAGGTGAAAGTGAGGCTTACAGGCTGACCTACACACAAGACCTCTTCATCCGTGACTCATAATCACTACTCTGGGGGAGTCACATGGTCTGCTAAAAGGCAGCCAAAGCCATTATGGGGGTGCTTAAAACTCCACTTAAAGATCACTTTATAGCCTATTACTTTAACTGTGGTTAGGTATTTACATGACACCTCCAGCAGCTTTTTGGTTTGGTAATATCTGTGCTTGTGGGTAGAGCATCTTATGTGACTGTCTGCTGTGACAAAAGTAGTCAACATTCAATCCCTATATAAAGGCCCTAATCTCTGTTTGTCTACTGAGGATCCCAATGGGGGACAAAGACAAAAAATATATATTAATGGGTGCACATAACAAAAATCACACCTTATGGCATTATCACAAAGCCTGAGATGCCCAATTTCTTAGTTTTTTGCGGGAAATATGTATGGTGGCTTTACATGCTGCTGCTGTTACACTGTGTATTACATGACCGGGGTCTGGTCCCCCAGCAGGATAAGCTCGGATCAGTGGAGACAGCCCCTACCCTGGGGTCAGCGGCGACCGCAGGACCGTGCCGCTTTGACATGACGTTGAGCTGGGGCAATGGTGTGTAAATAAAGGGAGAGAATTGTGAATCTTGTCATGGCTACAGCGAGCGCAGCAGAACAAGCAAAGATGGTTGCCCGCAAACCTGACTGCGAGGTTTGCGGCTCTGCACGGAGGTGGCCGGGTGGATGAGTGGCTGGGGAGGAGACTGACTGCCATCACTACATCTCACAGCCTTCCCCTGCCCTGACAGCTCAGTGACAATTCAAACAGCTGCTCACTGCTGACATATGACTCAATCATGTACACAAATGAATGGCCATATGAAAACAATTTGGGCTATCGGAGAGGCCATGGCAGGTATTCTGCTGTTAACAATTCAAGTTTTTCCTGAGCTACTTAATCATATCTGAGAAAGTATGACTATGTATGTAGTAGCTGACTCTGGTCATTTACAACTTCCAATAGGCCCTTTAATTTTCCCCTGCCTCTTTAAATGCATGGTATATAATCACGCTAAATAAAAGGCCATTATCAGACGTTTTCTGACAATTAGGCTACAGATGGTTCAAAGTAATTATTGTACTTCAATATTTCTATATCCTGCTCTGTGTGAACTCCATGCATTGTGCAAATGTCTCCTCAACAAAGGATTACAATCAATTAAACATTTATGAAAATGGCATCGCATCCTGTAACACCAAGCTATTTCCCCTGACATTTTGCACCTATTATATTTTCAGTCATTTGATGATGGTCCTGACTTATACTTGGACATTTTGATAAACACTGCTGACAGTGACTAGACTGAGACAAGGTAACCGAGTGTAAGTCTCTTTGAGACATCTTGTGTTTCCTCACGGCTGGAAGCTCACGTAAACAGATTTGAAAGTTATTAAGAACTGTTGAGAAATGTCTTTAACAAACAAATCAGAGCAAAACACAATGATTACAACCATTACCTATATCGAAGGCATTGTATATGACTGAACCTTTAAAAGGCCAAAAAAGCTAAGGATCTTTTTTTTTCCTTTTCCCTTTTAAATTGAGGTGTGTAAATAACATGAATGGAAGTAAAGAGAAATCTCTGAGAGAAATTATTTAAATTCATTTTCCTGACTTCATTTACACCAAACTCTTGATATAGGTGCTTTTAACCTACAGCAGAAAAGATACAAACACAATAAACAAGAGATGTGAGTATGTGTAGGGAGAGTGCGTATGGGTTGAACTTGCAGACACCTTTATGACTAAAAAGATTCATATCCTCTATTTATCATTCATATCTGTGTTTATGCATAATACCATTTCACATTATATGACTCCGTTTAATCAACAGGATTTACATGAAGCAGACTCCTTTACTGACAGAGCTTGTCTAATATGAGTGAGGCCATGGGGAGATGTTGTCAGTGTTTGCCATTGGGTTTGCTCATACCTGAGACTGTGATGAATATCTCACCTCTGTATAGGTGGCTGATTTTAATTCAAAAGTGAAAAAAACTCCCCCAAAAAACTCACTTGTCACTCAAAGATTTGAAATGTCTTAAGATATTTTTTTAAATGGCTGACTCAATGTGCTATTTTTGTAAAACTTCCAAATTTTGAATTACATGCAAATTATAATTAGCTTATAACCTTATAATTACCGACTTCATAATATGCTCTTCCAATATACAGTATTCATTCTACATAGTCTGTATGTCATGAGATGTTATTGCAAGAATAAAGCTTGACATTGTGCTTGACGTTGTGCTTGCTTTAATGCATTTGTACAAAAAGCTCTACAGTTCATGCTGCTATTCTGAGGAAGAGTTTGAATAAACAGCATGGTTCATTCCATTATAATTCTTTATTCACCTGCCATATCATGGAAATTTCAACAGTCATAGCAGATTAACCTTGTGTGTGCTTCCTATGGCCCCCTCTTTGATACATTTACATGCATCCTGCTCATAACCCCCGTTTAGCAAATTATTGCTTTTCCATCTTTTTCTCACTGACTTGACCTTCCTCTTGCAAAATAATCACAACTCTTATGCTGGAATATTTAGTCATAGTGATTATATAAATAATGAATGCATTAAGGTTGGACTATTATCTTTGTATCTAAATGCAAGTGGCATTGAGGCACTAAATAAGACTTACTTTAATACATTCACTAAATGTTGCTGCTGTAGTATCAAAACATAGTTTGAATCACAGGAAGGCTCAAAATTTAAAATCAAAATAATTTTTCAAAATAAATGGAAGACCATATCTCAATGACACAGTAGCTCATCCACCTCATGATCAATCACAACTCCCAGGTCATTGTAATGTGTAAGTACAGAAAAAAAACCATGATTTCTTGTTGTTGGTTGGCAGTATAATAAAAACAAAAGAATAACAATAAAACAATAAAAGTCAAAGAGAAGAACAAATATGACCTTAATCACAATTTAGGTGAAAAGCCATCAGCTGGTCATTGTGTATAAGTTGAATAAGCAACTTACATCAATTTAACTGATGGATGACAGATGACTGATTGTGCATTATCGGTCTTTTGGCCAAAACTGTCAAACACACTAGTGTGTAAACTACATCAGTTTAATATTGTAAATTAAGTTGATCCTGCGGTGGACACATAACTCTTTTGATATTCATCCAGGGCGGATTCAGATTTGCATTTTCAAAGTGAAGAAAATGTTATTTTCACATAATTTTACCAGTCTTTGTACTTTAAAAATATATAAAACACACAGTTTACCGAGGATAGATACAGCGATGATTTGTGTCACTGATTCTATAAGCCTCAAACATTAAAGATGCCATTTTGTTTCACTGTTCTTTTTAATAATTGTTAGTTAGATTGACTTCTTTTAGAAGGAAGCTCATAAAACAATATCCAATTTGGAATTGGAAGCCTCAGATCACAGCAATATATTTCTATTTTATCTGAAGCAAATGTTTACCAAAATACAGTGTCAAAACAGCAAGTTTGAATCACACACACACACAAAAATAAGCTGTCCAAAAGAAGTGTCATCACCACATTTCTTAGCTGTAACTTCTTCAAGTCTTCACTGGTAGCATGGCAACTTTTGCACCTAATTTAAATAGGTTTGAAACAAATAAAAAAAAAAGATAAGCAGCCTAGATTTAGTTAAATTTGGACAGAATGAGGTTAGTGAATTCCCTCGTTCTGCCTTTTAGTCTAGAAAGCAGGTAAGTGTTCATTTCAAAATGTTTCAGCAATATTATATATCTTTGAAATTACAAAACAGGTTGTGTTTATGCTTGGTCCACATGTGGTTCATTTACAAAGGTAGCATGTTTAAAATGCAACTAGTCAGTGAGATCAGTTCAGCCATTTCTGCAGGCGCTACTAAAAAAAACCCACAATGTTGTCTTTGGTGCATCCCTGGCAATCACAGGTAGTACCTCTTCCCATGACATGTTTTGTCCTCTGAGCAAAGTTGCTGACATTGTTGAGGGATGAGTGGATACACAACAGAGCACTGCTTGAGATATGCTTCGCACTACACTGTATTCACACTACTTTAAACAAATTAGTAATGGTATCCCCAGGTGTATTGCAGAATATACAACTGTGTGATTAGAATATCCATATGCACTGTGGGACCCAAGGTATGTAGAGGGAGATATGAACCTTCCATACAAATATGAAAATCAGCAGTGTCCCCCTATTCCATATATAATCAGTGAGCCCACTGCAGGAAGAGATATCAGGCTAGCTTTCCATTTGGTGATAGTGACATGCGGCGGCATTAAGAAATCACCCTGAATGTGCCGGAGTAGATAACTGAACATGTTGGGTGTCTACTGGAGATATATTTACACAAAACAGGGAGCAGATAGGGTAGATCTAATTGACTAGGTAGTAGTTTGCCAAGGTTGGTGTGGCAGGTCTCAGAGTCGAGTGGATGAGGGGCTTACAGAGAGGCCGTCAGAGAGCAAAAGATTAGTGCTGACGTCTCTGCCACATCAATTACAACCTGCTGCTTGGCTGGGGAGAAATCCCCACGACTGCCTCTTCAAGGCCACCAAGCACAAACTGGGTGTGTCAGAGGTCGTCCAGGGGAGGAAGCAAAGGGCCTCGGCCGTCCCAGTGGGAGTCACTCCTGTGAGCTGGTAGTTCAGAGTCCCCTGTGGAGGGAGGTGCCACAGAGAGTTTCACAGCAAACACCAGACCTGCCACTCAGTGAAGCCACAAGGTCCGACACAGTTGGGGGTAGTGGAAAGAATGGAGACTACTGTATAGCTTAGGCTATTTTTCATACTGTCTTTATGTTTTTGCATAAATGTATAATAATAATCTCATATCATATACATTAAACGGCTTCTTCATTACAAGTCATCATGCCTAATTTAGCAGTTAGAGAAATCCTCTTTGCTCTATCAAAACACCAAACCCACATGCAGAGCAGGGATGACAATCTGTATCTAGATAATGACATTTAACTCGTTCAGTAAGAGTAATGCTATTAAGTTTTTTATGCAGATTATTCTACAATTCTATGAAAACTGAAAGACATGTTTTAAAGATTTTGTTTATTTGAACACACTTATTTAGAATAAGCTCTCCATCAGTGTTAAAAGTAAAATTCTGGGGGAATTGTTATTGTACTTTGTTGTTAAACCCAAATGACTTCTACTATAATTCCAAACACTGCTGATTCCAAAAAATATACAAGGCTCAACAGACAAGAACACAATGCCCGGGTGCGCTGGCCACCAGGCCAGAACGGCATGATGCCATCACACAGTGTTAGGTCTCCTAATCTGCTTGTCTGTTGTTGTTGGACCAGTCAGAACCCCCACCCCAGTTCATCCAGATCTGCATCCTTGTCAGCGGGGGGCTGACATCAGGCATTAGCCAGTGGGGCCTCTGATAGTACCAACACCTTCGCTTTTGGCTTGAACCCCTACCACGAACTCCACCACCAGGCAAAGAAGAACTATGACTACAATGTCCAAAGCACTCAGACTGCTAAATTATTTTTCTTGATGTGAGTGTTGCTTCAGCAGTTATGTTATACTTCTACTGTTCACAATTTTACATCTTCAGGCTTTTGTGCTTTTATTGGCTATATCAAAATTACATCTACTTTATTCTCTATTGTCAATTTCCAGTCCCATCGTATATACAAATGATGTCATTCAACCTGTCATACATTGTGTGGTGAGGACAGAGGCAGAACAGCATGATAAAGAACTAAGAAGATCAATCCTTTAGTTGACTAAACAAGTAGAAAATGGTACTTCAGAGACTCAGAGAATGGCATCATAATCCCATTAACTTTAATTAGATTTATGTGATGCTCACCTTTCTTCTGTGACAACAAATTAATGATAAGCCAAAGAGAATTAAAACAGTGGTAAGTGAAACCCTTTTCTTCCCCCTAAGGCTCTCTACTGGGTCCCAGCCTCACCTAAAAGCTCATGAGAATTTAGATCAAACCCCTCCTGTGTAGAGCTGAGTGAGACCGGCCATAAATTGCTAATAGACTAAATGAAACGAGGTAGGAGGCTCCTTCTCAGCAGCAATTACCCCTTAGATGTAGTCATTCATATCCCTGCATGTCTGGTTTCATCAGGGCAGCACCGGCACTTTGTCAGGCTGTCTTTGTTGCACAGCATCGGGTTGGTTAGAGGACCGACCATAGAACCGATATGCAGGGGAGCATTTGAAACAACAAAGTGCCGTTTGACTGGCTGGCCGTTCACAAGAATGGCACCTCTTCCTGCCTTTCATGTAGCATGGGTTTGTATAATCAATTATTAATCAAAGTTGCGTTTTGAAACTGAAACTCAAAGACTCTGCCACACTTAAGTAACTCCCTGTGTTTTTTATTTGCTTGGTTGCCTTTTCACTGCTTTATTTACAATGCTCTCGCGGTGTTTAAGATGAGTTACTATGAAGCTAAAGTGTGTCTTCATGGGGTAGTGAGTTCATTTTGGGGGGCGCGATTTATAACAGCCAAAGGATTATTATGCCAGATGATGACCGTGAGCTACAGTGAGTTAAATGTCCAATCAATCATATGTTTTATACTGTGCAGAAAATATGTTATGTTTGAGTGGCTATTTGTCCAGATGTATAGTATTTACCTCACCGAAATGAGACTCATTAGGTCAATTTGCTCCTTTTTAGTATATAAAAGCATGACAGGGTTATGTATTAAGAAAATACACATAATGACAATTTTGGTGCTATACATACACATACAATATATACATACATTTTATCTATAAATAATATATATAAATCTTTTTAATTAAAGTGAGATTAAATTTCTACTTTTACACTGAAGACAAAACAGAGTTAAACCAGATAAGGACTACAAGAAAAAGTAAAGCCGAGCAACAACAAGCTTGCGGGCTGAATCAATAACAGAGTATTGATGAAGATCTGCCACATCAGAGTGTGTGCTTTAAGATTTTGGTCTTTTTGGCCTTACAAAGATTATAACAGAATTATCAGATCTTTGTAAAGAGGCACAACAAATATATCTTGTTCAGGATGGAAAATTGTGACTCATGATTCATTAATTTAGTTTTTCTTCAGCAACAGAGGATAAATCAAGCTCCTATAAACCTCTACAGTTGTTTTAGCGTTCATTTTTCAATGGAAGATAACTGAACAAACACCTATGAATAAATATTGTGCCACTTGCAACTCAATTCAACCACTTGATAAAAAATTCATCCATTGTTTGGGAAACTCCAAACTCTTCTGTCCACCTTTTATTGTTAGACAAATTGAAGTGTGCACTGAGGGAGGGAGACCAGCAGTAAACACAGAGAATCTATTTAGCCATCCCATTCCAGGGCTGAGAGGAGCGCTGGGTCCTTCAAAGGCAGAGGCAACAATGTGAGTGACATCAGGTCATCCTGCCTCCTCACAGTCACCTGGCTGATAGAATTGTTCTGGGGGGAGATAGGAGGGACGTATGAAGCACAGCTTTTTTGTCATTGCCATATCTTATGATTGATGGCTCCATGGCCGCAGTGAATCTGCCCTTTTTAAATAATTTATGTGGCCCATCGCTATGGACAAGTAGCTTATAACCGGGTTGTTATTTTTCCATTGACTGGAGAGATCAATACTTTAAAGACATGACATAGCCACTAATGAACTACTTAAATGGCTCTCTGGAGTGCAAAACAATTTACTCAAAGCAAAGAGTGAAAACACTTTTATTGCACTCCATTGTAAAGTTCTACTTTAATGGGTAAAGTGTAAACAAGAAGAAAAGTGATGTCCAGTATTGGAGTCAATTCTACTTGAATTCAGCACGGTCTGAATTGAAATTGCAATCCAAATAAAAAAGCTCTATTTTTGAATTCTTAAATGCTGGAAATCACTTTGGTAATGTGCATTTGCATTAAATCTAGCCTGGTGGAGTGTCCTCAAAGTGACACTTCTAAACCCCAAATAAGCAGAGCAATTCCCTAAAACAGCCCAGTAGAGTTGCACGTTGTAAATCAAAAGGCCGCTGTTCATTCTCCCTCTAACAAAGTGACAAATTAGGCAAACAATAGTGTTTGAATTCTTATTAAAGTTGATTAATTCATATCATTAGCTGATCGCACAACAGCTCATAAAATATACTAAATTAATTTCTTTACTGTGATTAATACATGAAACACTTGAATTAACATCAATAAATCAATTTGTGAATCAATTACATTATCATGTTTAAATACAGAGCTAATAGTGTACATTAACTAGAAGTGTAGAAGTGATCATATATCATTTGGCATTGTAAAGAGGAAGAGCAGAGGAGCATCCTTAAATGATCAACGATTAAAGAGATCCAACTCTTAACCTTAATAGGTCCCCGTACAACTGCACGATGATGTTACTGCGAGTTATCTACAAGGAGAATCTGATGTAAGCCAAGCTTCCTTTAATCTTAAATTAATTCAGTACAAGATTAGTGTTGCTGATGCATATAAGTGATGTAAACTCTGACAGCAAAGCCTCTGCAAATGCACTATTTTAACAATACTGATACTAAAACTAAGGCTGGGATCATCTCAAACAATTATTCTATTTGATACATAGTTTTCCTGCTGCAAGCTAAGCCTTTTTTTCCATTTATGTTAAGGATACTATAAGTGAAGTGAAGACAAGATGCTTCATCCAATTTAGCACCTGGAAACTGCCTTGTATAAGTGACTGCTTGCTTCACTATGAACAAGCCAGCTATGAAAGGCACGTCAAGACTTCTTTCTGGTTGCACCGCGGAGAGCTACACACTGTAGCTGCCTTAAAGGGCTGCTGCACAGAGGTGTGAGAGGTCCTCTCAACCAGATGTTGTGTGGATCAGTCAACAGAGCTAACGTGACACACTTTGTAGAGAATTACACTTCTACCACAGCGAGCTTAGGGCCTATATGGTCTCGCTAATAAACCTGGACCTTGTAATGGCTGTCTGATCACTCAAACGTAGGAGCAGTAGCAACAGGAGGACAAGGAAATGTCATCCAACATGGATAGAAAATGTACCTCCACCTTTGTTTAAGGTTCATGCGGGCTGAGTTTGATTGGTTTCTGTGTTTGTGCCAGTGCTTGACTTGTTAGATGTTATACGCACCAGACTTAAGAGTTTTTTTTAACCACTTGGCCTGCTGGGGAACCTGGCTGTCCAATATAGGCAGGGTTTATGAATGAAGCTCTACTAGACCTTAAGGAGCTGCACTTAACATAACCTGAGCAGATGAACAGTAAAATAAAACTACTTATAATGGCCAAACCTAATGAATTGCAAGAACATTTAGCGGTATTATTCAAACGAGTGAATCAATAAGGCCAACTGAATTTTTTATTGCCATTACTATTGACTGATTTAATAAATATTAGAAATATGTTATTTTAACCCCCAAATATGTTGACTTCTGGACAAACTATTGGTTGGCGTAGATATATATATATATATATATATATATATATATATATATGAGACTATGGATCAATGCATTGTTGATTTTATCTCTTTTCATAAGATTTATTGACGATCGGAAAGTATTGATCGCCACACTTATCTTTATCCCCATGGTTAGTCTGTGGTTTGTACATACCTTTTGTGTGCAATATCCCATACATGTCATCTGTACACAATAGACACACTGTGACATAACATCAATAAAGCAACAGCGTAATATTTGCATATCACAAAGGTTCCACGTGACAATTATTTAATAAATTAAGCCACCGATGTGTCTAAATGTCCCTTTCTTTTTACAGTTCTAATAATTATAATCCCTTTAAAATCAGAGTTAATCCAAATGCCACTTAAGAAGACTTTCTTTGCTACAGATGTAACAGCCACCGGCCTCTTGTGTCTTCTTCCATAGCTACTGATGTATTCTATGATAACAAATAAAAGGGGTACTTATAAAATGCATGAGTGAATCAAAATGCTTACCAACTTGAAACAATCCATTATTATAGAAAGGATTGAATTAACTCCACTCTTGCACTAAGGATTGTTTGATGCCTTGAAAGATAATTTGCCATGTAATTCTTTTCACCTACACAGATGCACCAGCATGCGAGGCGTACAGTTTTTGGTTTTTTTTTCCTCTTAACCATGATAACAACCATTAATTCATCAAGAGTAAATAAAATGTTTTGTTGGGAAGGGACATTAATTATCACATTCATCTGCTTGCTGTTCCAAACTGAGCTATAATGAAATGTGCTGTAATAGAGATTGCTCTTGGGGAGGCAAGCCGTTTATGAATCGCTAGAGGTGCAGCAGCTGCCTTCCCCCTTGAGAGATAGAAATTTATGCCGTATACCCTGCTGATTGTTGAGAAGGTAAAGAACCAATAGCAGCATGTTCAGAGGTTTAATTTAAAGTGTGTTTCTCACTAGGCTGCTCACAACACTTAATTAAACTCTGCTGTTTTGGCAATGACAAATGCTGTGGTGCAGGAGGAAGCTGGGCTGCTGTGACTGAGAGGCTTTTGTAATTTCTTTCATGTGCAGCGATGGCCAGATCCAGGTCAGAAACTGTAGAATTAAAGAACTAAACAAGATTCAGACATGGGGAATAGGAGGGCAAGGGGGTGGGCGGTTACAGTCATTTCTTTCGCAGGAACACATCTATTTTTCTCTCTTTTTTACGTCCTCTTTTTCATTTTTGGAAAGTTTTGTCATAGATTTATGAGGGCTTAGCTCCCGTGCCTGGTTTTCCGCACGTATTGCCTTTCACACTGTCGTTTCCTAAGGCATGTGTCTACTTGATGGAGACTTCAACATTTTACTGAAAGGTATGATGAATAAAATGAATAGCATGTTCCTGCACAGAATATTGTTCCTATTATTTTGTAATGGTCTGATCTTTCAATTAAGTCTCTTACCATGACTCTTGATTTGCAGAATCATATTTTTACCACAGGAAACATTAAGTTTAAAATATTCAAGCAAGTGCGAAATTTAACTTCAGAGGTCTAACACACAACATCAAACTCAGAGCAGTCAACAAACTGACAGGGAGTGACTAATAGCTTTTTTTCAGGGTATAAATCCAATTCATGCCAAACAAAAATCTTATTTTGTTTCTGTAATGGTATGAACCGTATTACTGTGCATTTCATGAGATTCATTTAAAAAGGTGGAGCCAGTCTAGCACACAGCCTCTGCAAAGCCCTGCTTGCTGCCGTGTTATGAAGTCGCAGAACTCTGGCTATACTACCAGGAAATAACCACAAAGATGCCTGCAAGGCATAAACAGGAGCTGGAGCATTTCATTCAATAATGTAATCCATACTTTTAGGTAAAAGACTTAAATTCTTATGTACTTTTTTATTACTTGAGTGAATGGCACCACACATTTTTTTTTCCTGTCACATGTCAATCTTTTTACGCAGACCTTTACCAGAACTGTATAAATAAGTAGTGTTTTTACTGGTGCAAAGCAAATAACAAGTCACATGATACAATTTCAAGGTGTTTCCCGTGAGCACAAGCTCCTCAAGATTTAGCACCTTTAAAGGCTAATACATCCTATTTTAGTACATTCATCTTTTTCTTTTTTGTAACCTAATGTTAGATACTATTATTAAACTCTATATAGAGAGAGTCTATAGCTTATGTTTTTGCCATTTTCTCAAGGCAAATTCTCTCTCCAGTGCAATACATTAATAGATATGGACAGACAATTATAACTGTCTTCGGGAGCATGTAAGAATGTATCTACCCATTCATTTTGAAATTTAGTACAAAAACACCATTAGAGGTGAAAATGTTGTGACTGTGAATGTGAGCATTAAATATAAAAACAGAAGCACGCATATGTTAAAAAAAAACCAAGAAACACTGTGTTTATTTAGCTGCTCATATAGGGGATGCAAACAGCTCTATATGTATTTTGGTGTTCTGTAAATGCCAGGGAGACACAGCAGCATCCGTTGGAGTTAACGGTGCAGCACTTTTGTGTTCAGTAGCACAAATCATTAATCATGAGGCCGGCCATATTCTTGTAGTGCCTGTGCTTTCATTACTGGGCCTAATTAAACAGTTCTGTGAACTGGAATCTCAGATTCCTCTGTTACAGATTATCATTAATTATGGTGAAAGTGCTCAGAGATGTTGGACTCAATTATATTCTGCTCAACCCTGGCAGTGGGGTGATTCATTGTTCTGAGCACTCCACAGCCGTACTGTCTCTGCTTATCACCAACCTCCACTTTTGTAAATTGGGCTCTGCCAGCCAACAAACTAAGAATTATGTGCTGCTTTTTTCATTACAGACATGTTGGAGGAGCACAGACCAATTAAGGGTGGGATATTTTGTGTGGAGTGATGAGGCAGGCACTGGTGCAAGGAGATGGGGGTTGGATGGGGGTACTAAGGGAATGAGCTCACCACCATGCTTAAGTTGGGGCTTTATTGCCATGTGTGGAGCATCTCTCCACCAGGTCTATTGACTGATTATGCTAAGCATATTTTCTCAATATCTCAATGCTCTCAGTATTGTAATTGTAAAATTAGAATGTGGACAGATATGATACTGATATTTCGCTGCCAGTACTGTATACAAACACAGATTTCCAGTGTTGTGGAGAAGGGTTTAAGTGGAGATTTCTATTATAGTGGCAGCTTGGAGTGTGTCTAGCTGGGAGGAAAGTGATAACTTTTCATAATATTTGTGTATGACATGCAACTTTTTATGCAGCTGAACAATGTCAATATTACTTCTATGGTCTTATGCAGGGTATGTGGGGGTCTATGATGGAAACAGTGTATGAATGAGATTATTGGTCACCTTTTTTGAGGGTCAGAGAATTGAGAGGAAAATCTGAATCAAAGGGAAGTCGACGTTCCAGTGGTAAGCTTAGGCCTTAGCGGTTTGTACAATTTCATATGCCACAGTAGGTAGTGATTTTAATATATATGAAAATCAGGCGGAACCTGTGTGCAGGTGTTGCTTATAATATCACCAGTGGGAGATTTTACAAAGCAGGGCTGTTTTTGTTTCCTCCCACTACAGGGCTGTCTCAGAATGACTCAAAAAAAAAAAAAAAAAAAAAAAAAAAAAAATCAGTCTCACTTCCATTTACTTCAAAAATTAACACCTTGTGGTAAAAAGGGAGAGATGTGAGAGGAAAACAAAGCCCAATCTGAAATGTCAAAATTTAATTTCACAGTATCTTTGTTTTCCTCATAGTTCCTTAAACTATGGCTGATCTAATCCCATAATTCCCTCGGCAAAGGGGCAAGAAGTGGGATTTTTCCTTCAAGTGACATAGCACCAGCTCATTGAAAATGTAATGCACTACTTCCAAGTCACAGGTCAGCTGGCAATCTGAATTTTAAAAGGACTGTGAATAATATTCTGTTTTATTTTGAAAATGAACTTTGTGGCCTCCATCCTGAATCCAATATATGTCTTAATCTTCTGGGCTCTTGAAGCTCACATCCATGGAAGAAGGCCTTTGACTCCTGAACCTAATAAGGAAATCACTTGTTTTCTCATCCGTCTTCCCAGTTTTATTTTAAAAGTATCTGATGAACTGTAAAATATGTGTTATATAATATCAAGGTGTTTCTTCACCTTTCTATGTACAGAAAAAACATTACTCAAGAGAGCCAATACAACACTAATCTGTCAGTAAATATAATGATAATATTATTGTCATCATCATCGTTACCATTTTTAATTATATTTTACAAATTCAGATAGGGTCTCTTTTCCACAGTGCATCCTAAAGATGAAAAGATTATTATTTGGGCATTTATTGTTATTCTGAACTGAACGTGGCTGACAGTGGCAGTGAATTTCAGCGTTAATTACGCACTAACCTTTTCAGAATGGATATTTAGACATGCTGTGTCCTGCGACTCTGAATGTTTCAGAAATGAAAACATCCAACGACCGATCAGTATCTACTCACATTAGCATAGCGTTTTAAAGCCCAGTGCCCTAAAACATGCCACGGAAATCCTCTCCTATTTATCTTAAAATAGCCACTTAACTTTGACTGACACTAATTCTTACTACATGAAACTGTAGAAACCCCTCCATTTCCCCCTTCTGTCTCTGTCAGAAAATTACAAAAGACAGAGTTTGTGATGTCCCCAGTGTGCAAATCCTTTTATTCTGTCAGATTACAGCATTTGATATGACGTAGTGCGGCATTCTGGCCTCACATGCCTGCCAGAAAGAAGGGACCTGTCAGCAGCAGAGGAGAGAGCAGTGCAGATCATCACTCTGACTGATCCACAGGCCCAGAGACTGTCATCTCCTCCGACTGTACAAGTCAACACAAATAAAAGTGAGGAAGCAAAAGCCATAATGACTGGGAGAGATCCAGGCTCATTGTGGCCATTACTTTTATTCAAACCTTACAGATGACATGATGTGAAAAATGAGCCTGTGTCTAGTCGGGTGCCCATTAGTGAGTGAGCACATTATCTCCCCTTTTTCACATTGAATCTCCTCCCTGCATGCAGTGGCAGATGCTCCAGAGGAGTCACTCACTTTTATGGGCTTTTGACTGCAGTACTCTTTTAAATACAGGGGCCTCCACTAGGCAGAGATGATGTATGGCTGTCAGTGCTCTTTACCTCACTGACAGATGCCTTCAGTGGATCCCTGCTTAAACCTTCTGTCTAAAACTAACGGGGACAGCTAACCTCTTCCTTCACAGAGCAGACAAGCATGCATCAAATTGATTATTGCTGGAGAGGGGGTGATTTCTAAAAAATCTCTATTACCAGACAATTACAGTGCAATTTACTTAAGTACAGTCTGAAGGCAATCATGAAATACAATTCCCCAAAACCCAAATGAGTACTATACTCAGAACCTAAAAATTATAAATATTGAATCTATTATATGGAGTATAGGAGAAGATAAATTTGATTACCACAAAATGAAGATGGACTAGTGGCCCACACAAAAAAAGAAAAAAAAGGAAGAAGACCCATTGAGGAAATGTTAAACCTCCTGATGCAGTAACACCACTAATCGTTATCAAAAATCCCCAAGATGATGAAGGAAAATCAGTTACTTTGTCAGATTACTATGTTTAAGGTGCATGGAAAAGACTGACAGGAAGAAGAAAAAGTGCTTCTCCTTCCTTTCCATCTATCTAGGTGGCAAATTCATGTGGTACACACATTTAGAAAAAAAAAACTTGTTGCTTGGAGATATTTCCACCTATTTTTTGGCACATTTTCAGAGGAATGAAGCAAAACAAATTTACAAAGCCTCAACTTTGATATGAATTCTACAAATTTTTTCAGTGAACAGATATAACGGCAATTCTTTGCAGACTCTTGCCAAAAACCTCCATCTGATCTTTTAAGGGCTGATGAAATGAACATGTAAAAAGTGGAATTTTAGGAAAATAAGAAAATGTGTGAAGTGAGAAATAAACACAATGTCAGCTGAGAAACATGTGAATAAATCCCCTTTTTCATTCCCAGTGGCCAGTCATGCATCAGTGTACAGTGTGCTGCAGTGAGCAAATATTCAGCAGCATGGAAACCCCCAGAGAAGGTGGAGCTTATTTTTAAAATAACAAACTTTATTCTACAATAAGAAATACATCTAGATGCGGTGCTACAGAGCAAAGCTCAGAGGTTGTGTTCGGTGACAGGGAGCCCTGGCTTCTCTCAGGCATGAGTATGAACCAGAGCCGCTTGGTTCAATCTAATCTCTGACAAGAAACAACAAGCCTTTGGGACACCCCTGGGGTCCACCTCAACACCACACAACATCATAAGCAGCTCAACTCAGAGGGTTAGATCTACTGTAGCTGTCAGGGGAGAAATATGTTTCCATTTTACTACTTCAGTGGCAAGGAAGACCATACAAATGCTCCTCTATTGCCTTCACTATTGCTCACTCGTTTGAATCTCTCTTTTCTCTCTCTTTCGCCTCTGTCAGTTTTCTCCCAGCACACATACTCAAGGGGTTCCTTGGTGACTGCGTCCCATTACTAGCAAATGACAGCTGCACAACAGAGCTGAATGTCCCCAGTGATATCACTCAGTTCACCACATTCCCAAATCCAGAAGTGTGCAGGATAAACAGGATTTGGTAGTTTCAACCCAATTCACTTCTGTCTGTTACAAAAATCTCATATAGTAATTTGAAAAAAAGTTGTTCCAGGGATCAACAGTTATGCAAAAATTGTTATAAGATGTTAATACTTGCTGAAAGAAATTACAGCATTTTATCATTCCCTTGTCCAACACACACAAACTTGTCAGCTGAGTAATGTTAATTTATCAAAAGGTGTCAATACTTGTCAGTGAAGTACTCAAACCAAAGATATACAGAGAGCAGTTATGCATACTTAGTTTCATCATTTTTAATAAATTCCAATTAGTATATTTGCAGATACTGACAATATGACTGGTATGTCAACATTGTATACTGCAGTATCTAGGCCGTTTTTTTAAATTATATGTTTATAATTATTACTGATTTCAATAAGCCTATTTCAGTAAGAGTAAATGTAAATTGATGATAAGTCAATTGCAACAGGCTGTCATTAATTTCAGCAGCAAGGTGACTAGGTGACCATTTTATCTGGTCACAGACAGTAAATTTCAGTACCACAGGGTAATGTTAATACCATCAGGGCAATGCCTGTTATGCACAGAAGGCTTCACAGTATAATAGTTTAAAGACGCAAGTTACTGTTGACTGTTCACATTGTTCACACTGTTCAGACAGTCTGTTCCACTGTCAGTGTTTATCCAAACATACTAAGTTCCAGTGATTCCACAAGGATCTCAGGCATGATTGTGTTAATCACCTGACACACCTGATTTACCGATTCATTTTCCCCATTCATCTTGGGCAAATGTAGCGACAGCTTGCAATCTGTTTGTTTTGAGTTGTCAAAAAGGAACCAAAGGCATGTATCAACACGGAATAAATGCTACTGCAAGATGTCACCGCTGCACATGAGATGATGAATTGCAATCATATGTTAATCAGTCGAAGTTGCAGTGATGAGTTGTTTACATGGCGTTCCGTCACGAACCTTGGGCTGCTTTATAGATATGGGTTCTCAAACTGACAGGAGCAGGTTGCGCTTTGTGGTACTAATGAACAGCCTTAACTTTTTTTTGTTTTGTTCTTTTTATCTTGTTTGTTTTCCAGCACAATAGGAACAACTAAAAATGCATTTATGGATTAATAAGTGTCTTCAATGAAAAATTAACTGAGTTTGCTCATGCGATTATAATTACTTTCTTTAAATTTGGCCACTTGTTATTGTTGTTACAAAATGCATGCATGACAAGCGCTGCTAAGACTGCCTGACAATACTGCAAAACCAGTAGCGTTTTCATCCTTCATCACTCACTGTATTTCTCTCTGATGTGCATGCAAATCCATGTAATGTATGTGCGTGTCTGTGCGTGTCTGTTGTGGAAAGCTGGCCACAGAGCAAACAGCAGTAGGTCCAGCAACAAGGTCAATACTAGCGTAAGTACCTTTTTATTTCCCTAGCCTCCCACAGTGTTAGATCCCACAGTTTGTCCAGCAAACGTACTAATGACTGGAATAGCCTTTCTGCTTTACTTTTGGTTTCCATTGGTAGGAGAATGGGCAGGATCTAGCTGATACTTTAGTAATTAGGTGACACTAATATGACAACACATACACAATCTGTAGACTAATATTGAGATAAAAGGGAATTAGGTACGAAAATCAATATCTCAGATATTAAAACGACCTTAGTATATATATTAACAATATTTTAGCACATAATTTAAAAAGAATATCTAAAATATAATTATTCTCCTCTATTATTAGTATTCAATAACAATATCTCAGAAGTGACCTAACAGTACCTGAAATTTTCTTTAAAAATAAATGTGGAGCTGCTTGGTACGGTTGATAAAGCAACATTATTATCAGGCATATTTTCATGCAGTAATTAACAGCACACTACTTGGCACCATTGATGGCTCTGCAATCTTGCATCCTGTCCTACTGGCACAATACAACCTCTGTCAGTCATCTAAAGTGTACAGTAATGCTGGGGGGTTATATTTGATGCTCTGGTATATTATTTCTTCAAATGCTGCTATACAGAAACAAGCAAAACAAACAAAAAAACACCTTTATGTTTCAGGAGGTGTAAATGCATTAAATTACTTCACGCCAAGAACACCATGCATTCAGAAGCAGCCTGTATTAGCTGCACACCTTTTTTCATCATATCACAAAACAACTGATATCAGACTTCAGATTAATAACCCACAATAACACAACAAGGGACACTTCATGACACACAACAAACTTACAATAATTCAAAATTTACAAAATTGCGCTCCCAAACTGAATGCTGGGTAATGCTAGCTAGCCAGGTAGCATAACAGCATATTATATATCTCTGGGCTCAGACTGTTGCAAGACTCCCTTTTAAACACTGTGATACATTGAGTATCTTTTTTTCTCCACTCAACTCTTTTCATTCTCCAGTCTTATATACTGCTGCTGCATGTCATTAAATTTTTGTTATGGAAAAAAAGTATTTGATGTTTTCTGTAACAAGAGATAAGCTGAGCATGCTGTTCGGATCTTTTATGGATTTGAAAAATATCATACTTTTATTGTCATTTCTGGTCATGCTGCATCTGTGCCGATATTATCGGCCAATATTCATTTACTGATCTATTGGTATCAGCATTTAACTGCCAAGAAACGAAAGTAAAGAGGAAACAAGGAGAACGTCTCTCAACAATGTTATCAGTGTTGTTGCATATTTCGTCCACCAGAGGACACTCTGCAACTTCACTGTTGGCATCACATGTTTTTGAATACCACAAACACAATAATCAGCTAATCTGAACAGAAGCAGGTAGAGTAAATAAACAGCTACACCTAAAAAATGTAAGAGAAATCTGTTTATAAAAATCAGTTAAGAAAAAAAAATAGTCCTATATTTCATAATATCTGATTTTCAAAATCACCAAATATCGGTATCAGTATCGGTCTTAAAAATTCTGTATCAACTGGGCTCTAGAGGACGTGGCACTATATGGCATTACATTTAACCAAAAAAGCATAACAGGCAGAAGGTTAAGCTTTGTGTCAAACATTTATTTTTTGATAAAAGACTCAGGGTAGAATATTTATGAGTTTGCTTGGGTGATTTTATTTTAAGCTATTTATGTTTCATTTCTTTTTATGATGACATTCAAGTGTTTAGTGAGCCATTGTAAACCTTTATAAAGCCACACTTTTGCAGGAATAGTAATAATAATAATAATAACAGTATTGTGACACACTGAAACTGCCAGAACCTTAAAAAATTACTGTGATGTCAATTTCTGCCCAGCACTAATGCACAGCACACTGCAAGTGAAGTATAGCGGCGAAAGCACATGAAGTTTTTAACTGTTAGCTGATGCTGCCTTGAGGACTTGATCAATCCTGCTTAATGAAAATAGCCATGACTCTCTAAGGGATTTATTAAATAAGTGAAAATGCAAACAAGGTAATATTTTTAGAGAACTGGAAGTGACAATATAACGAAAGTAATTATAACAGTATATGAAAAATGCAGCGAGAGGCTGCTGTGTGTAAATAAATTAGAATCAAGAGTAAATAGAAACATCACAAGCACAGACACACTTATAAACTATGCTACAACTAAATTGCTTCCACACTCCATGGGCTCAATATGCGATTTAAAAGAACCTAGCGGTGGCAATATTCCTCTGATATGGTGTTTAGTTTTAATAGGAACCCTCAGCTCAAATATGAGCTGACAAACACAGCAAGACAAACACAGTCTCTCTCCGGCAATGAAATATACACTATCAAATAGACCTGTACCTTTTTGAATCCGCCGTGTGGGTGAAACTAAAGCGCAGAACAAACAGCATTCTGATATGGCTTTGAGGGTGATAACAGCGTCTGACAGGGTGGAGAGAGCAGCCTTTGGGCTCGGTGCGAAAACACAACCTGTGATTGACATGATTCCCTGGCCTTAGAGAAGTTTACCTTTTAATAAGAGCTCAGAGAGGCCCTCTCAACAGCCTAGGCTCTCACCGACAGCAAGGGACGTTTGGGGAGGTGTATGTGCATATGTATTTATGTGTGTTAGGCTTATTTGTGTGCATGTGTATCGACCCACATGTGTATCTGTGCCCACTTGTAGCAGATTTCAATCAAGGATTTCAGCCATGCCCAAATATCCCTTCTCTTTTGGGCTGAGTTGTTTGAAGAAAATGAGTGGATTCAGGATCAAGAGCCTTTCTGGAGGAATTTAAGTCTGTTTGAGGATTATGACTTCTTCATCCTGTACAAAGCCTGCAGAGAGAGCTATATGCTAGCCCTTGGTGGCCGGGCTTAGCAATGCATTCCAGATTGCGATATAGAAGAGATAAAACCCAGGAAAGACATCACGGTGTTGGGCACAAATCTGCAAAATAAACAGGGAAATCTGAACCTTTCCAATTTTACTGTTAAATAATTCTTTCATGGTCTTAGAATATGCATGCTTAAAAAAAATGTTACAGATGTGCTGTAATAGGAGGATATGTGAGAGGGTGAAGAAAGTTTTTCTTAGTAACCTCAAATAATACTGATGAAAACACTGCTCTTTAGCTGATAAACATAATTGCAAGCCCGCTTACTGCCTTTGTGAAATCCTGCAAACATTTCTCTGTACTTCTGACTCATGGTTTCCTCTTCATGCCGGGGCTTGTTTCTTTGAACTCAACAAACCGCTGCAAAAGCCACACCTCTTTTCCTCTGACTTATAATTACAATTATCACGCCAACACATCCCCTGCCAGCTCTGCTCAGCATCTTCAGGTTTCAGCCAGGCTTCCTGCAGCATTGACAACATGCCGGATCTATTTCTGAGAGATGCCACAACTAACCTAGCCTCCAGTGAAAGCCACAGTGACTGTGAGGGCCACCTCACATAAACTTCAGCTGATGAGAAAATAATGTCTGCACCGCGGCCAGCTACTTCTGGATCATCTCTGGAGCGAGCGCTGCTCAAATCTGTCATTATTTACCCTGTTTACAGCATAACCTGAAAGCAAAACAAGAAATCAATAGAAAATGGGGACAAATTACTGTAAGCATCAATATTTAAGACAGCTGAGATAAAGGGCTCTGAGCTGGTAATAGATTCTTTCCATTTACCATAAGCTTATTGAGAAGAGGGTTTGTCAATTGCTGATAAGCCCATTAGTTAGTTGTTGATAAAACAATTTAGTATCATTAACGCTTTAAATATAACAAATAGAGCTTGTTAAAAGATAAGATTAATATCTAGCAATCATGTTGCCTCTCTTTTCTGGTGCATTTCTTTATTTTGACATAAACTTCAATGTAATTGTGTAGCTTACAATGAGAAAAATCCGCCAATTTACAGCAATATTATGCAGCAAAATCCACCATAAAAAGGGAGCGAGTAAGGTTGTTATGCAAGAAATGATCCAACTTCTGACACCAAGTTGCCTCAGACTCTGACATTACAGAACAGAACGTCAATCTTGCCTGTCTACCAAGAATAAGGAATATTACCACCAACTATTAGAATGTTAAGACCATTATAAAGTATATTATTAATACATTGCACACCAAATGTCCCAAGTACGTAAACAGATTGAGAACTGTAAGCTTAATTTTCCTTATAAATCCTACTAACTTGAATTATTTGAGTTCCTGGGACATTTTCTTCCTATTTAAGATGTAACTGATTGACTAAGCAAAAGATACTTTTTGTTGTTGTGTGGACCGTGTAAGGAACGTTCTGGTTTTTGCATTAGTAAAATATTATGCATCTTTTTCAAACCACGTTGTTGTATGTTTGTTCCATTCGGTTTTCTTTTTATTTACTCAGGCTGTGTTTTAGTACCCTAATGTTGGATTAGAGAAGCAGTGGCACCATAGGTGGAGTGACACCCCTTTGTTGGTATCTATACAGAGAAAATTATTTCTGATCAGAGAAATTCCATGCATGACAAAAACAAAATCAGGATGTTGATTTTACTCATGCTACAGTTCTTTTGTGTGTTTGTGTACCTTTAAACCCATGGGGCATGACAATTAAAATGATCATGATAAGTAAAAATTAAAATGCAGTATGTAATCCAAGTACTTCAGTTCTGAAACCACTCTGAAAAACCTGACTGAATTGGCTTAATTTTTTTTGTTTTTGTTTTTACAGTGATTTTGAGAGTAAACATGCTTTATTCAGCAATAAAAGACACATAATAGAACACACACATAGAACCTCCTAACACTATGTGAATCTCAAGAGTGCTTTGCTTTGTTGTGAAGGTTACCTGACTTTGCTTTACCCCAGAGCAAAGAGACTCAACTCGCTTCACACTTACATCTTTTGTTCTTGATCAAGTTTACTAAACCCCGTACAAAACGCAGCCAAACACTGAAGCAAAGCGATCATCCTGGGCAAAGGAAGCTATGAACGAGCAGGAAAGAGGAAGTAGCATCTCCAACAGACAGTCGCAGCAGGGCACGGACTAACTATAGCCACATCAATGACTAACTCTCACAGCAAGGACACCTCCCTTCACTTTGAAAAGAAAATAAATTAAACAACAAAGGGGGACACTGACATTCACTGCCTTTCAGTTTTATTGCACCAAATAACTACTCGTCATACGTCCAGCACAGGATCATTGTTAAGTTCAGTCCATAAAAACAACACGAAGAAGAAAAAAAAACATTTTGAGAACAAAGTTTTCTTCCCAGCTGGAATGATGATTGCTTTATGAATTTGTAGTTGATGTAGAAAAAGGTTCCCTCATCTCCTGGCCTAATATGGTCATTCCAACACAGGAGGACACCCATCTTTGTACTTCTTCATGCATTACACACACAATCAATAATGGAAAAATATACACTGTGAAAGGCCTTAGTTGCACTGCCTACAAGCGGCATTGATTAATGATTTTGTGCCAGTTATGACAGCAAGGTGCATGCAGTGAAGAGAGTGGAAGGCCTTTTTAATAGTGCAAGGAGAGAATTAAATCAAACCCAGGAGGGCCTCCACTGGAAAGGAGAGATGCTGCATCTCTCTGCTCTAAATCACAGCTCTACTTAAGCCCAGCCTTCTCTTTCCCCATTTTTCTACATTATCAAAGGAAACCTGTCACTGCTGTCTATGGGAAAGTTTACAAATCATGATTTATCAGAGAGAGGATCTCTAAACACCTGTGTGAGAAAATAAGCATCCCCTGCATTATTATTTATAGGCCAAAAAGTTTGTTTAGTCTTCCTTTGACTTGAGAAAGCGTTTCAAAACTTTGAAATCCAAGTTTTGAAAAATGCATTTAAAAAGCATTTGATTCCATTTCTGTACCTGCATATGTCATGTCCAAACAACGTCCCAAGTCGTTAAGTCGTCAGTGCAAAAACAAGCAAAATGCAGCTCGATATTATCCCAGAGTTGGCAAAATTAAATTTAAAATACCGCAAAAACAAATTAGTACATAAATAAAATAACTGTGGAAGAGAAGCATCCTTATTTCTAACATGTTTAGCAGATTTATAACCTCTATTTTCTTTTCAAAAAGCTGGAGATTCTCAAGTAGCCATGAGTCTTTATTTCTAACAAGATAAGGGAATCCTAAGGACCCTCCTGGGTCTGCTGTTAGAGATGCACACATCACACTTTTAAAACCTAGAATCCATACATTTAGCTCAGACATCTCTAGAAAAACGATATTTTAAATACACAGTACATTCTGAAATAGTCCACTACTTATTTTTAAACCTTTATGTCTTGAGAGCCCTGAACCACAACCCAGTTTTGAGACACTTTGTGCAGTGCAAACCGACAAAGCCGCAGCAGCTGGGGAGAGAAAATCCTTCTTACTGGCCACCAAGGCCAGTTGCTACCAGAATACTCCAGAAGAAAGCGGCAGCCCGAAAGCCATATGAAGAGAGGAGACAAACCCAGGGTGATGAGCACTCACTCTACTGTCTTCTCTTTGTTCCTAATACAGAACTTTCTCCAGGCATGAGCTTTCTGAGTAAGATACATAAGAAAGAATAACCACAGTGCTTTGTTTGTATAGAAAATACATTAGGATAAGACTGCTGCAAATGTCTGAAAATGCCAATGGGGATTAGTGTGTAAATACACATTGTTGATGGGAAACTGATGTCATTAGAAAATATATATATTAAAAAAATTATATATATATTATTTTAACAAAGACTGTAATTAAATAGAAAATACACACTGTACACATGTGCACTTAACAGGAAGCAGATGTAACACAAACACTGAATATGAACATTTTTTTCCTTTTCAATTATTTTGTTCCATTCATATTTCAGTTTAATAATTAATAATAAAAGGAAAGATTAGGGTAATTTTTTCATATCAATACCTAAGAGTGTGATGTGAGCTGATTTGTGTTGTTAGGTTAATGGCCTGTGCATTTCAAATGTTTGATAGTAACATTTCGACTAGGTATAGACATTTTCATAGAAGACAACTGGACTGATTATAAATGAACAGAGCTTTAAATCCACCACACCAATGTAAAACAGTTTCTTTGAAATGTAATTTTTTTTATAACCATAACCAAAGCAAATATCAGTTAAATAATAATTTCATCATTTCCCAAACTTTAAACACTGACCAGGCCTGAAGGTTAAAGAAATTAAAAACTCTTTTACTATTTTAAAAAATGTTAAAATGTTTATACGAGAAAAAACAAAAAAACAAGGGCTTTGGAAAGGGGAAAAAAGCAAACAAGGAAACGGTTGCTCTAAGGGAAGTCCAGGCTGTAAATGTGCACAATATTCCACATTATATACATGTCATTTCAGAGTGCGCTCCAAGTGACGCAGTGTCAAATCTGTGTGACAGATTTAGGTGAACGCTGGTGAAGGGAGCTCTGCGTGGGGAGAGCGGCTTAGGGCTGACTCAAGCAGCCAGTACAAGATCTCCAGCAGGCAGAAAGGAGCCCTTCTCAGTGCGGAGCAGATGCCTGTCCAGCCCACCAACACCGAGTGCCAAGCAATAACCTGACACCATTGCCATCTTCTGACTATATTCACACATGACTCTTGGTATATATTGTGTATGGCGAAACACTGACAAGAAAAGAAAATGCAAAGGAAAATTTAAAGCTGCTTCAAAAGGCTAAAGTCGAGTGTTCTATAGATAAAACCAATATTAGGAGTTTTTTTTTATTTTAGTAAGATTGAATTGGTTCAAAAAGTTAATGCTTTTCGTGCTATATAGAGAGATGTGAACTGAGACATGTGGGAAGGTTTCATACAAAGAGCCAGTATGTTGATTTATAATGTAATGTCTCCCTCTTTAGGTGGATAATGTGCGAGTCTTTCAAGAGTCCAAAACAAGAGGATTTGATTTTGATTGAGGAATACTTTTGTTTTTTGTTTTTTTTAATAATTAAAAAAAATCTGTGTTTGTGTATTTTTTTTTTTTCATATAATGTTTTGTGTCTATATGCAGTGAAACTTGAATTTAAAAATGTATCTGTGGACATTTTAATTGATGATGAAATTTAACAGGGTTTTTTTGAGGTAGAATGCAGTTGTTTAAGCTAAAGTTTAGATGTAATAGTGCTCTGAGAGCAGGACGCTGGGAAGTTCATTCTGAAATCTGGGAGCTTCCTGACATCTAGTGGACAAAATCGAGACTTCTCCCAGGCTAGCACTAGGCAGCTGCACTATAAATACAATTTTAAAGGGTAAATTTTCCATTAACAGTGCATATATAGCCAAAATATTCTGGCAGCTTGCAGATACCATTTATGAGTTGTTTTTGTTGTTGCTGTTGTTGTTTTTAAAGCTTAAACAAATGTTTAAATTCCATTCAGGCATATTTATCACAATAGTAGTAGAGCCTATAGTACTCTTAGTACTTATTATTTTTTTAATACATTATGAATCTTCTTCCGAATCTATTACATTCACCTTTATCATACATATAGCTACAAAGATAATCTACAAACATAATAATAATAATAATCTAGGAAGACAAATGAACCCAGGATAAATACACACATATAGAAATATGAGATACAGGAGATTGTTTTCCAGCAATAAAAATCTTTTTGCATTTGAAAAACATGGTGGTGAGAGCCTGTTCTCCTGTAACCACATGGGCCAGAACAGCTCGCAGTTATTGACTAACAGTGAAAACAGTGAAAATGTCAGAAAATCTGCACAAAAACAATCGTTCTATTAAAGAATGGTCAGAGCTAATATTTTGGAATCGCCAACTTATAATTCAAAGTAGGGCTGGGCCATATCATACCGTTCACAGTAATACCGATATAATGTTAGGCAATGAAATATGGCGATAGAATATGGGTAAAACACCCATGCGCAGTGCCTTTGTTTTCATACGCACATGGTGGAAAAAGCATGGCGGCGATGGAGAATGACAAGGCCGAAAGTGGATCGTTGACTGAAACAGATGAACCAGAATTGGTTTGTAAAAATGCTGCAACTTCAGTGTTGTGGAACTGGTTTAGCTTTCGTCCGTCAGATACACACCAAAGCACAATTTTTGGTAGAGCATGCTAGCGGGCCGTCGTCATTACCGTGTTTTTCGGAAAATAAGGCACACCTAAAATCAATCCTTTGATTTTTCTGAAAAATAGACAGTGCCCCTTATAATCCAGTGCATCTTATGTATGAATTCTGTATGCTTACTGACCTCAAACCGATTTTATGTGGTACACGGCGCTCGAAAATCTGTCAAAAAATGTTTTAGTACGACTTTGGTAAGCTACGAAGCCGCACCGCTGGATGGATTGTCGCAGCATTACGGCTACCGTAGTCAGGAGCCTTGCGGAGTAATACATACTGTGCTTCAACATAATATTACCGTATTGTGTGTGTATAACCTCTTTGTAAGTTTTGTGGATATTATACATGTTATGCTCAGGATATGTCAGCCCATTTCCACTGGAAATACCTTTTGGTTAAACTGTCAGCAAGGAATTTGCATTTGCACTGTTACATTTTTATATAACTTTAATGCACATAAGCAAAACTGCTGCCTGTTTAAGTGAAAATACATTGATGGGGTTCTTTTGCACTAATAAAGTTGTGGAGTT
The DNA here is from genome assembly GCF_001858045.2 of Oreochromis niloticus. Lineage (NCBI taxonomy): Eukaryota > Metazoa > Chordata > Actinopteri > Cichliformes > Cichlidae > Oreochromis > Oreochromis niloticus. The sequence goes on along the minus strand of NC_031987.2, from coordinate 14,714,615 downwards.
GTAAAGTATTTTGTCTTGCGTCAATTATATCGTCAGTTATATCGTTATCGCAAACTTTCAAATATATATCGTGATAAATATTTTTGGCCATATTGCCCTGCCCTAATTCAAACCCTAATGCAATACAAATGTGAAAGCGCCTCACAGAAATGTGAGAGAGCCAACCAGCATTTTTTTGAAGTTGGTCAAGGATCACTGTAGTACTTTAGTCAATGTAAACAAAAAATAGGCCCAGAGACCCAATCTGTAACCATCAAGCTACCATGGATAACAAAGGAAAGATTTGTACAACAGTTGCATGCAGTTGCCCTGACAGTGAGTACTAAAGTCCCATTCACAGGCCTAGAGAATGATCAGTAACAAGAACGACGGCAGTCACTAGCCATTGGTTGCAAAGAGGTATATGGTGCTGTACCGAAAATCTCATTGTATATCACAAGCTGATAAAACTGCAGTTGGTTTGGTCTAGAACTGGGCGATATAAGATTTTTTCATATCACGATATGTTTTTCTCATTTCAGGCGATAACGATATATATCACGATATAAGCCAAATAACTATATTTGTAAGATTTAAATGTGCCGTTGCTCACGAGTAAAATGTGAAATAATCTGCAGCTTGTTTTGATTTAAATATTTATTTCCCATAATAAGTTCAACAGGGTAGATGTACTTAAGGAACATGAGACTTCAGTTTCAGATAAATAAAGGCAAATATTGCAAACTACACAAAAGGCAGCCGCTAAAGTGTTTAAGTTTCAAAATAGAACAAACAAAACAGACCACTAAATTGTCAGTTCCACTTAGAAACAAAATTTTAATTCTAAAAATAATCTTAGGTCGTTTTACAGAAGAACAGACAAAATTGACTAACTTTTGTCAATATCAAATAAACTGAGAACTAAAAGGAAATTGTCAATCTCTCCTTGTTGTATAGCTTAGCTTTTCAAACAGTTTTAACAGTTACTTTAGTCTGACAAAAGCCGAATGACGAATTAGCGCTTTCAGTCAGAGATTGAGCATGCACCGCTTTATTGTATTTCCAGACTTGCTTTCGGCACAATTTACAGTGCGCGCTACTCTGTTTTTTGTCAGACTTGAAATAGCCGAAATACCTTCACACTACGGAACTTCTGTGGCCCTTCCGTTTGACAAGCTCTCCGGCATTGGAACCATCATCTGTTTTTTCTTCGGTAACCTTCGCTCACGCTGTCGGTTGATTTTTCTCTAGTCAGCAAACTCATTTCCTTCCTTACCCGGGCAGCCCGGCTGCAAAAACAAATACACATGTGCGCCTTGGCGCTTGTGCTGTACGTAACAAGTCACGTGACGTGACGCTGCGGCTGTGATTGGTTCGGCTCTGCGCTACTTAATTTGGATTGGCTGTTGTTGTTTCTTTTTTAAGAGGACAAGAGAGATGAAGTCTACCGCAATAGTTTAATTTTAAAAGTTATTTCGCAATACATATCATTATCGTTCTATCGCCCAGCTCTAGTTTGGTCACTAGCCTGTTGCTGCGGTCACCAGTAGTTTGTATAAATGACACTGACTTTCTGCAAACTGACACAAAAACTGACACAAAACTTGCCAAGCATTTCTGAAAACACAAAAGAAAAGGAGAACGTTCACCTTCAAAGTAAAGGGGAAACTTTTACTTTGAAAGCAAACATTCTCTGCTTCTGGTCAGTGTCAATTTCAAGAGTCACTACAGCTCATAAAGTAAATAGATTTTTTCTTACCAGAGGTTATCATGGGTACGCCCTAAATTGGTGGTTAATAGGCTCCAACTCCCCCTGCCACAGACAGATGGACAGATGCTGCAGGAATAAGTATAAACAATAATGTATGATCTTAAAAGCCTGACCATCTTTACCTAAAATTAAAGTTGGTTAAAGTAGTTTTACAAAGAATCTACTTTAAATGTTTTTTTAAACATTGTTCAAAATATATCATTCATCAAGCGCTCTATATTAAATTATTATGGGACAGTTTAGGGTAATTTAACACCAATTTCACTTCATGCTGGCCAAAGTAATAATATAATAATAATAATAACAAAATACTACTACTACTACTAATAATAATAATAAAACAAGATGGTATATTTGAAACTATTAAACAGCCTGCTGCTTACATAAACCGCTGTATAAACTGTTCTACATTTAGTATGACATCTCAGCTATTGAATACAAGATTATTTTATAGCTAAAATTACTGTAGGGCTTCATTTTGGTTTGGGCTGTATATCAGCCACAACACATGCAACTAACTCAACTAATAAAGTAGTCATTACCTCAATAATCAGTATTAATAATTTAAAAATTGACTAAAAAAAGCCTTCGTTCATACTATTAGGTCTAATAACTCTAAATTAAATGCAGCTGCAGAGAAGCTATATAAAATGTGTCATCTTGCAAATATTGAGTGTTTCAGGAGTTTCATTTTGTACTTTTCTCCCAAAAGTCACCTTGACATCAGTCCTTCTTCTCACTGAGACAGAGCAGCAACATTGGATAGATGGAAAGCAAAGAGGACAGAAATAGAAACTAACACAAAGAACTCATTTTGTTTCGTGAGTAAATGTAAATTAGTCTTACATTCTGGTTTTAAAAAAAGGACTAAAAATGCCTAAAGGCCTACTTAAGATAAGCTAGCAGACTGTTAAATTAAGTTCAACTTAAAGCAGTCCAATTAGCCACTGCAATTTGACCAGAATATTAAAGAAATTCAAATTAAAGTGTGGCTAGGTTATGTAAATTAGCTAGAATGCGAATTATTTCTATTTTAATGTAGTTATTAAAGAAGACAGGTCCACACATAATCATCCATTCATATTAATGCTTCATTTGAACACTATCATTTAATGTTTTACTGTAATCACCTGGTCATTTTGAAATATTCTAGCAGTTTATGCACATGCAGAGACACAGACACACATAAACACAGGTGGGTACAGGTTACCAGTCTATCACAGGGATAAGATTAAATCATTTGAGTAAATTATTTAGTTTTTGTGTGACTTTGTTTGGGTACTGACAGCACTGGTTAAAGCAAACAAAATATCCTATCTTGGTTTGTTAATCTGTGAGTTGAAAGAAGCTTTTATTTAGACTTAATTGAAACCACAATCTTTTCGTTAACTATACCAATGTGGATTTGACCACAGACTATCAATTTCCAAATTCTGGTCTCTAATGTAAAAGTTTGTACACCTCACCAGCCCGCCTAAACCCACCATCGACTCTAAGGCAGTTTATAGATGTGGTACTTCTTTCATTCAAAACATAAATTTGTCATAAAATGGAGTCCAGCCAAAAGTTCCAATGCCAGCACAACATAATTGGGAAAGTAATGAAAGTGAATGTGATTTCTGAGAAGTGGTTAAAATTATTCTTCAGAAATGATTCACTGAAAAACTGTTAAATAATGAGACAGTCATTAGTGCTTTTCTTGACAGATCCATTTAATTCTTACAAGTTGCTAAGGGCCACTTAGATACGCAACTTCACAGGATTAAAAAGCATGTGTACCACCTCTTCAAAGAATGGTTCTGACACGTGTGGATAGCTGGGTGAACTTTAACTCCATCTGTTAACTGGAATTAGTTATAGCTGTACTACAGTCTGCTAGCCCTCTGTTAAATGGTGAAATGGACCTCTCCACTGCCTTTGTGCTTGTGGTGCCCTTTGGAGCAATTTGGAGTCATTTTACAAATATATGGCCTGCTGTTTGGTTCAAACTGTCCAAGAATTTTACTTTACTTGAAAAAAAGAAATAAAAATGAGGGACTTTTGTTAGCTGTCCTCGATTTTACTTCTACTACTACTTTCCAGCAAGGGTGGCAAAAGTACAGACTTCCTTTACTTAATTAGAACTACAGATACCTGAGTTTAAAAATACTCGATTAAATATTGAACTACTGAAGCAACTTATTTACTTAAGTAAAAAAAAGTACAGGCTCTGAAATGTACTCACAGTAGGAAAGTAAAAAGTAGCTCTTTGAATGACAGTTCTAATAACCCTTTTTGTAAAAAAGTAACTGAACTTGTGCTATAGTAATATAATATAAAACAATATTAGTACATGGAAAGGAAAATATTATTTCAATCTAAATTCTAATTCTCACAAAAGCTTCAATCTGTTATGTAGGACTCATATGGTGAAAGAGATTTTTTTTTTTTTTTAAACAGCTATTTTCTGTTGCCTGTGTTGTAGAGGGTGACTCTGCCTCCACAACTAAACAGGAAAATTTGTACAGTCAGGGGTTACAGTTGGATGCCTCAGCATAGGGAAGAGAATCACAACTCACAGTAATTTCTAATGTGAGCTTCAACAGGTTTTCTTAGTGTACATGCTGTGATCAACTGACCTGCTGCTCTTTGTGGATTTACAAAGCTAATTTCAACAATATGTAAGCAGTTTCATGAGCCAGCTTGACTGATATCCATCCCCTAAACTGACACTATACTGTTTATACTATCTTTATGCTAGATAATATACAGTTGGTATAAAGTTGCAATTTAGTTAATTAATGGAAGCATCATCAGCGTAAATGCAAATTTATCTCTGCTACACTTGATGTAACCAAAATCTGACCATCAGCATCACAGCCACTGTGTGTCAGTCCAACACAGAGCTTTACTGTGAACTCACCACGGTATTGCAAACTAACCTGTTTATTTTGGAAAAACCTACCCAATGTTTTCATGCAACACTGAATAACAAAGTTAGTATAGTTTGTTTTGCAGGACTTTTGACAAAATGAACATACATAATTTATCAAAACACATGATATAGAAATCAAATATATGAAAATTTAAAAAGTCTGTAAAAATATTTAAAATTTTAATCTGCAGATTTAAATCACGTTTGACTGAGTAGTCCTTACCATTAAATACAACCCTTCTCTTCCTCTCCAGTCTTTCTTATCTTTCTCCAACTCTGATTGAAGTTAGCTCTTTTTCTTTCTCTCCCTGTGAAATACAGCAGGACTTTTAGCTAGCAGCACACTGTGCGAGAAACTGCACACAAACAGTTTGCTGAGGTTTCTTGAGCAGATAGAAACGTTACATTTGAAATTACAGTATCGCCTAATTTAAAAAAAAACTCCCCTCATGCATCCCCAATCTTCTGTAGCTTGATGCTAGTAGCGCAAAGACAACTTGGACATCTGCACTCCTTCCTGCCTCCTTTAACTGCCCAATATAAAAGTACGAATGATACTGCTGAACCTAAAGTAACAACTCGGCTTTAAAAGGTAAGGAGTAGAAAGTACAGATACGTAAATGTGGGGAGTAAAAGTAAAGACTTGTCAGTAATGCTCAAGTAAAGTACAGATACCTGAAAAATCTACTTCGTTACCTCCCATCTCTGGAAGTATGAAATTACTTCCGTTGTAAGTTTCTTCACTTATCTGAGGGATGGGATGCATCCTACAATGTGCTGATTTTAGTTCCTGTGTTCAGGATGGTGTCACCCTTACACTGTCAACACAACTTTGCACAGACGGAACGCTGACTCAAAAGTAACCTAAAATCCAGAATGATATTAAAGCTCCGTGATTACTGACCTCAGCCCAGCACTCAGACCATGAACTTCAACAGGTAACGAAGGCAGTGATGAGCAGTCAGGTTTGTAGCATAGCCTCCATTTCCGCCTGTTCAGTGCATGTTTCTACGGAATCACTCTGGCTGTCGCTTTAAAGTCTCGGTGGGCTGGTTTTAAACTTGGCTTTTTGTTGGCCGTTTTGTGTCCACACTAAAAACTAACAGACAGCTATGTTCCCTCATTAGTCCTCCTCAGCAACAATTATGTAATCGGCATGACTGAGGAGGACACTGAGCAGATGCGCCTATGCAGGTCAGACTTTTGGTAGTGCTCCTCATCAACGTTCCCTCTAAGCTGCGCACGTGCGCAATTGCTCACTGTTGGTACGGTCTCTGCGCAGAGAAAATCTGCGTTGCGCACACAAAAAAAATTCTAACCTGAATTGAAATTAAAGTAAATATGTGCCAACACCGGTGTTTTAGCTAGCAAAGCGGCGTGGCTGATGTGGAGTTAAGCCACATTAATGACAACGTGTACAACCATTGGAGATGTGAGCAGGACAGACGGAACAATTGACGGGAAAAGTGTGGACTTTATACCAGTTTTTAAATTGTGTTGATAGGCCACGTAAAATCAGAGTTATGATAAAAAAAAATGCAATGTTTGGTTTTCTTCCTGAATACTATTGTTGTTCATATTTATTGCGGGAAGAAACGGTAAAAACGGTGTTTTATAAGGAAAACGCTAGAAAGCACTCTCCGCCTGTGAGCAAAGACGAAACCAAAACACCCCCCACCCTTTCCCATTGGTCGAAAAATGTACCATGTCGACCAATCAAAACATGGCATCTAGTTGTTAAGAAACGGGAGGAAGTTTTAGAAGTGACGGCGGTGTTTTGAGATGTGAGAGTTTTGCGACGTTTAGCGCAAATCTTGCCTGTATCAGGCTGTTGTTCTCCTTTATCTCATAGTGGACAGAAATTATTTTTTGGAGTGGCACAAATAATTTGTATGGCATCAGATTTGATGCAGAACAGCTGATTGTTCTGTAAATAGTTTTAAATGTTTGTTTAAAAAAAAAACGCCTTGGCTGCATTTTTAGGTAAACAGCTGCAAAAAACTTTGTTGTTTGCAAAACTCAGTTACTTTTTTGAAGAAGTAACTATATAATTAATTGCCCGACATTGGTCATTATATACTGTATTTTGCAGACAGAGAGTTATAGGACTCTCTCCCAGACCACAGACTCATAATACAAGTCAGAGCTTTATTTATTTTTTTTAAAAGAAAGTTGTGTTTTCAAAATTGGAGTTCAAGTTATTTTTACTTCCAATAGTGTTAACATACTACACAGGTCATGAACAAGATTTTTTTTTAAACTTTCATTGTAAGTGGGCTAAAGCAGTTAATTAAAAGTAGTCTAACATAAATGCTGTAATTTGATTATTTTAATAAACCATGTAACTTGGATGGATTCAATGCTGGCGTGACCACAGTGCACACGTCTGCTGTTGTTCACAGTGGTCCAAGGGATCGCTCAGGGAGTTTGTGTGTTCGCTCAGACACATGAAAAATTAGAGGGAACATTGCTCCTCATAATTATGCAAATTCTCATGACCATTGATCAACAATCACTGACCAAAACCCACTGATCAAAGACCACTGATCAATGGCCATGAGTACCATTCACAGAGATTTGGGGAATGGCTGCAATCACAGCATTGTAAGATGGCGAAAGATGTACCCTTAGGCCCCCTCCTCGATTCAGAGATGGTCTTTCCCTTTTCACGTAAATGGCCTCCTTGACTCTGCGCTCAAACCAGCGTTCTTCCCTGTCCAGGATGTGTACATCCTCATCCTTGAAAGAGTGTCCACTGGCCTGTAGGTGTAAATAGACTGCAGAGTCCTGGCCTGACGAGGTAACTCTTCTGTGTTGTGCTATGTTACTCTGTTTGTGGGGGTCCCCCGACACAAACAGAGTAACATAGTGTACGCTGTTAAGTGCCAGGAAGATTGCCAGGATTTATACATCGGGGAAACCAAACAACCTCTAGCGAAGCGGATGGCACAACACAGAAGAGCCACCTCGTCAGGCCAGGACTCTGCAGTCTATTTACACCTACAGGCCAGTGGACACTCTTTCAAAGACCATCTCTGAATCGAGGAGGGGGCCTAAGGGTACATCTTTCGCCATCTTACAATGCTGTGATTGCAGCCATTCCCCAAATCTCTGTGAATGGTACTCATGGCCATTGATCAGTGGTCTTTGATCAGTGGGTTTTGGTCAGTGATTGTTGATCAATGATCATGAGAATTTGCATAATTATGATTAAGGAACTGACCTCCCAGCCCATTGTTCCTTCAGTGGGCTGGTTTCAGTCATTATGCAAATGCACTGTTTATAAGATTGGGGAAACCTGCAGTCAGCTGAGACTGAAGAAGTCACTTGGATGAGTGACGAAACGTTTCTCCCACAAAACGCTACGTCCAGATGAACAGAATCAACTTTTGGAGATTTACTTTCCTGGATGATTGAGAATGCATCAAGACATTGCTCCTCATATGTCTTTGAAATCAAAAAGAGGTCATTCATCAGAGGTATGTAAACCTACTGTCATATAAAATTATTTTAACATTAAAAATACTAACTAATTATTACTGTGCTGAATTTGTCTTGTCCTTTGAGAAGCTTTGAAGATAATTTTGTTGACTTGGACAAACTGATATAAATATCTCTGAGACTTTCCATCACATCATTAAGCTGTAAATGCAGTTTTTCATGTTTACATTCTTGAAAATCTAATTGAGAAAGTGGTGGGGACTCTTGAACCAGCAACCTGAGACTGGTAGAACAAGAAAATCATTCATATCTTCGCACTCAAACAACAGACACATTGTAAGTGCCTGATGTGAATGTAATGTTTTTGGTAGATGAGGCATAACGTTTTTGTGCAAAATAGTGTCTTTTGCTAGCTCTGTGTGAAATTTCATATAATCTGAATTTTAAAAAAAAAAAATGTAGACAGGGTTATTTATTCTACATTTACCACATACTGCAAGCTGAATAGATTAAGTTGCATCTTACACATTTAAAAATTACATTTGTTGCAGGGTGAGAATATAGTGGGTTAATATGTAAATCCCACTTTCCAGTCCAGGTAATGTCTCCTCCTGGAAAACCAATGTAATGTGAAATTTCACTCATAGGTTTGTCTAAGGTGTTTAAAGCCTCAAATTAGTTTCAAATGCCTTGGTGTGCATTTTACAGTTGTTAAAATAAGATTTGGGTTTTATGTACCATGTTTTAGTTGAAAGATTTATGTCAACTTTAGCGAGGCTTTCACTTTGTTGATGCAGGAGACTACAGGCAACAAAAGGAAAGCCTTTGCTGCAGCAGTCCAAATGAAAAATTAATTAAAAAAAAAAAAACAACAACAAACCAGAACCCAAACAACACAAAGTGTGACAGCAAAAACAGAGGGGAGCATAGCAGACACTTTGCTAAAGAACATAAATACACTGAGGAGTCATTAATCAACAAGAAACACGAGCAGAAGACCAGTGAAAGTAATTAACACATGAGAACAATCTGGGAATTCAGCAGAAAACGGAGACAGGAAGTAACAATTACAGGACATGAAAGAAAAAAGAACCTTCAAAGTAAAAGCGAAAGCAACCAAAATACAAATCACAAGGAAACAAGAAAACACAGTAAGAAGGGAACACGAGAGGGCAAAGAAACTAAAGCTAAAACAAGACAAAGAGGACGATAAAATCAAAGCAGGTCTAGAAGATCTAAACTCAAAAGACTAAAACTCGTAATATTCAAGAATAATAAAGAAATCCAAACAGGAACAACCAAGAAATATGACAAATATGACAACAAATATGTATATAAACACAATTTTTACATCAAAACCTGAAAAAAAAAAGTCTCACGATATCGATTAAAGTAAAGCCTAATTATAGTAATGGAAAATTACTATTAACTATATATATTTTCCTTTGTTAGAATTAGATAAGCTTTACTGTGAGGGATCATCACAACTGCGAAGGGTTTTTTTTCTTTACAAAACAGCATGACAACGATGAGTGAATATCAAAAATAATAATATTCAGAAAATACAATACAAATCCATAGTTTCAGCCTTTCACATTGACTTTCAAATGTTTAATTTTTAAACTTGTGACAGTCACACAAATATTCTTATTCATCCAAAAGGGCCTTAATTACATCAGTTTTCAAGAAATTCCACCTCAACTTTACACATTACCTGCAACCAGAGTGTTGTGATAATTGTGACCACATGGTGGCATTAGAGGAATATTTGACTGAATCTTCAGAAACAAAACATTTCATAGCAAATCTCTGCTTTTAGGCCAACTACTTTTTTGGTTAAGGACTATTTTAATTTCACTCACAGGATACATTACAAACTGCCGAATAAGGGCAAATGTTTAAATAATTCAAAAAGGTACTGTACAGTAGTAATTTTAAAAAAAAAAGACAGAGTGTGAGAGAGAGAGAGAGAGAGAGAGAGAGAGAGAGAGAGAGAGAGAGAGAGAGAGAGAGAGAGAGAGAGAGAATCTTCTAATAACTATATAACATAATTATAGTATTTTTTTCTGTGCATACTTTTATGGAATTGAAACAGCAGTTTGTTGTTACAGGTAAAGATATGAAAGTAATGATCACAAAATAATCCCAGAAGATAAACCTATAAGTACTCATGTGCTCATTTGATTGTTTAATTTAATTTTATAGAATAAAATACTTTGGGTTTGATTCTGGAATCAGATAGATTTTTCTAAATAAAATCTGTATCTATAGTGAAATATTTACATTTTAAAACTCCTCACTGTTGTTGGAGAATCAGCCACAGCAAGAAAAGATGAGAAGATCCAAATGATTTAATGAAAATACAAAGAAAATAGTTTCCTGCTTGGGTGATGACCATAGTTGTGCAGGCTGCAAAAGAATTTGAAAGTTCGAAGTAGGCTGCAGTGGTCTGTCTGGTGTATATACTGTGTCAGAATCATTAACACCGGATAAGTCATTTAAAAGCACCTAAGGTACCACTTTTATAAATATATATTCCTATGCCTTTAAAAATTGAAAATCTTATAAGAACTAAGAATTTCAATTGACTGCATTTTTAAAAGGCATTTATAGGAAATTACCTGTCTGCCCGAATGTCACTCTGCGTTAGCCCTGTGACAGACTGGCAACCTGTCCAGGGTTTGTGTCATGTGTAAGCGGTGTGGCAGGCAGGAGTAGGACCCAAACGCAGGACTCAAATGAAAAGGTTAACTGAAAGAGGCAGCTTTATTGGCTGTGCAAAAAACAAACAAACACAAAAACTAGAGACTGGAAACTAGGAACTAACTAAGACTAGCAAGGGAACCAAGGGAACCAAGGGACCCAAGGTGCAACAGCAACACACAACAACATGACAACAAGCAGAGGAAGACAGAGCACTAAATACACAGAGGTTAACAAGGGGATGGGAAACAGGAGGGAAACACAGCTGGAACTAATCAGACTAACAAGCCAGGGAAACAAAGCTGAACATAATGCACAGAGGATAGGAGACTATGAAAATAAAGCAGGAAACAAGAGACACACAAGGACACGGACTGACTGAATGCAGGGAACAGAGGAACAGACATTGACTAATGAATAAACATGGAGACAGAACTTAGCATACATGTTAGACATGACAGACTACGCAGGGAGGCACAAAAGAGAACAGACTAAAATGAACAAGAACCTAAGAACTAGGAACTAAACTGAAACTAAATGAGAACATGAGGAACATATAACACTGGTTCATAGACTCAGTACCATGACAGTTTGCCTCGCATCTTGCTGGCATTCGGCTTCAACTGAAATCCTAAAAAGGAAAACTGCAGAAAATAGATGGATGGATGCAGTAAGAGAACTGGATATCTTCGTAGTAGCAAGACTGTCAACAAGTAATCAGAAAAAACCTGCGATAAGAGATGTTATCCAAACATTTTAAGGATAGTTGGAGAGGTGTTGTCAACATAACTAGAAGCTTTATTAATCATGCAACAGTATTTAAAGACACATGCTTCACAACATGATATTGCACCACAAATGAGGTGATTTGAAAAAATGACAGGCAACACCACCAGCTCATCTACCTCGCCTGAGAGTGAAGTATTGTATCAGACACTAAAAAATTACCTCTAAGGGAGGAAAAGTAGTGTGTGTGGCCACATAAATATAAGTCCAAAATAAAACCAAATTGAAGAGAATGATGGCATAGATGGTGACAGACAAGTACCACATATTGGTTTAGACAAATGATTAGGAGAAACTACAGGTTGGTCCTAAAAATATGTCCCAGATTACAGTTTGTCAATTTTAAAATGGTTGGGGGAAATGGGATTTGGTAGCAGCAGAAAAGCTGCTACGCCCACATAATATCCAAATTCAGCTAATAACATAAAGAAAGGAAGTGAATGACAACAACTGAGGAAAGAACTTGGCAACCTTGTCACACTCACAGGAGAGTGCTGTCAAGTCATACTACTGTACTACCTGTCTGGAATGATGGAGAGGCAAATGATTAACAGCGACGTGATTTGAAGCCAGCACACACTGCATTCAGTAGATTACACAGGACGGCTTCAACTTTGAAGTGGAAATAGGGAGATTCAAGGAGACTCTTCTGTAGGGCTTAAGGGAGCCTCCTGCCGAGGTCACCAGCTGAGGTCTTTGACTGAAAAACCCTCTAGCCCAAAAGACCTAAGATAGAGATCATAGATAAATACTACTGATTCCAACAAAAAGCTTCAAAGAATAGTAGGTATCAATGTGTTTTAGTTTAAACTCTTAAATATTTCCCCCATTTTCTTTAAGTGCATTAGATGGCGCCATTGTCCTTTTCTTGTGGTTATATTCAACCCACAGTCATATTCACATATATTTAATCACCAATACTGATTAGAGCACTCTGCAACATTGATAACATTAGGCTGAATATGGTTTCTATTTTAATTTAAAGCATGTTTCATGACAAGCTTTTGATGTGTGACCACTTTTTTCTATAATTATTAATACTATATGTGAGCAGGAATTGATGTTGGCTTATGTAACAACCTGACAGCTGAATAAATATTGTCAACAGATAAAAGAATCAGTAACTACATCACAAATAAAACGCCAAAAATTAGCTTAAGGTTATTTAGAAGACTACCATGAATATAAGTATAACTGTATGACAATACTTATGCTCAACTGCACGGCCAAACCATGCAAGAGATAGCTGGATCCTTTTGTGGATGTAAATAATTTGACTTGCCTCTTTTCTTGTGACACTTCCTGACTCTGTAAAGGCTGATTTGTTTTCTTCATGTACCTGCACAAGCCCAATGTTGTCATCTTAAATGAAGATCCATGGCACTAACAGGCTTACATCCTGCAGCCGCCTTAATGTGTTCTTGGTGCACTGAAGGATCACCGTGCATTCTCTATATGTGTATATGTGTATGTATATATGCTATATAGCTTTTCCCACTTTTATGAAGGGTATCAGTGGTAAGTACACAGTGTCTTAATTTTGTGTAGGGTAAAGTATAAAGACTGCCACACTTAAAAAGTATATGGAGTATAAAGCAATATTATAAGTATAGACACACAAGTGGAAACATCATCACAGAGAAATTCCTTTTTTCCCCTTTTGGCTCTGTTGATTTCTTTACTTTTTGACTATTAACCTGCACTGAAAAGAGAGATGGTGCTTAATGTAACAAGTAAAGTTTTTTATCCAAAGCCCTTTGATCCTGAGCACGCCTGTATATGATGTATCCAAAATGGCACATGCATATATGTCGTTAATAGCGGCCGTATAAGCTGCTGTTTGTGCTGATGTTGAAAGGCAGGATCTGAGAATGCGAGATTTATTTGCTTCTGTAGTTCGAATTGTTTCGATATGAATTTAAAACCAGTCCCCGGTGTACAGTACGAGCAGCATGAGGTGTTATGGACGAAAGAGAGAAGCACTTTTTCACAACCCCTGCAGAGCAAGGTGGCCTGCGCTCCATATCAAAACAGAAAATCTTCTACACCTGACAGAGCTTGTCTGACAGGAGAGCAGTGTGTCATTATAGGTGACTCATTATCTGCTCTCCTTGCTGCTTGTGTGTGTATGTGTGTTCTTCCCTGCGCATTAGTTTGTGTGTGTATGCACACGTTTGATATGGCATTTTCCCTTTTTGAGTATACATAGCAATTATGGAGGCATCGTGTTTAATACAAACACTGTGTTACCAACAAAAGGGGAGGCAAGTTTCATAAAGGTAAAAGACAGCAGTGAGAATTAAAGTCAGCATTTCACAAAACACAACAATTCTCTGACCTTCACCGCATGTTCGGTAATTATCCTCGTATGTTCTGTCAAAGTGTGACAGCGTCTCTCTTTCTCTTTGCTCTCCCTCTGTATGTTTGCAGGTGTTTAACTCACCTGTAATATGACTAAACCTTCATGTGACTCTGCCTTTACCTGTCCTAATCCCTCGTCTTATTATTTAAAAAGGTGGTGTGGACTGAAAAACACAGCATTCTTCACTGGAGTGGCTGTGAGGATGATTTTAATTAGCATAATTGCAATGACCATGTGGACTGAGATTATTGTGTGGCTGCTAGGCTGTCTGTTCTATTGTAGCTCCTCTTAGAGCCTGTGGATTGCTCATTGACTCACCCAGCAGTAGCGTTTCCTAGCAACGCCTCTTGAATGTACTGTACAGTACTTCCCCATCTCATGGGCGCCTTTAATAATCTGCTTTGCCATTTCCATGTAAGCTTTGTTAAAAGATTTACTGTACGAAGCATTTGAAAGTGTGATTTTCTTGCCGCTGTCCACACAGAGTGTGTGCAGCAAACGGTGCTGATTCGTAGGATAAAATGCCGTTTACAGCAGGGCTTTTCCATGCGTGCAAGCGAATTAACGTGATGCAGGAATCCAAGGACTTCAGCTCATACAGTGAGGGGGGGAAATGCTGATTGCTCATAATGAATTGCCGTTAATGATAACGCTGTTCTGCTGAAGAACAGCTTTGACCTGGGCAATTTTATTAACTGTACCGCATGCCTGATAGACAGTTTTAATAACTGAGGGTAATTTCACTGAAAGACCTCACAGTCAAGATGAAGCTCACTGAATGTAAATGTTGTGGTGTTACACAACTTAACCATGCAATGGCCTCAGTTTATGCTGCCCAATTTAACTAACAAGTAATTGCGATACTCCACAAAATCAGCGCAAAAAGGAGTGCATCTGACAGCCAGGAGCCGAGGGCAGCAGCAATTGAGAAAGGTTATCTGTGTGTAGGTGATGAATCCTGGTATCACATGTATTGTTGCTGCCTGAGTTCTCGCTGATGGACAGCTTATATTCTCTGGGACAGGAGATCATGAGTCTTGCTGCCTTGTAAAATTGTGACTGAGTTGCTCTAAATCACCGCACAGAGAATGTGTCTGCGTGTGGGTTGATACGTAGACCTCAAAGCTTTGGTTTTGGCATGGAATTAAAGTGCGTATGCCCTTTTGTTTTATATTTTTATTTTCCATCCCCCTCACTTCTATCTTCTTACCTTAATCCTGGGTGATGTGTTTGTATCTTACCACTGTTATGACGCATCCCTTCATGCACAGCCAGCTTATTCAGGGTTTTGACAAATCAGCTGTTATTGTGTCTTATTAACTGGACACATATGACTATTAGCATCCACAGCATCAGGAAGAACCCTTTGAGGGGCGCAACATGTTTTCCCTACTTCCTTTTCACTTCTCTGCTCGTCCACCCCTTCACATTGTTTTGTTTTATTCATGTCTTTCTCTGAACTTCCGCGATTTCCTGGCTGCCACATCCGACATCCTTGTGTCGCGCACACACAGCGTTCCTCTAATTCTGCTTCAGTTGCTTTTATATTCTTTCTTTCTCTCTTCACCTGTTTCTGTTCACTGCTTTTCCCTGCGGTGAAGATGTCTCCCATCTGGCTGACTTCACAGCAGACTGACAGTCTCTTGCAGCTCTCTTGTGACTCCTTGCTCCTAGTGCCCACTGCCAGAAGCTCTACAGAAATAACACAGGCAAATTTCTTTTAATATAAGAAAGGCCAGAATTGCAAAACGTGGGTTAAAATCTGCTGATTAGAGAACATAGCCTTAAGTATTCTAACACAGGTAAAACAAAGCACATTACTTTCTGGAGTTATGTAAATAAGGCATTTTATGTCTTTTGTAATATAAAGTTTTGGTCAGGTTTCATACACTTATCATGGGCATGAATGTCATGGTAATTTTGGGCTTTTCATGATTTCTTTGCCCTGTTCATTTTCCAGGGTGGGATGAGTGTACAGCATACATCTTGAATGACCTTAAAAAAACAAAATCTGCATGCACAAGTTTAAACTGGTAGCCATCAACAAGCTTCTGGCTTAATTCTGGCTCAATATTTGAACAATCCTCTTGGCAGAGTTGGTTTAAATTGGTTGGTTTCCTGGCGTAGACCCAGATGTTTTAGTCCACAACATTCCTATAGGGTTGAAGTAGGTTATTTGAGAAAGACATGTCCAGAAGCTTGATGTTAGCTTGCTATATCCATTCCAAAAGTTGAAGTTGAGGAATTTGTAAGAATTGCTCCTTCATTACTTTGTGCAATGTACCATTCCAAGTCGCAGCAAAGCAGCGCCACAGCATGATGCTACCAGCACCATGCTTGACAGTGGGTACAGTGTTCTTAGGTTTGAGGCTCACCATTACTCCTCTAAACATAAGAAAACCCAAATAAATTTAAACTTGTGCACCCAGTTCTTGTTTTTTTAAGTTCTACAGTTCAAGTAAATCATTCAAAGCCAAAAATTGACATGTCATTTATGCCCACGATTATTGTATATAACCTTCAAACCACTACTATAAATATGTTAGCCACATAGAAAGTGCTTTATTCTATCTTATAATCATTCTTTATTTTCAGCAACAGCAGGGAGGAAAGCTGACACTGATGTGACCCCACTAGGATAAGCTCACGGTAAGATTCATACATTCTTTTCCTTAAGTAAAGTTTTATTGTATTTTCATAGCACAGCAACTAAATATTGCATAGAATATTCAGACAGTTGTAAAAGTAAGATATATGTTTTGAGAGTAGGTTGGGTTTCTTTCATATAAACAATTTCAGGTCGAAATATTGCAGCACAATACCTGCAACCCCACACTATGTCTTAATTAAGCCATTAGGAAGCACATTTCCTAGACTTGGACACGTCTGGTGTTAATGAGCCACCTCAGCTGTCCACTGTGGTTACTTTCAAGGCTAGGTGGTTCTCTTTGGGCAAGGATAAAATGGAATGAGGAAGCATGAGCCAGCAGTGAGAATTCGCAGTGAGGTGATTAAAGGTAGTAGTGAAAGCCCTTTCTGGGAGCAAAAGATTAAGATGATGCTACTCTCTCATCTTCCTCAAAGCCAAAGTCATTTGATGTGGCCCCCACAGGCTAGTTGCCTAGAGCCAACGTTTTTCGGCAGAAGATCACAAATGAAGATACACATATTCAAATATGTTTTGATGAGAGTGGCTGCCATTAGACGATAAATTGAAAGATTGGCTTGGCACATCACAGAGTGCATTTGAAATTCCTCCTGTGGAGGAATTGGCAACACAGAAGATTTTATGTGTCCAGAGCCAAATATTTGCAAATATACAAAGTACTGTAGCTCTCTAGACAGTGGTGTATCAGACATTTATGTAACACTTTGAGCAGATTTTCAAATAAAAGTGGAAGCAGAGGACGTAAATTTGTAACAGAGTTAAAAAGCTCAGTCTTTACTGGAAATATTAAAAACAGGTAGACAGTTAGGTATGGCAAACAAAAGAAGAAGCCAGAGCAGCACATGGAAGTGTGACAAACACTGAGATGTAATCTCTGACATACGGATGAAGATGAAAGGTATTTTTAAAGCAGCTACTGTCGCATGGAAAAAAGAAACAGGTGTTACCAATGACAATGATGAAGATTAGGTGTCTATTTAGGGGCAGTGCCTTGATTAATGTAATTAGTAACACCTGTGTTTACCTACTAATTTGTGTCAAAATGTCTGCTGTGAAAAAAAAGTGTATCTGGCAGAGGACAAAGGGAACACATGAAACTTGTATAGCGTGGGAACGAGAATACAGTTGGACACAGGTGCAGCACATTAGGGTAGGGCAAGAGATCACACAGGAAGGGCAGCAGGTGAAGGATTTCAGAAGGTGTGAGCACATTGAAAACAGAACGTGACAGTGATAGTCCAAGGAAACAAAAACATAACTGAACTAATTAGCTGCATGCAAACAAACAAAACGCAGGCAGATAATGCCTGTGAGGATTTTTTTGCCTTGTTTTGCAGATTGTATTCACTTTAGCTGGAAGACTCAGAATGACCTTTTTATTGTCTTTTTTTTTCTTGTTTGTTTGTTTACAATATTTATTATGCAAAGAAAAAATGCCTGATGTCATATTGTTGAAAACTTTTTTAATGAAAGGTTGTTCTTCCATACTGCCTCTAATATAAACAGAGTTAGTATTCATGAGCATTAGGCTTACAGCATGACTGAGACATGCTGGGTGTAACTAACGGTCTGCTGTGTGTGTGCAGAGACGGAAATTACCATAAGAAAAACGTGACTCAAGGGCACTGATCTTTAGTGGTGTGCTGCTTGACCTCTTGTATGTACAGCAACATTTGTATTCAGTTCAATTCAAGGCAAATTCAATGTACTGTAATGCCACAAACTTAGATGAAAGTGCGTTTGTCTTTCCTCTTGCACGGTTTATCGTAGAGTATATACACATCCCTTAAGGATTTAATTTTCTAATCACTGAGTTGGTCAGAGGAATGTTAGTGTTTGGGAAACCTACACATGTAATTTCAGTTGCTTCTGTGTTTAATTCTTAATTGTGTATGTGTACATATACTTAAAGTGCAGCATGTGTGTGGGTGTATGTGTGTATGTGCATGTCTAATACAGTATATGTATAAGCAAATGTGCCTGGAAGGGCCATTAGATATTCCACATCCATATGTCCCTCATATATTACTCAAGGGAATGATCTTATTAACGTCAGTCAAACTTAACCTTGCAGGCTAAAGATTTAAATAGATCTTAATACTGCTGTAGCGTGGTCATCTTACTGATATATAACTGTGTGTATTTAATACTTTGCAAGGCAATGTATATTTTAGAAGGTCGATTATGTATGGGCATTGTCCGTTTCACCGGCGATGAAGCAGTTTATTCAGATAAAAGGTCATTTTGAAAGCATTCATGCAGCCAAGGTCTCCCTTTTGATTGCTTTCACTGATTTCCTGATGTAGAGCAGGTCATTGTGCTGTACATGGATGATGCTATTATCACAGATACATTAAACATGAGCCATGAGCCAGGCACTGGAATAAAATGGAACAGATGGTAAGCATATTTTGAGCTGAGCCAGAATGAATAATTCCCCCAACTGATGACACAGCAAAGCCTCAACAGCTTTGAAAACTTCAAAATTGTTGTGGGAAAAGTTTTAGTTTATATATTGGAGTGATTTGTTTATTTTTCTTGGCTAGATGTCAAAAACCTTGGAATAACAGATTTTTTTAAGAGATGCTTTGAACAGATTGAAAATGCAAAACTATGAAAGAACACTGTGTACAAATCGTAACAGCAAAAAGCTCATTCTCAAACCGATCCCCTCTAGTTTTATTCCTCCTCTTGCTATGATGATCTTTGGTTTACCTTTGTAAACAAGCTGTTGCTGTGTGTGACATTCTCCTTTTACAGCAGCTTAGCTTTCCAGGTCCAGATGCCGGATGTTTGTCCTTGAGGGGACAGTTGCCCTCAGACCTACCTGTCAGTTTAAATAAGAGGTGGCAGGGCACTTTGCACAGAGGTTATAACCCATTTCAAAAAAGTAATAACAGACTTTTGTCTGCAGTGAGAGGTGTGTGTTTTCAAATTGTTATGCATTTATGACTTCTTTCACTAGAAGTCCTGGTTTTTGTTGACCTTTTTGCTATCCACAGTTTGCTTTAGCTCACTGCTGTCCATAAATCACAGTTCAGACCTAATGGCTCAGTCATATTTTCTCTGCACAGGTTACTTCTGTCTTTTTTTTTCTTAGTGATCATTAGTTTAAATGGCAAGGCAGTACCACCAAACCATGGTGGTCATTAGTTCTGTAGCATAGGATTATTTTTCACAGCGAAGTTTTGTTATTGTTTTATTTTTATTATTTTTTTGACTGCATCGTTCATTACAGTTGGCGAATGATTTATTGTGTCTGAAAAGCAGCCCATAACTGAACGTAACTTTTAAATGCAATCTTGTGAAAGCTATCAAATTCACCAACTTTCAGCTTCATCGCCTCCAGGTAGTGTCCTCCCCATTATACCCTAATTAAGACTGTTTCTCCATGTTATTACTTTCAGTATGACTTTAAAAATGAAATGCAGGGAAACAGAAAGAAGGGTCAAATGTACGTTTGAGTAAATCAGTTAGGATTTGTTTTTCTACAGCTATTACTCCCCGCAGGAGATTTAGTTTATAATTGACAGGCAAGTCAGTCAATCACTTGTCGGGATGTAAAGAGATGAAAACATCTCATCCTCTTCTGTATCTACTGTGAGCTTTCTATTCCTCTTACTCCATAAGTCATTAATTAATTTATCTGAAGTCAAGCTGAAAGGCATGTTTTCCTTTTCATGGCCCGCACGCGTCACTTGAAAAGTGGTCTTACCTTCCTCAGCTCATGTTAATCTTTATTGTCCTTCCTCTTGTCACCTATTGATCTTACCGGTCCTTCAAAATAACAATTGGGCAAGAAAATTAAGCTCTTGTGTGCTTACATGACCCTGACAAAAAGGAAGACAGAGGGGGGGAGAGAAAATAGTTCTTCATTCTGCAACATTTAGTCCAATCAGCTTCCTGAGGCTGAAAGCCGACGGGTGGTTCGGCTCCCGTGGTGAAAGAAAGTGGAGGCTGTAAGCCTGCTCCATTTTTCTATAGCATCAAAAATGCATGGGAGTGAAGTGCATTATGAATTACATGCAGGGCTATGTCTAACAAATTCATATAGCCAATAAACACATGGCTGTTCAGCGTCTCATAACTGGCATTTTCATCAGATTCAAACATCTGGCATGGATTAATAATGTATTTTTAAAGGAGACTCTGCTTTAAAATTACCCTGAAGAGACACAAATCTAACATTTATTGTTATATATAAGTGCTTAGTTTCTTTACAATGCAGGCTAGATTTCTTTAACAGTGATTTGATTCCTGTATGTTTATTTAAAACGAACACATTTTAGAGTGGAAAATAGGTGAACCAACTCAGTTCAGATGCATAAATTGTATGGTAATAGCATATTAGCAAACAGCCAAGTGTTTGTGTAAAGTGAACAGAGTTTTTTGGCAGCATGTAAACACCATGCTACCTGGGGAGGAGTCCAACACTGTTTACAACCAAAGTAACAAATGGAACATAGTGTAGTCTCCTGAAATATTCATCCCAGAGCCACAGCAGACGCTGCAATGGCAAAGAAAAGACAATGATGAAGTGAATGACCAACAGCAGGGCAGAGACTTTGCTCAGTCAAGTGAAACCACCGTTCAGTCTTCTCCTGGTTTTTACTCCTGCTGCTCAAAATGGAGAGAAATCATCAGTCGGCATGTCTTTCCTATAGAAATCAGGCGGTGTGCAAAATGAATCTACGTTTACATTAAAACATGTTAAGTTGTGGGAACATGCAGATGTAATGTATTCCGGTTGCAGTTGCTAGGTAACAAGTGTTTCACGGGGAAACCCTCATTATGAAGTGTTTAAAATGCGTCATTAATTGCCAATGTGCAGATAGAAGTGTTTGAACGCTAACCTTCAAAACTAGTGCAGTACACAGCGATTGCTTGTGTGGATTGTGGTTCATGCGCCTTGCATAGTTGTCTGAAATGATCCAAGCATTGGTCACAAATTGTGAGTTTAGGTCATATTCAGGACAAATGACCGGATGGGGGTAGCGTATTGTGTGCTGGATCAAAAGCCTTTATGTGCGTGCAGTGGAACAGAGGCACACCGTTATATACAATCTCTTTCTCATAGCTCTACACTTATCAAACAGTTGCCTCCACAGCCACAGAGCAGAGGATGCAGCCGAGAATCTGCCACCCTCGTCTGAACAGGATTATTTTTAGCAGGCATGGATTGTGAGAGAGCACTTGTTTTATTTCAGTCCTACTGGCTGTGCCTGAAGCACCACAATTATTTGGTGCCCTTCGAGTATGCAGTCATTTTCCTCAAGCGTACATCCAACACCGGGATGGACAAAAGGTGGCAGGTTTTATGAATCCTGCTATCCTCTATAAGAGCTGTTCACTGCAGCTTTCAAAAGCATTCCTCGTGGCTAGTTTCTTGGATAGCGTCCTTTTTTTTGCCTTTTCTTTAACAAGTTAAATGCGGGGTAATGTGTTCGATACTGACTTAAGCGGTTCCCACATTAAAATCTATTTATTCTAGTTTTCTTGCTTAAAGGCCCAAAAAGAAAAAAACAAAACAAAACAAAAGGCATACTCAGAGTATTAGCATTTCAAATGATTCTTTAGTCCCAAATTTCAGCTGTGAATCACATTTGGCTTCTCATAACTAAAAAAAAAATAAAAATAATAATAATACTTCACTGCCCATCCTCTAAAAGCAATAGTTTTGGCAAAGGAGGGCAACAGTCGCTTACTGATCTTAAACCAAACATGAAATGGAAGGGAGCAGATAAAGCGAGCATCAGGCAAACAGGCTCAGTATTCTACAGAGAGAGTGGGCTTGGTGTGATGTGTCCTACTCAGCTCCTTTTCCCCTGTGCTGTTGGCGACTACAGCAGAGATGGATTTTGACTCAGGTGCAAACTGAGCTGTTTTGCAGACGCCCACACCAGCCCGTTATCGTACAAATACAATACACCAGAGACGAGGCATCTGTTGTGGCTTCTTGTGTGCATGTGTGCGTGTGTTTCAGAGTAAGTACGGAGAGATGTGTTTTCATGTCCGTGAGAATGAGCTTGTTTAAAATGATGGAAGACAGATGATACTGATTTTTTTTTAGCATCACTTGTTTTTTTCCCCCTAATTTTAAACAATGCACTTCAGTAAAAAAAAAGAAAGAAAAAGAAATGGTGGGTTATGGACCCTTTATAAATGCATCGCAGTATGCTGCCTCGACAGAACTTGCATTAGGCTGTGGCAGCTGTTTCCACACCGAATTATCAAACCTATTTGTATTGCCAGGAGAGGAGCTGAGGGATAAAGAGGCAAAGTGTAAATGTAAAACAAGTCATGACAGAATCTGACAAGAGACAGAAATATTCTCTATCCCCCTCTGGTGTTCTCTTTTACACTCTCTCAACCATTTTAATCTCCCCCTTAATACCATCCCTTCCAGACTCAACTTTGATCACTGTCATTTTAAGAACTTACAGGATTGGAAGGATTGAGACAAATGTATTATTCATCCCACACACCAATTCGGCTCTCCTCTGTTGTCTGTAATGCACTTCTGTCATCTTCCTGTCAGTTTTGTCTTTTGTTCACTTTGCTCTATCGAAGCCTCATAGGAAGGTACTGATCTTTGGGGATCTGTAATGGACTACAAGGAGGCAAATGTCACAAAAGTCACAAAAATTTTTTTCAAATATAAAAGATATTGTAAAAAAGTCATAAAATCATAATTTGCAAGTATATACAGTCTTAGGGTATTGACTCGCTAACTATGAAGAAAAAATATTTATATATTAGTAAAATATGGACAAACTCACTCCCAGAAGCAGTGGGGTTCTTCAGTAGTCTGTCTTGGATTCATGGTCATTGAACAACGGAGAGAAATGCCACCCTCGTATTTGTTTCATGAAGCAGATATCATGATCACCTTCAGCTGGCGTAAGCACTAAGCTCCCTAATCCAACCGGCACCTCAGAAAATCACACCCAGAGCTCATGAGTCAGGAGCTACGGCAATAAAGATGAATTGGAAATCACTACGAAGGCCTTGAAAAGTTGATTTACTCTGGCCAGAAGGGTTTAAAAGTAATCTGACAATTTGGAGGAGGAGCAGTGCAAAAACACTTGGCATTCCAAAGTCTGATTGTCAAGCCAGCAAGTTTACATTTACCCACTGCAGCTAGGCTCATAGTGACAAAACTGAATGCTATGGTCATGCTGGATTTTTCAATATGTGTTTAAACACAAGAAACTTCTGCTTTAGGAAGCAGAGCTTAGTAAAAGGAAACACTCGCCTACATTTGCTTGCATGTTAGATAAAGTGAGTAAAAAAAATAAATAACAGACACTTCATCAGCTCACTAAGCCTCTTTTTCCCTACTTCAGTATATACTGTGTGCAGTTACCTATGCATGACAACAAGCGGGGTAGATTTACCACTTGGAGCTTTTCGATAGCAGACATTTTGACTTGCCAGAGCAAAAATAGCACAGGTGAGACTAATTTGGTTTGTGATGGCTCAGTTCCATCAAGTGTCCCATTATGCTATGACTGTGAGCCAGAAAGCACTAATTTTTGCTCCAATGGGTCTGTGGTTTCAGAGAGATAAAGACAGCCTTCAACCTTTGATTTTTGTCAGCAAAAATTGCAACCGTACATAACATGCAGACATTGTTAGCTGTAAGTAATCAAGGCTTTAGGCTAAAATTAACTTCTCAAGCAGAAGATGTATTAAAACACGTAACTGCTAATACAATTTAAATATTGTCTTAGTGTAGACAGTCCATAAAAGACTGAGTCAAAGGGATACTATATTTCACTAGAGTGCTTTTTAAACAGTGAATGACTTCACCCTTTATGCATGCAACTTTCCAGCATGGAAACCAGCAGCTACTTCCACCACCAATCTTCTGAAACTGACAGCCACTTCGTGCAGTGGCCCAGTGTGTGTAGGTGTGAAAGTGTTTTGAATTCACAACTCAGTTTTTACACATAAAACCAAAAAAACAAGTGTGGCTTTTTTAGTTTTTACTGCTTAACAAATTTAACAAATCATCACCCACTGTAAGGTTTATGCTACAGCTGCCCGAAATCAACAGTATTGGTGATTACCAGAATCATTTCTTTCATGTTTCTGTAATGGTTAATACGAGGGCAATCCCAAAAGTAAGGTCTCCTATTTTAGAAATACAAACAACTGTTTATTTTCTCTAATATTTACATCATTTTAAAGGTTGAAGAATCATTTCTTTTTCTACATGATCACCATTTTGGTTAATGCATTTTTGTAGACGCTGTGGCAATTTTAGAATGCCGATGTTATACCAGCTTGCCGCCATGTCTTTCAGGAAGCGTTGAACTTCGTCTTTCACCTCTTCTTATGCCGGTAAACTCTCTACTCCACTTAGTGCTGAATTTCAACCGGTTTAATGCCTTTTGAGTTCAAAAATTGAATAATGCGCGAACTTCATATTTGGCTGTAGCGTTCAAAGGGAGCTCCATTTTCAAGGGCTGCCAATCCAAGATTGAGCATCCCAGCGAAACCATGCATGCTCGTTTGAGGATGGAGAAAGCACCAATCGCAACAGTTTGCCGTACGAACAGTTTCTCTACGTCCCCACAGCTTTGGATACCTTACTTTTGGGATTGCTCTCGTAAATAGAAGTATAATTTTTAGTTTTACACAAGTTTTTGAAAGAACTCTAAAATATTTGCTCCTTGTTTGTGTTACAGGTGGTCTGATTTGGTCATTTGTTAAGCACTGCGATACATAGATTGTTGCATGTCGCAGGCTAGAACTCAACATCTGAGACACCTATTATTAATACAACAAGGAAAAAAGTAAGATAAGCCTGTTTAATTCAAATTAACCCAGGTTGGTTACCTTGGATTTAATCAATACACAAAAAAGAAGTTCATTTGACAAGTTTTTCTAATTATCTCAGAAATTCAGAGAAAACTTGTTTTTCTGAATTTACAAAAAAGCTTAAAATCCTGAAAGAGCCTCTGTTGACTTCAAAGCTTGAATTTAATGAGCAGTAATGACCTCCCCTTCCAATTAGTTTAATACACCTTTCTTTTGGTTTAGCTTTGCAACATTGGGATATACAAGCGTCTTTGTGTCTTGAGTCACCACAGAGAAGCCAAATTGAATTTTAGATGTGTCATCTTGTATCCTGGAACTGTACAGGTTCAGTACCAGCTCTACTACTAAAAAACTGTATCTCCCAATCTTTTCAAGTATGTCCGCAGTGGGACAATTATTGCTCGTGAAAGCTTTCAAGTCCAAAAAGACTCTTTTGGGATTTTAAGTTATATCATTAATTTAGAAAAACAGAGTAAAGTTTTCAAATTATTATTCAAATTATCTCTGAATTTTTGAGATAATTAGGATAAATCTTTTTGTTTTCATTTGCTTCCATAGCTTTTTGGCAATGCATCTTAAATGTATATGTCACAAGTTGATGGATTGAAATTTCCTGAAAAGAACAATGAGCTAGCATAGAACCAGCAAAGTAGAAAAAAATGTATATAATATATATAGTATAATTATATAGTATTAGATAGCAAAGACTATAACTTTTACTAAAATGGTGTTTAATATGCTATTAATAAATTATTTTTGTTAGCTTAAAAGAGTGATTTGGATGCTAAAACTCTTTTGGCCACACAGTTGGCATTGGTGGGATTGGTAAGGAGATACACTGTGAGGAGATTTGTTTTTGCAATATTTTAAGCAGTGCAAAACCACCAACAGTTCAGTCTTATGTCGCACCACTCATCATGTGTGATGTGTCATATATCATCCCATCTTGATGCTGGCACAGAGTGAGTGTTCAAACAGCTAGTCAGCATACCATATTTAACTTTGAATGTTCAATGAACTTTCACTGTCACTGTATTTTTTCCCAACAAAGTGTTAGATTTGCACATTTCTTGAAGTTTGAAGATATTCTCTTCTCGTGTGTCTTGTTTCTCTTCTTCATTTTGGAATAGTTGAGAAATTTTGCAGGCAAGCTGATATTGTTGAAAGTCTGAACGTACAGTTGTGTTTGTCTTGCATTTATGTAAGTGATGCCAGTTGTTTTCTTTGCCACAGGTTGAGTTTGTGACAGATTTTTATTGGTCAAGGATTCTGAAAATCTCTCCAAGACTTTATTTTTTCTGGAATGCTAACAAGATTTTCAGAGAAACCCTTTTTCTGCTTCCTACTACAGTCCTCCTACATCTTCTGAATCTGCTCGTGTCAATTATTTTAGCATTTAATTACTATGTTGTGGAGAAACATTGGCAAAAGAAAACCCCACCACCATCATCATCACTCAAAAGAAAGGCAACATCTAGATGTCTTGATGCATTCTCAGATTCAACTTTTGGAGAGCAACATCTAGATCAAAGATCTCTTGATGGTGATAAAGGGCGATTGTGTGTTTTGGCTGTTTCAAGGTGGCCTAAAAAGATTTGAACCCTGTTTCCAAGATGTTTAAGGTTAATTACTTTTGCAGTGTTGATATACTGATTCATCCATGGGCTTAAAGACATTTGGGGGGAAAAGGTTATCTTAGGATAAGGACAGCATTAACCCAACTTCCTGTGATGCCTACAGTAACACCACTGACTTTATTTCCACAAGTCCTTTAAGGTACCTCTCAAAATATACTTATTTCCCATAGCATATTTAACGGCAACAAAGGCTGTACTGTGAAATACGAACAGCAGCAATGATTACACAGGGTATGATCGAAACAATGAAAGATGCTGAAGAAAAGACTCACAGTGTCACTGGCTCTGTCGATTTGGAATCCTTTATCTGACTCAATTTTTGGACCGATTTAGAAATACATTGCATCACTTTGCAGCCCTGAATGTGTCCTCGGCAAAAAAAAGTCAAATGTGCAAAAATACCACAATGCTTGATCTCCTGTTAGTATTGTTTCTGTTTTTTAAAGGGCTGAAAAATGTGCCACTCACTGTAAAAAGGTCCTCTCGGTTCTCATTTAATCCTATGGCGATTGTCATTATCAATCCTGCACAGAAATCTGAAGTGATCATTTAAGTATGTAATTTTTAACAGCGTTCTCTGAATCTGCTGATTAAAAACACACAATACATGTTCCTCTGAGACATTTACAAAGAAAACAACTGGTTAATGAAATTGCTGTAGAATTTACCTGGAATACAGAGGCATCCTTGCTTTTCAGGAAAGATTTGCATGCATTTTGATATCGCAACCCTAAGCATAATACTACATTTTACACCAGTATTTGAAAGTTTTTACACTTCACATTAAATTACGAATGGAAATGTAGAGAGCTTATACAGCAAGTTATGTGTCAATAATGTTTCTTGTCATTCCGTGGCAAGTGGACCTTTTTTCATCTTGGAGTGGAAAAAGAATGGGGGTCATATCAATAGTCTCATCTTACACTCGGAAAGTAACATATTTTCCCAAATGTCAAAGCATTCCAAAATTTAAAAAGAAAAGGTTACATTACCAGCCAAACTGAACACTCCCCAGACACTTTATTAGGTACACCTTTCCATGCAAAATTGGATTTTGCACTCAGAAATACTTTAATTCTTTTTGGCATGGATTTAGCATTCCTCATAGATTTTGTTCTATATTGACAGAGCAGCATCACACAGTTACAGCACATCCATTGATGTGAATCTCCTGCTCCACCATATCTCGAAAGCCCTCTATTGGATTGAGTCCTGATGATTGTGGAGGCCATTTGAGTACAGTGAACTGACTTAAACTTTGGGACATGGCGCGTTATCCAGCTGACAGCAGCCATCAGAAGATGGGGAAATTATGATCATAAAAGGATGGACATGTTAGCAATGCTAAAGTAGTCTGTTTAAAATGATGCACAGTCAGTACTAAGGGGCCTAAAGTGTGCAAGAACGTATTCCCACATCATCACATCTGAACCAATGCTGAAAGGAAGGATAGATCCATGCTTTTATGTTGTTTACATCAAATTATGTCCCTACCATCTGAGTGTTGCTGCTGAATCTTAAAGAAGTCCAGTCGCTTTTCTTTCCAAGCTCCTTAGATTACCATGACCTGGATGACTGAGAACCTTCACAGACAATCATCACATCAGTTTTCTGTTGTCCAATTTTGGTGTGGATTATAACCTCAGTTTTCTGTTCTTAGCTGACAGGAGTGAGATTCGGTGTGGTCTTCTGCTGCTGTAGCCCATCTGCTTCAAGGTTCGTTGGACTGTGCATTCAGAAATGCTCTTCTGCACACCTTGGTTTTAGTGAGTGGTTATTTGAGTTGTTGTTGCTTTCCTTTGAGTTTTAAGCAGTCCGGCTTTTCTCCTTTGACCTCTCGCATCAACAAGGTATTTTCACCTGGAAAACTGCCACTCAGTATTTTCTCTTTTATGGGACCATTCTCTATAAACCTGGAGATAGCTGAGTGGGAAAATCCAAGTAGAAACACTGTCCCACATTCAAAGTCTCGTCAAAGTTCAAAGTCACTGCATTCTGATGCAAAGTTAAAATTTCAGCACGTTGT
This sequence comes from Oreochromis niloticus, assembly GCF_001858045.2. Classification (NCBI taxonomy): domain Eukaryota; kingdom Metazoa; phylum Chordata; class Actinopteri; order Cichliformes; family Cichlidae; genus Oreochromis; species Oreochromis niloticus. Next base: position 14,685,502 of record NC_031987.2, on the reverse strand, counting down.
TTTGATCATTTCGACGAACATTTGGGTGCATTTTGCTGCCATGCGATTGGCAGATTAGACATTTGTAGTCGAATAGTTGTACCTAATGAAGTGGCCAGTGAGTGTACACAGCTTTGGGTAACTAACATGGCAGTAGATGCAGCCACACAGGTCAGCTATTAACAGTAAAGAAACAATGGTGTTGGTCTTCCATCGTTTTGAACGCCCTTAACACGGTGACATTTTTTCACCAACTCAGTAAAGTATGCATTGTATCAAGTCAAAGGAGCAAGATGCTCAACAGTTACTTTAGATCTTTATTCCTGAAGAGACTGGGTATCATACAATGTCTTTGATGCATTTAGAGAAAACCAGATTTCATGGCATGGATTCAGTCAACAGAATGAATATGGGGCTGTGGTAGACCCTGTGGCTATATAAAGATTATAGTCATTATAATATTATTGCTTTCATCACAGAGGAGGGATATTATGGGCCCCTAAAACAAAGGTTATGATTTTCTTATAGGCCCGGTAAATCTAAGTAGTAACACCTAAGTTGAAATTCTAAAGGAGTGTCTTGTATGACCACACAGGCCTACTATAGATTGCATTCTGTTATATAATGAAAAAAGTGATTGCACAGTACTAGACTACTGCCCTAAGCAGTCAATTTAAAACAGAATGCCCATAAATAGGTTTTAATATCACAGGGTATAATATAATGATTGTTTTGTGCTTATCAGGAACAAATATTCACTCTTTCAACTTAAGTGTTACTTTAATAAGTGAAACTCGTATGGCATTGTGCCCAGTTTCGATAGGTCATATGAGGCTGATAATGCACTCCTACGTAAATGTAAAATGCACCATTTAGCAACATATTTTGTATTTGATCATCTAATAAATTCATAAAATCGCACATGGTAAAATAGTCTATATATGAAATACCAAAAATACGGCTGTGAACAAACATGAAAATGGAAACAAGGTAATATAGTTAAGGCTAAACATCTTTGTCTATTACCTTTGTATAGCTAAGTCAATAAGAGAAGCATGCAGTTAACATAACATTGCCACGATTTTACATTAAACAACAAAAGCAATCAACTCAAAACAAATGTATGTGCCTGTCGTCACCACAAATTAGAACCATGTAATGTAGGTTTTCCATGTTGTAAATCATATGGCTTTGTGCAATTGTTCCACCGTCTGCAAATTCACTAATGAAATTCTTTTTGTAAAATAATATATCAATAAATGTCATGCCAGAAATTATTTAGATTCTGTTCTACATGCGCTGTTTCTTACATGCCAGATTGTGCTAATTGTACATCATCCTTAAAAAAAACAACCCCCCCCAAAAAATTCAGAGGTCTTTCATCAGAGCATGTACACTTACATCCAGAGACAAATGTGCTCAATTCCATCCCCGTACTTTATATAAGGTTTTTGTGCACATATTCTACATTTCGTTTAATATAAGAATATTGTCCATTAATAAATTAGGAATAGTACAAGGACTTCAGTTAGGGAAATAAAAGTGGATGGCATAAGTTAAAATATGTTGCCTGCTTTATGTAAAGCGATCTGAATTCATCTTTCTAAGTTTAGGCGGCAGGTGTCCGTCCATCCTGCCCGCCCCTCCTCCAGCCAGTCGCTGCAGCTTTGGAGGTAGGTCCGCCACTGACTTACTGATGGGCTCTGTGCTGATCTTGGAGGCCTTCCCACCATGCTTGTCGTCAGAAACGCCAGGAACAGAGCTGATTCGCTGCAACTTCATGGGCAGGTCGCCAAAGCTGTAAGTCATCTCTGAGGTGGTGGAGCTCATTCTTAGTAGCTTCTTAGGCAGGCCGTCCCGCCCTGTGATCTTCTGGAGCTTGGTAGGCAGCTTGGTGGTGCTGTCATTGTCCTCCAGGGTCTCCAAGCAGTCCAGAGAGCTGTTCTTCTCCCCGCTGTTGCAAAGGGATGGAGCCATGAGGGGCGAGGAGAGAAGCAGGGCCTCCTCCTGTTCCTTCACGCTGTAAGGAGGGGTGGGCACCTCGAATGTGGCATGAAACTGAGAGTAGTCCACTTTAAAGAAACCTTCTTCCAAAGATATGACCGGGAAAAAGCGATGTCCCCACAGAACCTCGTCCTCCGTGTACGATGTCCTCGCTTGGCAGGTCATTCCTGTGAAGGAAAGACACAAGACCCTTTAAGTTTCACAAATTATATGTCACTGAGTTATAACAGTACAGTAAACCCCCAAAATTTAAATATGAACTATTTCAAGACTCCACTATTATACAGCAGAGCCCTGATTTAATTATGTGCTTGGCACTCTTCCATAAGAGCCAATATGTTATTCACCAGTGCCATTTTTAGATGACAAAGCAAACAATATTGCAAACAAAACTGCCTCAATGAATAAGCATTTACTGTATTACAGAGCCAGCTGCTTAAATAAAAAGCTTAATTGATTTTCACTTCCTAAATGTGATGTTTATGAGCAATTTCCAGGCTAACATGAACATTAATTAAAAGTATAGTTGAGTAATTGGCCGCATGTGTTTTATAAGAATGAAAAAAATATAATTACAAAAGTCCAATTTTAATTAAAAATTATGATTAGTAAGGAACTTCCACTGCACCTGTCATGTATTCAGAGAGTACAGTGCATATTAATATTACGTTTACTCTTTGGTTTAGCATAATCTTCACTTATGGCAGTCCAGTACAAAAATACAGAAAAAAAAGACCTCAAATCCACTCTTATTTTACTTAACAGCTCTGTCCACGCCTTGGATAGCAGCTACAACAGATAGAAGTAATATTTCTTTTTAAGACATTAAAGGGGAATCAGATGTTATGCAAAACACACATACACACACACACATACACAAAAAAAAATGTTCATTATCCTTTTTCATGACATTGTTAAGCCAAAACCAGTGTGACAATTTGGGTAAAAGTGCTCAATTCTGTCCTTTGGAGATTACAAATTAAACCACAATAGCCTTATTAGCATGTGTCTGGCTTGTGTGTGTACTTGTAACCGTGCCTTGCAAATTTGGCACATGATAGCAGACTATTATACATTTGGAATAAATGTTCCCTCACTGGGGAATTAAAATCCTGCTTTAAAACTCCCCTTGCATCCTCAGAAACAAATTAATGCAATTAGAAAAATCCCAAGGTTTGAATTAAACAGCATTAAACATTTGTTTTCATCCAAAGTTATTGGATGCTTATAAGTGATTACTCATCGTCATTATTCAGCAGTAGCTATCAAAGCTGTGTGTGCATTATGTCACACTCCCCTGCTTACAGGAAAGCCTTTTCTATCTTAGCATAGTTAACATTCTGCTGAATAAACAATTTTAATTTCTAACTGAAAGTGAGTGCGGAAAAACTATAATTAGGTTTACATCTTGAACAAAATACTAAATTGGTTATATCGGTGCAAAAAAAACCCCATTTCACACAGCTGAATGGCTGGGACATTCATGTTAAAACTTGTTGAAATCCATCAGGAAATCAGCAACTGCGGTTCATAATTATCACACATTTTAATTACCAAACTAATATTGTTCTAGCAGCGACATTTGGGTCCAAACTAAGAGAAGCGCTTATTCACAGTGAGACACTGCTGCTGATTGCGAGGATGTCATCATCGAAACTAGCAGCATCTGCGATTCCGCCTGATTCCCAAGGTCATAAAATAATTCACTGATAACAGCTCTGTACACAATCACAGATGTGCGAGAGACTGAACATCAAGTGCGTTTAGGGTATTCAGTGTATTACTTCTGCACTATTGCTTCAAAGTCCCCGAGCCTTTTGGGCATATGCAAGTGTGCTGCAGTGAATAAAGTGGGCAAAGCTAATGAGAACTGTAGGGCCAGAGCGATAGAGAGTTAAGCCTGAATGGAAATCTTATTGCATAGTGAACCTGTTAAATTTCCTCCAGCCAAAACACAGTCGCCATCAACAGGCGTGCAAATACCAATTGTGAGAAAATTCTGGTGGATTATAGCTTGTGACAGCTACTTAATCACCACCACAAATGAGCTGCTTCTTTATCAAACATTTCACTCAGTGCTAACTGGACATTGATACTATATCTAAAAGACTACAACACTCTTTAGAGGTTCATAATTATTATTTTTTTAAATCGAAAGTAGTGAAAGGGGTTGCTACAGTAAAAACAAAATCCAAATAGTGTCATCTTACATCTATTAATAACACTCTACTGGCCCTGCAGATGGTGTAGGAGTTACTGTAAGACCTCTGTCTCTGGAAACCCATGAACCCTGCAGGCCTGAGGCCGAATCCCTGCTCAACCTGTTCCCCTTCCTCTCAACCCACTCAGCCCACTACGGGAGAAACCTCTCTGATGTCAATGATCTAATCCGCTGTATCATCCTTCAAAAACTAACAATAGCACCAGGCTTAATCATGATCATTAATATAGATTTAAATTCCATACATTATTCAAGAACGGATACTTGAGCCATTGCATAATTGTAGACACGGTTGCATCAGATATGTACAATTGTGTTGCTAAAGACCTGCTGTTCTGCAACGCCCACATTCATATGGCCACACCATAACAGACACAGCAGTGATAATGAACTGTGCACCTCGACTTTCAGTAAGGCCAAGACACTGCAAATTTGTATGGAAATTTAAACATTATGCTGTGTATATCTAAGTTTCGTATCAGTTAGAGAGACACCCCTAGATCGAGTAACAGAGTGCAGTTACACAGCCTAAAATAGCAGCAGCAAGAAACCATAAAACCTCATTTAGATATTTTTTTACAGTTACTATGTATCATTGCTAAAAATAGAAATCTACTCAAATGAGAATGCCCATATCGGATTGTACAATGTATTACTGGTAAAGCCTTATGTAACTCTTAAACACACGCCTGCCCAGAACTCAGCGTTTCTATGGAAACAAAACTGTAGAAATGTGTGCATGTGACAGCCATAAAGCTTTTTCTCTGCTTAGTTTGGTCAAAAGTAACAGTGACACAACACAAAAGTCTCTCAACAGATGAAAAAAGAAAATGCACAACCCAACTGCTCAGAATGGATTTTCCATTGAGGACGGGCTCAGATCCTCAATATGGCTCCAGAGCCAGACCAGAATAGTTTTATTGTCACTGAAATGTGACCTTTTACAACACAAAACCACACAGCTCAAAAGTGTCTGCCTTTTGGTGAAGTGGGGAAAACATATATTCTGGTGACATCTCATCAGCGAAGCCCAAAACTCATAATACAAATGTCATTTTTAATAAAGCGCAGAGCAATTTTCTCATCCCCTTTCATCCATCACTCGGGCGGAATATTGCACCGTTTCCCTCGGATGATCTTTGCGGCACGCACGTTCTGTATCACACGAACAGGTCATAAACACACGCAAAGCAGGGGTAAAAAAAAAGAACACAACAAGCAAACAAACAAAAATAAACATATCTGTTGTGCTCTGTGCTCCTGGAAACAACAGCAGGACTTCACAGCAGAGAGGGGGAGAAAAAACACCTCTGATATGTGGTGTGCAGTGTTGTCACTGAAACTCAGAGGTGTTGGTAACATCAGTAAACCTATGTCAAAAAAGCTAAAATAATTTTGTAGCCACGGTTTTTATACTGTGTGCTTGATATTGTATAGGCTTCCCAGTTATACTGAGTCGGTACCACTGGAACTACGCTACATGGATTTTTAACCACTTCTGGGAAATTCAGATTATTTTTATTCACCCCATTACTTCAAAAAGACCAAGTTGCAGTTAACATCCATGGCTTTCCTGATTAAAATATTATTAAAATATTATCTTTTCTTATTAAAATTTGTACATTCTGAGAGAATTTTATAGGTGGATATCAAATATTATAACCACCATTTCAGCATCTGCGAAAATGTAAAAATAAATTGTCACAATCTCCCTTTCTGTTTTGAGTTATAGCATTTAATAATGGTGAAAAAAGATCATCATGCCACAATGAAGTTAATAAAATTCACTTATTCACTTCACTATTTCATCCTATCAGACATTTATGTGAAATTATTTTAGTTTCACATTTACAGCCCAAAAGTTGTTTTGTGAAATCGCAGTGAGCATGACGTTTGACCTTCACTGCCAATCAGTTCCAATCAATTGTTGCTTAACTCCAAGTAAAAAAGACTTGAGTAAATTTAGGGGACATTTAAGAATTTTCACATATGGACAGATGGGGGATCTAAAACCATAATGCCTCCAGCCATAGCTGATGCTGTCATTAGCATCGAGGCATAAAAATGATGTGCTGTAACAATAATTGAACGTACCTCTATGAGTCGTGACAGAAAAAACAGAAAATTAACATAATGTTTCAAATTTATTAATCCAAAAATTACAAAAATAGCACTTTCCAGCTTTTCCAGTATTTCGATTTTTCTTTCTTTTTATGATTTTTATGATAAAAAAGAAAGTAATTTGAATATGTAGAAATTTTTAACTGTCTTTTGAGGAGACACAATGACTGACAGATTTATTTATTACACTAATAATCATAATAACATTAATTCAACCTGTGGTCAGTGTCAGTTTCGTTCATTCTTCAGTTCATGTAAACAGAAAACCGTCAGGTTTCACCAACTCTGTTAAAGAAAAAGAGAAGCCAGAAGAAACTAAGTGGGGAAAAAAACATCACTGGAATCAGTAAAGAGGCAATTCCTCATTCAGCCCATTAGGAGAGAAATTTGTAACTATGTGGATCCATTACACTTCTAATTTCAGTAAATCGTTATCTGTTCCCCTCTGTGACTCTGTATAAGGCAATACCAGTATATTTCAAATCCTCTGTGGAGTGGCTCTTCTCTATAAAGTGCTCCACAATAAGAGATTCTGAGCACCCCTCTTACAGATTCTCTGGAAGACAAATCAGGGTCTTTTGGCTGTTTTATCAACAATACACAAGTTTCACAGAGGAAGACCTGTCTGTTATCGACTTACAACATCTTAAAAAATGTATCTCTCCTTTTGTCTGATTTTTGTGTGTGTGTATGTCGATAATGCTGTTGCAAATTACTGAACCACCTCAAAGGCACTTATGCTGGCAGGCAACATATGAGGGAAGAGGGTAGACTCGGATCAAATTATTATCTGCTTTCAGTCCCTCAATTAACCTAAGTGAGTGGTGCAAGAAGTGCAAAGTCCTTCAGTAAAAGTAGCCATTCGACTAAAGACAAATACAACTTTAGAAACAAAAGTCCTACATTGAACACCGAGCATCAAAACGCAGACAAAGTTAGCGACTGACTGCTGAACATAGTTAACAGAGCTAAAAGATGATTTAGATTTTCCATCTCCACAGCTGTGAACTGATGTCATTGTTGGTAATATAATGAAGCAACTATAACAAACTTAAGGGGGTAAAAAAATGTAATTAATGAATGCATGGTTCAGCTGTCCCAAAGTCAAAAATTCAATGATTATTAATATTGATAACAATGCTATGTTATAACATGAAAGTCCATCTGTTACATGCTTTAATTCTTACTTTATTATGTGTTGCTGAAACAGGGGTAAAAACTGTGTCTCTCTTCAGTTTTGATTGTCATTCTTTCAGATGAGAATCATTTCCCATTTTACCTCGAAACCAGCATATTAGTTTTTGAAAAAAATCTTAAAGTTAAAGTAAAAGTCACAGAAATCACTTATCGCTGACTTTTATTGCACAGCTCTTTGAGAAAAATCATACATTCCCAAATAATTGCAAAATATAAACCAGTATTATTACCTGTGAACTTTTAAAAAACATTTTAAGGACTTCTCTATTCTTAAAAGTATGCCTACATTGCACAGTCTGTGTGATATATGGTATTTTGGGGCCAAAGTTTATCTTAATCCTGCCAAAGTATGAAATCCCATCAGAAGTCCCCCCCCCCTTCAGAACAGGGCTCACATGATATGTAATATTCATGTAACAGCATGAATAACATTTGAATAATCCTCTGCTGAACTCAGGAATGTTGCACAGATATAAAAATGCACCTCATTAAAAGTACATTTCAGAGAGGAGAGAACATGGAAAACAGAACGAGCATGCAGATGTGTTACATGATAAGATTTTCTTTTGTCATCTCAGCAACAACCATGTTTGAAAATCAACTCACAGGTATTTTGCAAAACCCTGCGGAAATTAGTAGAGAGCAGTGAGATGTAGAGACTGCCTGTGCCCTGTCTGCACTATATTTAAAATATTTCACCGACTGACTCCACAATGGAATGAAAGAAAAAGAAGAACAGGAAATTGCGTCAAGAATAAGCTTTGAGATTTAGGTGCCCAGAAAGCCATCTCAGCTTGAGACTCTAAATAAATGCACTTTTGTGATAAGACAGAGCTAGCTTCTTCTCTGGGCTAACAAAGTGAAGCGGAGTGACAGCAAAGATAAAATGGGTTCTTTGGTGACTGGAACAGAAAAGCACTGTAAACTCAGAGGCAGTCTGCCAGTGCTTCTTGATAGTAGCTGAAAAAAACAAGAAAAAAAAAAACAAGTGGTATTCACAGACACTATGGTCTAAAAGAAGCTTATCCAGGTTGGAAAAGCTGCAGGATCATATCCGTTTGGTCCTCGGCTCTGTAAAATTCACCGCTGCAAATCTGCACTTGACACACTGAGGACGGAGTAGAGTCAAGGGGCAGACGTGAGAGCAGAGGCCTATTAATTTCAGCTCTGTCAAATTATCTAGGCAGAGTCTCAATCTAGATTTTCAAATAAATAAATCAGAGCTATTGTACGATTAAACAACCCACAGCCACCCGGCAAACGACACTCAAAATTGACGGCTATGTGAAAATGAAGGTTTATTCAAATGACTTCTCATCTGAGTGCGAGTCACAGAAGAAGAAAAAAAGGGAAGGTGGGTGTCAAAGAGTTCTTCGCAACCTCATATTTAGTGACAAAATCACAAATAACCTCCTTATCCCTCGCTCGCTCTCTGTCTGGCTCTCCCTTTCACTCAGTCACTCAAATGGTTCTACACACACACACACAAACACACACACCAGCGCAGTGCTGTCAGCAAAGTCCCCTGACAGTCTATCACGGCTGTGGAAACAGCTCAAGTGTTATGTATGAGAAAAATGCTAGCAAAAACAAGCATGAGAATCTGGACGTTGCACACACAGAGCACGGTCACACAACATTATTCAAGATTCAGCCTTTTATCTGTGCGCTGCTCCTGTCAAACATTTGCTGCAGCCAAGGCTATCCGCATCATGTCTTTGTCTGCAACACGCGATTACGAGGTATAACAATTAATTCATAATAACTGCTCTGTTCTTCAATGAAATCAGGGAGGAGTATTCCCCTGGCTGTATTAGGTAATGAAAAACTGAAGAATATCAGAGGATGATGACGATGGATGCCATATCTGCTTGCTGAAGAAAGACAAGTGCAGTTCACAGGTCTGAATAACATGTTTTTAGAGTTTGTCACAGCTAATTTTTTTGTAAAATTTGACTATAGTATTAAATTTTTCCTGCAACACAATAAAATTTCTCATTTGATAGTTATAGTGATAGTGCTATTGCGGCCACAAGTCCTGATCAGCTGTTTCTATGGTGACCACAATCAACTGGTAAACTGTAGAGAAATCCAGAAGCATTCAGTGACCTGTTTTTCACAGTTGGACTTTTCAAGGATGCAAATAAGTCCCCTCCCTTCATTAAATACTGTTTTAGTGCGTAATCCCTTTGTGAAGATGGCTTCAAGTTGCTTGCAGCTCTCAGATTCTATTCCAGCCCCACAGCGCGGGGCTCAGCAATGAGAACAAGAAGGAAGCTGATGGAGGGAAAAGGCAGGGGAAGTGCACTGCTATGGGGGAGGGGAGAGCCTGGATGCTGTGGCAATTGCTTGAGTGTGGAGGCTGTTGGAAAGGGAAGGAAGGAAAAGGAATAGGAGCGGGGCTGCCAAGCATCTCCACACAAGGTGGGGTGTCGGGCAGGCTACAGGAACATATGGCTGAGGGCCATTAACACAGCCAGAAGAGCGCATATTACCAAATGAAGGCAAAGCTGATACTGTCATAAAGGGACGCAGTTGAGCAAAATGCCAATCAATGGATTTCCTTTAGGCCAAACAACCGTTATTGTTCATACAGGAGAAACCACACTGAGTAGGTGTCCACACCAGCTGAGAATATGAAAGATTTGCTTCTCATTATAAAGTATATTGAGTTCAGAAACGATCAGAAAGCCAATTTCTTTCCTTAAAACAGACTGAATGAGTGAAAGAAGCTATAATCTCATATTGATCGCCACTATTAAATCTTCTTAAGTCATGAAAAGGAGTTACAGCTAAGAGGGGGGGCAGACAAAAGAGGGATTTTCAAGCCTTAAGAGATCTCGCTTGGATGGTATTAAAAAGGAGTAACTGTTAAGAAAGAATCCCTATTGTTTTTTTCAAGTTTGTCACTTAAGCTTGAGAGCGCATTATTCCAGTAAACTAAACCATGTCTGAGCGGCAAAAATAGAAAGAGACGTCCCAGAGGAGGGCCTTGCAAGAAGACGAGCCTTCAGAACAACATGTTCATGGGGCTCTGTGTTTAGGCCTCGGGATTGATTCACCTGCACTTCAGGGACGGTCACAGCTCCGCAAATCAATGCTGCGAGTGCATCACAACCTTCTTCGGGGTGATACCCTCTTAAATAAGCAGAGCGCAACATAACAACGTAACACTTGCCCTGAGCGTCTATCCTCTATTATGGCTGGAGTCATGTCAATGTTGAGGTCTCCAGTTTGTGTTATTAATCAGAAAAAGAGAAGTGTCCTCACAACAAAGTGGCACACGCATCTTCTCAGAGACAACAGCTACTCAAACCAAGTCAGTTATTTCTCGCACTCGGAGTTGAGGCAAAAACTGAGGTACTGCTATTTCATCACGCAACAGGTTCATTCCAGGTCTGCCACCACACCTCTTCTAGCAGTGATTTATTGCCATCCAACAGAGACTTGACAAATCCCTAAAGACACAATTACCGTGCTCACCCCTTGGGATGGCAGCATCTGAAAGGGATAATGAATCCGGTATGTCATAGCTAGTTCGTTGCAATGTCCATTATGAGGGGTTCAGCCCCAGAGCAATTATTGTATGTGCAATAGCCATAAGATGTTAATCTTACACATCTTCCTAGAATATCCTTGTTTACCTAAAATTTGCAATGCTAATGTCGCGATACGACATGAAGAAAGACGCATTTGTGCAGAGCAGCAGTTTCACAGCAGTAGCTACAGGTGTTGGACAAAATACGCTGAACACATTTTAAATATAACATAAGCAAATCAGCTTTGAAGTAAATCTGTCTGATGCCTATAAAGCTTAGGCTACGAGACACTCTGACTTGTTTCTATGATGAATATGAAGCTTCGGTTTTTCCTGTTGTTGTAATGAAGTGAAATATATTGCAAATAAAACCCAATTACCCAATCCAGTGCAACTACAGCATAATCTAGACTCAGACATTAGCTGAACCAACACCTCTCTGACATTCTCATAAAATGAAACGGTTTGCTTCATAAAGTTAGTGCTTATTGTGGGACTAGTGTGATGCATTGCATTAAATTTATAGAGAACTTTGTGATTCTGTGTCATTTCTTTTTTCTTGGGGATGAACTGGATGTATCACAGCTACGGATCTTTGCAATTATTCATTTTAAGTGAGAAATACATGCAAAACCTGATTCTTTACTCAGGTACAATAAAGCAGTTTACAGTAAAGTGGCTTTTGAAATACAATACATAAATGAAAACACAATTGAATTAATTAAATATAAATGCAAAGGGAAGGTATACTGTAGGTAAAGCTTATATAGGAAAGTCTCATTGAAAATATTTAAACAAGAAAGCTGAAAAGCATCCAACACGTGGTTTATCTCCTCAGCTGCACAGGTGGATCTCTGCGGGGACAGACACCTCTCTCAGGAGCTCTCACCCTGAGCACGTTAGATTTAATTGGAAAGTCTTGCTCTCACCTGAGCTGCGACTCTCAACTTCTCCACCGAACCCACTTTAACCCTTTGACCCGCAGGCCCGAGACAGGGAGCATGACACTGAGATGAGAGGACATGCGCTCGCTTTAATGACTCAAAATGAATTATGGTCAGCTCCTCTGATCTTTCACAGCTGGCTCATAAACGGGGTTTGCGTCTGTAACTGACGTCAGGTGACCCCAGACCTCCGGGGCAATGGCCTCTTGCTCATATGAATGAAACTGTGAGGCCTCTGGCGTAAAAGAAAGGTCTCAGTGTTCATTTCAATTACTGCTGCTGATGATAAAGCACAGATCAAGCCATGACATTGGCTGCTCTGCTAATCAGTGGCAATGAATGTTCCCAATTAATTATGCTGGTTGGCTTTACCACTAGACAGAGTCTACATCAAAGTGATTATTACTCTTAATTTCATTTTCCAAGTATGTGTATTTGTTGCACAACAACTTAATTGATGGTATGACATTCGTATTATATAACTTAATAGTTTTTCCTCCACACAAATCAGTATTCATTGTTGTTTATTTACATAAAATGAGTGCCAAGCCTTTTTAATTCCTTTTTTATTACTGATTCCACAATCTGATGATAAATCTCGAGCATCTGTTTATGTAGACGAATCCAAATGATAATATTTTCCGCGTCGTGTTTTAAAACTTTAACGCATGCCCAAACACAAACTTCATTTAAAACAGACACACTGCTGTTCCAACAAACTGAAGGTAGAAGATTCATTATTCAGGGCTGATCTCTCCAGTCAGTATTTATACAGTATTTATGCATACAAAAGCACATGAATAAACATTAGTAGCTGCTCCAGTCTATAAGCAACCACCCCTGCCACCTACACTCATTTTTGAAAAAAATGAGCAGATAGCTGGGTTATTCTATTTTTTATTCCATAACAGTAATTCATGACAAATCCTTGTAGCAGTATGAAAAAGAGGGGGCCGAAAGAAACCTCTGCAAACAATCCAAATCAATGCACGACTTAATCGATGAAAAGAGAGTGTTTTTGATGTTTTACCCATAATTTGCCTCATAATCGGCCTCAAAACCAAATCAAGAGATGAAGCGTGATTCAGTGTTTCATGTACGACACAGAGGAAAATCATTTAGAAACACTGAGATTATTAGTTAGTGCAGTAAGCTGAATGCGTTTGTGCCCGCGGTACAAAAGTGATGCGTCACCAGAAGAATGAAGCAAAATCTGAGTGAAAACTAAGAAGAAGAAAAAAAGCAATCCAACCAACTAAATGACGACTAAGAGCGCCGAGTTCATCATGAAGTATAAATCCTGAAAAACCTAGGCAACTGTGCTTAAAAACATTTCTAAATATGACTTATATGCAGCACTCTATGAATTTCACAACAAGTATAATGATCACACTCCACACATTTGCATGAAAGTCACATCTCTCTGAAAAGATAAAGGGTTTATGCTGATGATACACTTTATGCTCATGAATCATTGCTTTTCATAGCCGATGAGTGAATTTAGAAACACTTTTGAGAGGTTGCGAAGATTTCAACACTGTGTTTGCCGCCATGTTAGACTGAAAACATAATACAAAATTTCAGGGACAGACTAATGTGCTGACTTTCGCTTCTGTAATGAAAATGAGGCCCCGCGAAATAAATCATTAGCTTGTTTATCGTTAGTTATTACGTCTCTAATCTGAAAAGTGCATGGTCTTAAATTACATAGATGCACATTAGCTCCGTGGGAAAGAAAAAAACACAGCATTCACACAGGAGTGCTGTGGAAATCATGAAATAAAATTTATTTGCAACACGCTAATGAGTTTCATGGCTACAGCAACCTAAACGTCTGTTACTGGCAGCTACAGTTTATTTTGAGCTCTCGAGATTCACCTCCACTAACGAACAGATTGCCTCTGGCTCGGTATTTAAGCCTTCGTAGTGCTGAGCAGCATTACTGGTGTTAATGGGACACTTATCTAAACTTCTGATGTATTTTAAGACTGTATGTAGTAGTTGTGATTCATCTGGCAAGTCAAACTCAGGTCACCATCCGCGCTGCAGCAGAACAGTGAAAATGACCTGCAGCGCTATTAATATGTCATTATATCACAATTTGTTTCTATTTTTCAGACATGCAAGATCAACTTTTTTATATATATTTAGAACAATACTTGTCATTTGCTCTGCTGCACAACAGCAGATGTGCGGCATGTCATACCAGGAAAAAAGTATAACTGCAATGTATTTAGGTGGGCTGGGTTTTGGGCCCTGATATTGTGTATGCTGGCTCTCAGTAATGACCTAATAGGACACTTGATCATGGTGTTGGGGTTTTTTGTTACTTTGCCTGGTATGAGATAAACTGTTGGCCATGAAGAGTATGGTTTCAGTCAATATGGGTGATTCAAGGTCTTATATGGTAAAAGATAACGGGAGTCATACTGGAAATCATGTCACAAAGAAAGATAACAGGGTTAGCTATCAGATTTTTTTAAAAGCAGCTGTGCACATTCAGTCTGGTGCCTATACTTGTTTAGCACAAATAGTAAATGGGCTGGTTCTTTTATAGCACGTTTCCACTTGCTCTACTTTCCTATCTAGCATTCACACACACTTGCACTCCAATGAAAGCACTGGAGAGCAACTTGGGTTCAGTATCTTACCCAAGGATACTTCAGCATGCAGACTGGAGCAGTCTGGGATTGAACACCAACCTTCTGAGTTGTAGTTGACCTGCTCTGCCTCCTGAGCTACAGCCATCCCTGTCTCAGCCTGTAGAAACTACATTTATGTCAAACTAATGTGAATTATTTCCTTAAAAAATATGTTCTTTCTAACCTGTGATTATATGTGAGACTCATTTTAAAACACATAAACAGATTTTTCAAGAGAGGTCTGGTTCAGTTCTTCACCACATCTTGGAGGTAATTTAAGTGGATGGTTGAGTGGAAGGATTCAAAGTGAAGGGCTTTGACACTAGAGTTTGCATCCTGCATATCTTGTTGTTCAAGCCACTTTAACATTATTCTGTATGAAAGCAAATCTTTCCTCACATTCAATTAATCCCAATGAGTGGTTGCACGTTCATTAAACTATACAGCCCATACTGCAGACCGGGAGCAGGTATTGCAATCAGATTATATGCCTTGCAAGTTAACAATCTGCAGATATTTTAATAAAAGTCAAGGTGTTTAATACCATAAGGTAAGGACCCTGCCCAACTAGAGTTAAACTCTAAAGGATGATCCTGTATGATCAAGCACTCGGCAACTGTGGGAAGGAAAAACTCCCTTTTAACAGAAAAAAAACCCTCTAACAGAACCAGGCTCAGGGATGGGCAGCCATCTGCTTCAACTGCCTGGAGGTTGAGAAGAAACAAAATGAGAGCACAGAGTTACAGTGTCAAACATTAATGCTGGGAGAGAGAAGACAACATTAAACGCAAAAGTGCAAAAGTGGTGTAGAAACACATGAGGAGTGAAAAATGGTGACAGAAGAAGGAATGCTCAGAGCATCATGGGAAGTCCCCGACAGAGCCTATTGCAGTGTAATTAAGCCATGATTTAGGGTGACCTGATCCAGCCCTAACTATAAAAGGGAAAGTTTTAAGTCTAATCTTAAAAGCAGAGAGGCTGTCCATCTCCCAAATTCATACTGAGCCAGTTCTTCACAGAAAATGAGAGGCTCTGCCTCCTATTCTACTTTGAGAATGTCTGGAAACCACAAGCCTGCAATCTGAGAGCAAAGTGCTCTATGGTGGGGTGTTGGTGGCTCTATGGTGGGGTGTTGGTGGCTCTATGGTGGGGTGTTATTGAGAATGATCTCAAATTCAGTTAGATAGGTCATACAAAATGCCTGAGTCAGGCATAGGTAGATGATAAATGACAAAGAAAACATTTTTTATGTTTTTGTTTGTTTTTGATTGGATATATAAGAGTAAAATATTCAAATGAATTATAACTCCTTTTAGGTCTTTGTAAGCTAACATGAAAGATTGCTGCCACTCCTCCTCCTGGGCTTATGCTTCAAGACACTTAACAGTTAGTATAATGTGAGGGGTTTGATTCATTTAAACTAATGTATTATTCCTGCCATTGCCAGGTTTCTGTAAAGCAACATAAATCACAACTGAAAAATTATAAAATCATTTACTCACAAGCATTTAGAAGAGAGAAATCTAATGTTTTATAAACCAAATTTCATTGTTTTGCTCTTTGGTGCTGTTTAAAAAGTCATTTTTAATGTAAATTTTTGTGTTGATCTATCGTAGCTGATCTGGGAGCAGTCACAGTCTCTGTGAGGATGAGGTTTTGGAGGGATGACAATAGAAGGAAAGCTGCAGAGAGGAGCGTAAGATTGCAAGTCTGCTTTACAGTCCTAATTCTAGATAGTCAGGTTTTGGGGAAGTTTAACGTATTCAGCCATTCTTCTAGAAATGGGAGCAGCACCATCCAAAGTGGGATGGATGTCATCTCTCCTAATAAGACCAGGTTTTCCCCAGAGAGTTTGTCAGCTGTCTATAAAGCTCACATCATTTTCTGGACATGATCTAGACAGCCAGAGGTTGAAGGACAGCATCCAGCTATAAACTTCATAACCTCTATCTGACATGAGTCTGACATTGTCTTGGCAAAGTTATACAACATCTCTATATTAATTTCAGTGACCATACTGGGCGTCATTACTGCCGATGTGAATTACAATTTTAGAAAATCTACATTTATCCTTAGCCAGCAGTTTTAAATTGGATTCAGTGTCTCCTGCTCTGCCCCTGGAATATACTTAGCTATTGTCACCTAGTCTCTAGCTTCATGTTTCTGAGTATGGAGTTGCCAACATATATATATATGTATATATATATTTTTTTTTTTTTTTTTCTCAGCAGGTGTGTCACCAAGTGGGGAAAATCGATTGTGGTTATATGGGCTATTCTTGCTTCCCTGTTTTCTTCATCGCTTCTGTTTTCACACACTGTCATCCAAATTGTAAACTTACTACTTTTTTCCAATGATTTATCTGCCCACATTGTCCAAATCAATCCGTCCCTGTTCTTTTAATTCCTTGCGATCTGTCAATCTCCCTTTCGAGCTGTCCTCACACCCCTCTCGTCCCTGTCGCCACCTCTTTCAGGTTGTCCAGGGCACCTCATCCAAAGTCTCGTCACTCATCTGCTTACTCTGCCTTCATCTGAGACTCACTGAAAAGGACTTTAATTTTGCATATTCACATTTCTTAGTGAAAAATCTTTCTTGTTGATTCAGTTATAAATGGTATACTACTAACTAAATCTAGTAAATAAAGAAAAAAAATAATAACGTGACCACCAATATCTTTGGTTATGAAAAAAGACAAAAAAGACAAACTGAAGCTATATGCATATGTATATGTATTATCAGATAAATAAATTGAGACTGTAGGCAGGATGGGTTTGTTGCAGTCTTGCTATATTAACAGTTTCTATGAGACAAACCCTGAATAATCACAAATGGACAGCAAGTGTAAACGGCCACTAGACCACTTGCCAGGATTGTTCTGCGACTCATTAGACCCTACGTCCTCTGAAGGGTTTTCTCTGCTTTCTCTGTATTATTGCAGGGTCTTTACCTTTAAATATAACAGACCTTGAGGAAACTGTTGTTGTGAATTGGTGCTATATAAATAAAACTGAATTGAAATGAATTGTGCAAATACTGTTGTGTTCTGAGGCAGCCTCAAAAAGACAAAAAAAAAAACAATACATGGGACGTATTAGTGCAGGATGTGGTGGTCCTTTTTTGTCCGTTTTCTCAGTACCCTAAATAGCTGGAATAACCCGCACATCTTGAGCCATTTAGCCTCTTTTTGCTCACCCTTGCTAAATAAATTTTTTGCTTCACTGGCGACGAACAATAAATTTGACCTTCTAGCGGAAGTGATGTAGAAAAAATCTGAGCACGATTGGTCAGCGAGACACCTTGGAGACACATAACGACACATGGCACAGGTCTATGGTGACGGAGCCACGCTTTTCACACCTAATTACTCTTCAGTCTGACTGTTCGAAATGCATCTTCACATCCAGTTTAAACAGAGTCCAGCATGCATAGAACATGCTTAACCATATCATAATCACTTTTTCCAGCAGACTCTACCTTATTAAAAGTGAGCAAATATTTCTGCCCTACAGTCTTAGTCTATGACAGACTGTGCATTTAATGTCAAATGTATAATCACATATGTACAAAATGTTATCAATATGCATTTGTATTTATTAAGCATTGTACCAGAGTCGCAAACATCAGATATTAGCTGGTTTGTAGTCATTACTTGTTATCCACTCCTGCTGCAATAAATTCCTCCTCTTTGATCCAAGCACCTGTCAGGCCTGCAGTGCTTGAATAATGCTGAAATAACTAAGCCGAGTATTATTTTACAGAGATCCAGTAAGTAATAGGTGGATGAAGCACACACAGACACAGAGCCTGACGTGTACTGCTCTGTAGCCCATCACACTGCTAAAATTTCTTGCTGGGAAGTAAATTGGTGTGTGTTGCTTCTATTGATTGTTTGACATTATTCCTGTTAGCGCCATTAACTCATCCAAAACTTGTTACTACAAGCCTATGCTGTTTTTTTCTAAAGCTGGTCTGCTCTTCTGGCAGCATGCACAGTACATTAACTGCAATTTATCCTCTGGAGCACAACTGGTATTACTGCGGGGAAAAAAAAAAGATAGGATGCCACGAGACAACCTACACGTCTCATCTGGAAGCTGTATCACATTGAGGCAGTGATTAAAAACACCTTAGGCTCTTGTTTAAAGGAGAAGAGGGTAAGCTTGTGCCTTTTTGCACAATGTAGGGGTTTTCTGAGGTTACAGCAAAATGGAACAATTCTGAGTTCCTTCACGCTCTTCTTTTCTTCTTTTGTGCGGAAAAAGAACTGACAAAATATTTTCGTGTGATCTAGAGGAGCGAAAGGTTAGTGTGTCAAAAAGGGTACAGTGTTGTGTCTGTTATTATCTAGTGGGAAGCCCAACGGCCCAGTGATGGCGAGGCTTTAATCTGGAGAGTATTTTAACTCGTGTTCCAGACAGTGTTTTTCCACGCATAACAAGAGAGAGAAAGAAAAAAAAAATAGTGGGGAGTTGGGCAGCTTCTTCACTAGTAAACACCAAGCCTCATAAATATTTCATCTTATTCTTTCTCTGCTGTATCACCTGTTCTGGAAAGCACTTTATGGAAGAGTAACGCCTCCGTCTGCTTTTCACATTTCAGAGGAGAGCCTCCTTGATGCCAGGTGTTGTCAACAACTGGAAATTAGATTCATGTTTAAAAAACATGTTTACCCAATTTATTACCAAAATTATTATATGATTCCTATACCATAAGAATAAAAAAAATATATCTAAGTTTAGGTGCAGTGCTGCAATCCTGAATACTTAAGGAGAGGTTGCCATGGAAACAGAGTTACACTGGCCAGAAATGAAAGCGTCTGAGGATTTAGACTTTCACTGTACATCAATTTTTAACTATAGATTGTTTCTACATCACCCTTCCCACCAACTTCACGTAACCGCAAGTGCTCCTCCGTACAGACACTTCTGTGGAATACAAACGTGAGCACAACAATCCCCCCAAAAAACACACGGATGATGTGATGACACATGCTTCAGCGACAGCGTAACGCTATAAATATCTGCAAATATAACAATGATGATTTTTATCGCATTGCTACACTGCAGATTTTCCACACTTGCTTAAAACAGCAAGTTTTAATTGTCTAGCCAAATGTGCAACAGTCGCAAAAGATGCACAGTCACAGCAAGATGAAAGATTAAGATTTAGATCATTTTACACCAGATGTTTTGTGATTATTTATTTAATTTATAATGAGACATCCTCAATTTGTCTTACACAGAATTAAGTTTGTACAGATACTGCGTACTGGAATATATTAAAACATACTACAAACTGCGATATATTAACACAACTCAATAATGTGCAGCGCACTTTCATCTGTGCAACGTGCCAGTGAAATGACGAATCATAAATACTGCATGCCCTGAGCTGGAGGGTCACAGTGAGCTCAATCTTTGATACAACTGCAATAAATTGCTATCATGATTATCTATCAGGAATTGAATGTCTATGCTAATTACTGTCTGCAGTGTTGGCCTGCAAGCTTCCCTGTCACATCTCCATATGCTGTTTTCTCTGAACCAGCCTATTACAACTGCTCCTGTGTTCACTCTGTAACACTGAGGGAGCTCGCCCCACTCTTACTATAGCAACTGTGTCAAATAAACCGTCGAATTTAAAATGACCACGGTGGAGAATTTTACTCGGGGCATTGCTCATCTTGTGGAAATGGAATTCCCCTAATTCTAAAGGGACCTTAGAAAGCAAATTATTATGCCCTCTGAGAAGAGCAGCCAAGAGGTAAGAGCTGTTCAGGCACAAAGATGGAGGAATGGAATTTACTGCAGATGACAAAAAGAAAAGGTGTAAAACCAAAACGGTTACCTGCTAGAGCTTCAAGTGTTCTGCACTTAAGTATGGCTTAAAATTCTGCCTAACTTCTCAAAGCACAGAAGGTGTTAAAATTCATTTAAAGCCTGCACACAAAATTAATCATCAGTGATTTATAAATGCTGACCACTTTCATTATTAGCAGCTCTGTGTGTTTGCCACAGAAATAACAATCAATGAATTGCAATCAAGAGGTCAATACCAAGTCCGTTTGGATGTCAACCATTAACACCTATGAAGAAGCTCAATATTATCCATTTCTGTTACAGAAACACATCAAAGTACTTCAGCACCATTAAAAAGACAATCCAACATACTCCTATACTGAAGATGTAGCCTGCAGCTATGACTTGAAGTAAAACAGGCTACAGGCTGTCATTTTCGCCAGAGCAAGCCAACAAAAATGCATGTTTGCTGTTACTCACCTGTGGTCTCCACTATTCCTTCTAATATAACCACAATTTCAAACTGCTCTGTTTGCATGGACCTCTGGGAGAGGTCGTAGAAGGGGCTTTTGGTGTCAATCACATGGCAGATTGTGAGTGGTGAGACGAGAAAGAGCTGATCTGCCCCGGTGCTGAAACCCACGTCCAACTCCAGCTGATCCAGCGGAAGAAACTCGCCTTCGGGGGTCTGGCGAGACTAAAGAAGCATACAGAAAGTGACAGAGAACTCTTCAGTAGAGAGAAGGAAGGGGTAAGACAGCTATCCACAGTTTATCAAGAGCCTTTGTGTAAGCTTTTCACATCTTATATGCAATCAGATCCAACCAGTCTATCAGGAAAATTACTACATTTTTCTTAAATTAAGGCAGAAGAAGGACACATGCTCTAAGAATATCCATTTTAGCATAGATTGAAGGTGTCACTGACTCTTTACATGTGTAATTAAATAAACTGGATTCAGTTTGATCCACTTGATCAAAGTGGATTCACCTGCATTAAACTCACCTGCCGTGTCAGAATATGAAAGCTAGAGACAGGAAAAAGGCTTATTTGCCTCTATGAAAAAAACAAACAAAGAAAACAAAGAAAAAAGCAACTGTGATCATTTACTAACATGGATGTTGTTGCAGTGTGGTTTATCCCTCTTTAATGTGATAGAAGCTGCAGTTTGTTTTGCAATGTTTCTGCTGTATTATCAGCATACTCTTGTCTGTTGTTATAGTAGTGGATGTACATTTATATTACTGAAAGCGTTTATGAAGCAAAGCAGTAAAAGGCATGGAAAGTGACAAATAAGAATATTCTTGTGTAGAGAAATGAACTCATGCACACACAATGTTATTACTAAGGTGAAGGCTGCTTGGAAAAAGTTGTCTGATTATTTTTACTGTTATTGTTCTTTATGTAATTGTATTATAATTCCTGGAAAGCATGTGCCTTTTGTGTTTTGATTTAAGGTAGGTAATAATCTTCCTGGAGTTATATCACAAATGTGGTGTAACGTGCATCCACTGCAGTCTATAAAATTTGGAAATACAAATGAGGATTTGTCCAACAGATGCCTCGCGGCCCTATGAACAGTTAGGAGTAGGCTTAAATGTCAGTGTGTAGGCCTTTCTGTATCAGTTTTCTAAACAACTCATGAGGTGAACTATGAGAAACACTGGGGACAAACCCAAAAGCATCATCACTCACTTTTAGCAATTTGCAGCGGATCTGTGCAGAGACCATATGGCTGTTACGCAGGTTCCCGACCCTGAACATGAGAGTTAGTTTTCCATCTCGCATAGAAATCGCCGCATGTTCACTGAACATCAAAGTCTCGGCCCTTTTCTTGGGCTGAGACATCTTGATAAACATGCAGCCGATCAAAAATGCATCGACGATCGATCCGAGGATCGACTGGAAAAGGAAGAGAATGATCCCCTCGGGGCATTTGTCTGTAATGTATCTGTAACCATATCCTATCGTGGCCTCGGTCTCTATGAAGAAGAGAAAGGCTGAGGGAAAGTTATAGACATTGGCCACACATGGAGTGTACTTATCATTGTGGGCTTTGTTGAGGTCTCCTCTGATGTACGCGATGAGCCACCACATAGAGGCCATGAAGAGCCAAGCGACTGTGTAGGTGAGGATGAAAATAAATAGATTCCAGCGCCATTTCAAATCTACTAGTGTTGTGAATAAGTCTGAGAGATATCTGCTGGTTTCACCACCCAGGTTCCCATGCTGGACGTTACATCGCCCGTTCTTGTCCACGAACCGCTGCCTCTTCTTCTTTTTCTCTGGGGGAGGCTGATTGAATCCAGACCCGCTAGATGAGGTGGTCACTACCTGATAATCGTCCCCAAATTTCTTTCGAAGTGCAGACATACTACGATGACAGCAGCGAAAGAAATAACAAATGATTCAATGTTTTTTTTCTTTTTTTAAAGTCTGGCTTTTAGTTGCTGCAGTCGTTAGTGCCCGTGCGCAATGTCTCCTTTTTGGGAAATAAGGCGATAAAAGTGCGATGTCTTCTCCCCAGTTAGACTTGCATCGTCCTCTTTCGCCACACACTACTGTTGCTACACTCTACAGCCATGAAATATCAATAATGGACGACCAGCTTACAAACCCCAAAGATAGAAGCCATATGAAAAAAATAAAATAAAATAAGCGACGCAAAGGATAAGATATCCAAACGCGCCAGTCGCAGTCCAGGTTTTAGAGGTTTATCAGTTGCAGCGTCGTGGATTACTCATCGCCAGTGAAGGTTGGGGGGCTATATCGACTTGTTCAAAACTGTACTCACGAAGTAAGTTTTCATAGGAAAGTTCAAAATCCTTAAGTGGTCTATAAAAGACGATTATCTCTGCGTAATTAGTCTGTGGAAACGGTTTCCAAGATGAAAACGCTCTTTGCGCACTTGCGGCTGTGTTGGAGATAATTCGGTTTCCAGTCCTTCCTTTGCGATCTCTACACATAGAAGATAAATTGCGCCCAAGTATATGACTGTAAAAAATGACGAGCTGGAGGAAGAAAATTACTGTCCCACTGTCGTCATTTGCTGCTGCGCGCATCGACGCTGATTGCCTGGTTCTTTTCGGGCACCTTTCCCCCTCTCTTAGAGAAATATCGACTGGATTCTCATAGTTCAGCGGCAGAGATCCACCAGATGCTCTTTTGGCTGCTTAAATCCTTCTTTCCCTTCGATTTCCCTGTTCGGCTCCTGCGCACTTCCACGATTTCAGTGATGCACTCACTGTTGCCTAGTGGTACTACAAAGACAGACAATTTGGAGGAGGAGGGAAGAGGATTCGCCTGATTTGACAGTTTGTTTTTTTTTCGTTTTTTTTTCAAGTGATCAAATATGGGAAATTGCAGTCGAGATGTCTTGATGACTTTCAAATAATTACACCGAAAGCAACATTTTAGACTCCAATAATGGAAGAATGAACCCCTGGCTTAGTGATAGATTGCCAATAACAGTTATTAAGGATATTATAAATGCCTTTTGCGTGTTTTAAAAATTATATATATGAAAGCTGCATTTTTCTCCTGCAGCTCTTTATCTCTATTTTGCAAAAAGAAAAAAGAAAAAAAAGTTGCCAAACAAATTTTGTGCTCATTAGTCTTTTTAACCACATAACCAGTCTAAGGAAAAATCGTCCCAATGCCAGTGAAGATTTTAAAATGTTTAGTGGCTATTCTTCTGGGTCACCTGTACTGACAGCCATAGCTGACCCCCACATTCATCGATCCCATGGGTGACTGCACCCGATCTATGCTACACACTAGATCTCTTAACAGAGTAACACCTTCAGCGGGGTAGTTGCTGTCACTCCCAGCAAACTGTTTTAGATCTCAGGAGGACAAAAAAGCTGAACCCAGAATTCACCCATCATATTACCAAGATCAAGGCCACGGAGGAATACACCCACACCATAGTTACCCAGGCTTT
This sequence comes from Oreochromis niloticus, assembly GCF_001858045.2. NCBI lineage: Eukaryota > Metazoa > Chordata > Actinopteri > Cichliformes > Cichlidae > Oreochromis > Oreochromis niloticus. The sequence continues at coordinate 14,661,112 of NC_031987.2, read as the reverse complement.
CTCTCAAACACATGAAGCAGGGTGAGCAGCATACCACCACCTCTAAAACAAACTATTTTATTTTTGTGATTATGTCTTTTTTTTCTTGCTAAAATCACAATTACCCCTGTCGAAGTCAATGATGTGTGCTTCTTAGATATTAAAGCATTAAAGCAGGATACACGCTGCATCATCAGTGCAACAGCAATGTGGATTGATTCGGCTGTACTCATTTTCACCCCAGAAAGAGTAAATAGATCAAATGAATAAATCACCTTCTGAATCAGGCCTGACAGTCACCTACACATCTTGTTGCATCCGGTGTAGTATCACACACAGTCATCTGTGAATATCAATCATTTGTTTTGTATTTACTGCCATTTCATGCAGTATCTCTTGATTTTGTAGTGTAAATATCCATAATGGCCTGTTGCTCCCTTTTCTTTAACCCTTTCTCAATGCAGTCTCTGCTAAGTCAGTCTGGTTCCAGGCGAAATCTACCTCCCCTAATATCTTTTATGTCCCTGTACTTAACCACATGATATTCCTTGTCCAGTCAGAACCCAGCAAGCCCTACTGTACCAATGGTAGCTTCTAAAAACAGCACCAAGGCCTGACATAACTGTTTCCAAATGAATGATTGCATGGCAGCACAGAGCAAAGTTGAGATGCCTCTGAGCACTGTCTGCAAGGCACTGTGATTCAGTCCTCTTGAGGAGAACACACAGGAAAAGATTTCCCCATCAGTCACCAGGCCATCATAATTGCCAGGTGAACATTGGCTTCAGCTTCTGCACGATTCTGTGCTTTTATAATGAGTGCAGGGGGACACAGGTCACCCAATCCCTGCATTCTGGCCCTCATTAAGAGGAAAAGGCTATTCACATATTTGCAGAGCAAAAAATAAGGCTATTAGTTTGGATTGGCCAACAGCCAGCCAGCCAGCACCATGAGCTAGAAATTTTTAATTGCTGTATTTCATACATATGCTCACTGAAACAAAAGTCTGTACACTACTTTTGTCAAAGTGTCTCTCCTGCATGTACTTCCAGAAAAAGAGCAATTAACTCCAGGATACAGTGGAGCTTTTTTATGACAAAGTCCCTTTGGATTATCTTCAGTGTTCATGATTTAAAAATCCCCCGAGGCCTCCAAATCAAGAGAAAATTAAATGTTCCTGATTAAATAGGCACTGCTTAAAGTAAGAAAAAAACACTTTTTTTAAGAATCGAAAAGAGCCAAAAGCCTGTGTGCTGAACATAGCACCCTGCACACAATGCACCCAGTAGCTTACTAACGATGACTCTTGTTAATGCTTACATAGTAAAAGATCAAAATTCGAAATATTTGGAAACTGTGGCACAGTCAGTGATACTGACAGACAGACAGATATAGAAACTGGCTTTAAAAGTTTGAAAATGTTAGTTAGTCCATTTCAAGCAGGGCTTTGTTATCAGATTCGACCAGCTGTCTGACAGAAAGACAAGGTTTGAACACTTTGTGAACACATACAAAAAGCATTCACCAATCAGAGAGAGAGAGAGAAGAGAGATTTGAATCCTTATCAACTGTTTGTCTGAGATGTGAAATGTGCTCGCCACTCCTTTCATAAAATTGTTTGCATAGCTCAAACTGTAACTCAGATCAACCTGGGTTAAACATCATGAATCCTCTTGCCTTTATTTTGCTTTGTTTTTGTTCTTTATGTGTGCGAGCATGTGTGTGTTTAGCCCGTGATTTTCATGGAAATGCTGCTAAATTCTAGGAAGTAGAGAAAAGAAATGTTTCATCACTCATCCAAGTGACTTCCTCAGTCTCAGCTGACTGCAGGTTTCCCTAATCTTATAAACAGTACATTTGCATAATGACCAAACCTAGCACCACTGACTAACAGCATTGTGAGAAGGTGAAAGATGTACCCTTAGGCTCCCTCAACAATTCAGAGATGGTATGCAGGAACCTTTTAAACTGCACAGTCCTGGTTACTGGAACAGTTTGTCATTGTGTACCTTTATTTTCATGCAATTCACAACAAAAGCTGCCATTTCCACATGGATTGATTTCAGGTTAACTTACAGCCACAGAGACAATTACAAAAAAAATATCATGCAGTGTTAGAAAGTGTTTTTTATGCAAACATGCAGAACTTATCAACTGTAAGGGAGTCTATAGAAACCATTAATTGAAACATCATTCAAGCATCCCTAACCCTGCAGACACGCTTCTTTAATTCTGCTCAGCACATACAGTAGGCCTTGTCAGTGACAGCTAAATACAAGAAAGAGGTTAAAGTCCGGGCTTGTTCTTGTCACACACCAGGAGGCAGCTGATGTGTAACACTGTGCACTAAATTGGAATATATGCAGATGAGTTCTCATCTAATAATGAGAGAATTTTAAAAAGCAGTGCGTTTTGCTTCAACAAAGAAAAAGGGGTTTTCTCCACCAAAAGCACTTCTCCCATTTGCCATCTATAACCAGCACTTTCCATGCAGATGTTAGTTATGCAACAGCTAGTGTCATGTGTTAGTCAGTGATCAGAAATACTTTGATGATCTTCTGTAACCCATTTCTTAAAAATAGCCTGGGCAAAACCTGATGGGCGGGTGAGGATGGGATTGATTTATTAATCTAATCAGACCAATGTAGGACACTAGATGCATTTGTCCCCCTCCCTAAATCAGCTAGGATAGCACTTGAGGTTATTCTCGGAAGATCAGCCATCATGTCAGGCAATCTTCTCTTATTTTCTATCTTCCTTTATAATCTCTACAATCAAAGACAGTGCAGGGAAAACCGCCTCAGCTTTGATGCTGGCTTTGATGGATTTGTTCTTCTACGCCCCCCACAAATTTACGACTTCCTCACTAAAAATTCTCTGTAATCTTATTTAGCTGCTACAGTATTGATTTCTTGAATTTTGAACAAGCAATCCTCTTCTTATAAAAGATGCGTGCTATGTCTTTTCTCCCTGCAAAGATTAGTCTTTAACATGATCTGAAGCATGCTCATTGGATGCTGAAGCATTATCAGACTCTCCTCTATGCTTGGCATGTAATGTAAAACCATGTGGTGGATAAAAAGAGCAGCATCTCTAAACAAAAGGGTGCCCTGGGAGTGCATTCAATGAGCCCATGGGGCAATGCCCTATTTTGCAATTTAAAAGAAAATGATATATTGCAGACACACACCACACACAAAAACTGAATGGCTTCTTCCTTTGCTACACCTCTGCACCGAGTTTCATGACATTCACCTCAGACCCACCTCAGCCCTTGTTTTGGTGGAGAAATGGGAGTAAAGCAATTGGGTCACAATGTGGTGCCTCCAAGGGACATATGAAATTGTCAGCATCTTGTGGTAATCAAATGACATTACAGCTTTTTGTCAGTGACTGAAAGAGATGGCAACATTTAACCGCAAAACAAACTATCATACCTCTTACAGCTGCGCAATCATAGATTTAAAAAGAGATAAAAATTGTAGGTACACTGAACAGCAAATGGGAATATTATTCTGCGTCTGTTGGTTTTTCTGTCCCTAGCTGAAGCGAGACCTTATTAGTTGTTGCCTGGGTCAAAAATAGCATCTGAACAGGAGTGCTTTGTCGAACAGCTCCTGGAGATTGATGATTGATTACCACACAATTACTGCTGAAAGCAGCGGGGCCCTTCCTCCTAATCACTGCTTTCGTCGTAAAAAGGAGATTATCACATAGGAGAAGCTTGTTAGAGCCACTTCCTCCCTGAAAATCAATAAAAATTACTCAAGAGATGGCAAGCATACATCAGAAATGTCTCAGTTGAATCCCTAGGCTGGCTCTGCACATCTACAGGCAGGTACTGTACATTATTCTCGGTATGTGTGGGTGTGTGGGTGCCTCCTGTGGCAGTGGATGTTACCCCATCTGAGATATTAGCCTCAAACTATGTCTAATTAAAGCTGCTTTCCAATGTAGGCGCTCTGGAACTTTAGGTCCCCTCAACAATTAAGTGCAGGATTTCTCCTTTGGTCTCAAGCGAGGCGAAAAGACAAGAGGTTTGATTATCCCCTCTCTCTCTCTTCTACTACCCATTATTGGATTCACTTAGTTGATGGAAACCTATATATAGTGCAGGGGAGAGCCAGGCAGACCGGTATACAATCAAGTAAACCGCAGATACTTGGAGGGATAGGAGACAAAACGTACAGCCTTGGATTTGAAGTCGGGGCACGAAAGTGTTGAGTTTCTTGTCATGATGGTTTAATGGAAACGGGTTAGGGAGACTATCAGACTTTAGGGAGACAAGAGGTTCAATTGCTCCTGTTGCGTCCTTGGAAATTCCTCCAGGATGGGCTTAAGGGAAAAAAACAACAAACAAAAATGAGCTTTTCTATAAGCAACAGTAGTCATGATTTATAGGGAAAAAACTCAAGTTAATGCTTGGATTTACCTTTAGAAGGATAGCATTTACCAACCTTATTAATAACACTATTTATAATAACCCACTAAAACACATTTATGCACTTCAACACAATTATTCTATTGTTTACACTGTTACTTTTGTATTGAATATAACTAATTGCAACACAAAAGACACACATTAGTGCGCACAAATCACACACACCATCTTCTTTTATTGCCACATGTTGCTGAGTGCACTGCAGTAAGTCTCACACACCGGTGCTGCAACTTAAAGAAATACTTCCTTTGCACTGATTTGATTTTGCTGGTGACACAAATACTACTGTAAACCTAAGGTACTTTTATAGTGCTTATCCTTGGCTTCTGAATGAATTCACGTTTTTGAATAAAACATTACAAAACACGAAGGAATTATTTAAGCAAACAGTCTCAGGAATAATAGGGACTTTGTTGTGTAAAATGGGGGAATTAGACATGGTGTAATATGGTCTTGGGTCTCTAGATAAAACCACCTATTTATACAGTATTTCCTGAGCATAAAAAAGCCCATGATTTAAATAGCTGTCTTCATGATGAGGATGTTCTACCTTCACGAGCAACAGAAAGCTGCAGACAGCAACAGATAAGGCTTCCATTAGGGCTATTATTTTAAAGCATCTCACCCCTTAATGGACCCTCCTGGTGTGCCCACAAACCCGCTATCTTATCCTCACAGGGCCCGTTAACCAGCTTGGGTTTCGCTTCCTACAGGTGTGAGACTGTCTGAAACCACAGTCAGTCCCCTCAGGGCAGCTGCTGGGAGTGCTGTGAGGCACTGATGTTTTGTCAGCCCCACAACAACAACTGTTAATACCTCTGCAGTGGGCACCTTAGAGAGCTTTGAGACATACTGATCAAAAAGCTACCATAAGTGAGGACAATGAAAATGTACAGTATATCTGCTAAGAGTGTTTATCATTTTAAAAAAAGACTTCTTTTTTTAGCCACTATGTCTAATGAGACTTTAAGTACAAATAGTTTGTTTTCTTTTTAATTTTATGCTTAAATGATTATTCTTTCTTTTATTTGGTGAAAAAATGAAGACTTACACCACTCTCATGACTGCACTTTAAATGTGAAGCTGAGCAGAAACAAGGAACATCAGCACACCCAACACAGTCAATATACACTGTTGATCTATTTGTATATTTTTTGTACAAATAGTTACAAATATCTTTGTACGGACTTTGTTCTGGATTTTACTTAGAGCCAAGACATCTCTATGAGGCTGTCAGGTTTTATTCAATGCCCCTCTTTGAGCGTGATCCTGCCAGAGGTTTCTTCCTGTTATATAAAAAAACCAAATTTAATTGTTTTGCTGGATTAATCATGCTATACCCAACAAGTTAAAAAGTTAGCTTCAGAGAGTCTTTGTTTCATGTAGATGTGAGAAAGGTGTTGAGACTCACATACTTGTTAACACCATATCTAATCAGCCAATCACAGCCAGTGAATTTAGGCAAGTAGTCAAGGACAGGATGATCTGCTGATGTTCAAACCGAGCATCACCAAGGGGAAGAGATGTCATCTGAACATGGCGTTGTTGTTGGCACCAGGTTGGCTGAAATTATGAATGTACTGGAATTTTCCCGCACAACCATCTCTGGGGTTTAGCAAGAATGGATCAAAAAAGAGAAAACATCAATTGGGCGGCAATTCTCTGGTCCAATGTCAAACTGGAACATGACAGTTCATTGTACTTAAACGGCCTTCATAGGCACCTGGTTACAATCTAATATATCTCATGTGGTGGAATGAGGAAGTTGCATCATTGATGTGCAGCAAACAAATCTACGCAATAGCAAATTCAATTAGTTCGCAAGGCAAAAGTGGGTACTAGTCAAGTCTAACTTACTGTGTAAAGCAGTGGTTCTTAACCTGGGTTCGATCGAACCCTAGGGGTTCGGTGAGTCGGTCTCAGGGGTTCGGCATAGCCTCCGCCGTGACATGCACGGCTCATTTTGTGCACCAGTAAAAAACATATCTATGTCTTGAATTTGAAAAAAATCATATTTTATTTTTCACTAAAGAGGTTCAGTGAATGTGCATATGAAACTGGTGGGGTTCGGTACCTCCAACAAGGTTAAGAACCACTGGTGTAAAGTGATGAGTGTAAGGATGTTCGTCAACATGTTCAAATCGTTTTCTAATTCCTACGTTCTGTGCTAACAAAGAGTGGCAGCATATAATATTGTGCTGGATAAAAATGCCCATTTCAAACACATTTACAGTGAGCAAGGTGTTTTATGCCATTTTTAGTCGTTTTACTAGTTTTTAGTTGGGTGACTACACTGACACCAGCTGTTCTTGAAAGTATTATCATGATTTGCTATGAAGTCTATTATGAAGCCTGCTTTGATAGCTATAATAGAAGAAGGTGGAAATGCTACCTTAGTGTTATATCATGGTGGCCACTGGACTGTGGGCAGCACTTTGGAAATCCTGCTTCCAATCAATAAGCCTGACATTTATTGAATAAGTCATCAAGTCATTTTTTTCTGATTCCAGCTTCTGAAATGTGCAGACTTGCTGTTCACACAACTTTGCCTGTAAGAGGTTTGAGTATAGAAAACAAATATTTAAAATATATGCTGTCCTTTTCAACAACTTAAGGCTTCAAGGCTAAGCCATTAATTAATCAACTGAACAAAAATCAGAGAAATGAATGAATATTTCAAATAATTAGTAAAGTTGTATAATTCATGACGTCCAGTGTCTGCTGGGTATTCTGCTAGCTTTATTTTTTCAAAGCTTTGTTCAAAAAGAACAATTTTGCGTCTCAGACTTTTTCAGAGTCACCTGAAAGGTCAAGCCTTCTGTGATTAAACGTACACAGAATAATGACAAACTCCTTTACACATAAAGCATTAAACCAAAAACTAACATTCATTACAACGTAACTCTTATAGTATCCTGTTGTATTGGTGTTTTTTTCTAGCTCATAATAAAAGAGACGGTACAATTTGCTACATTTGAAAAGCACAGAGTAACCCCGGGTAATGAGATGTACGGGAGGCCTTAAAAGCTTATTAATCAACCGTATATTTTGGTGCGACAAGCTGTCAGGTGCTCAACAGTGAAGCTAATCGTTATTTTATGTTCAGAAGTTTTATTTTTTCTACAAAAAGGCAAAATGTACAAACAGATGACAAATGTGCAACCCACACATTGAAACATTACATTCCTGTTCTAACACCATGCACTTTAAGATAATGAAAAACAAATGTGTGTGCGTAATATCAAAGAGGTCACTGAATTTCAATCTGAATGCCAAGCAGGCACTTGGCATCAGTTCAGTATTCAAGCAGCATGGGCAGTATACCCCCCACCCCTCATGTACTTAGTCCTTCAGGTTGTCTCCGAATTGGTTTTTGTGGGACCAATGAGGATTTCCAAAACACACCACAATTTCAAAACCCAGTGTCAGCACTGTTTTTATTACTTCCAAGTCTATCCAGTGATTTTGTTTAATCATCATTCAATATGTTTTGCAAGAATATTCCAGTTTTACAGCATCTTAGAAAAATAATTGGTTCTGTATATATAACAACAATGGGTGCTAGATACATCTGAACAACATTATTTACAATACAATTTGTTTGCCGAATGTGGTGAAAGATATCTGTAAAGGTAACGATGAGTACTGATATACTTCATATTCACTTAATGCTATGATCAAGACTTTGTATCATTTATTTATGAGATATGATAATTATTTAATATCAATAAGCTGCAATATTTGATCTCAAACCATCCTTTTCAAACAGAAAACGAATCAACCATCCAAAATCACTAAAAACCAAACATGTAACAACTTTTATAAAGAAAGATTTGCACCCAGATATGTCATGATTTCTCCAATGGAAAGAATTTGAAATGTTTTGGAAACTGACTTAAAAATAATCTTTTTGATGTAATGATGTTTTGATAGCTATAATATTACAGTGTGATTTTCTCAGAAGTACCTGTTAAAATTTACATTCATTCAAAATGTATCACTTGTATTTCTAGTCCAACACCAACATCTTATTTCTCATCACCTGTAATAGATTAACTTCCATGATGTAATTCCTGTTGGAGTAATATGGAACATCAACAGCTGCATCAGTTAACAACAGTCCTGGAATTTCAAAGATATGTTTCAGGTATAGAGCTGTGCAAAAGTCTTGAGTTGCCCCTCATCTCCTTTTGCTTTGCTTCCAAAGTAGTTAGAGTTTCTTGCAATTTTTAAAGTGGTCTTGAGCAATAATTATCAATAGAATGTCTTTAAAATTTTGTCTTTGGACATTGACTTTTTATTTTTTACTAATTTCAGACAAGTTATTGTACCTGACCATTTTCAGACTAATGTTTTGGGGGGATTTTGCAGTTTTGGGGGGGGGTTTTGTCAATCCACTTAATAATAACCTATGACTCATTCAAGCATAAGACCCTAACCCAAGGGATAAACCAGTATTGTTCCTACACATAACAGACAACTTAGCACAGAACCAATTTTAAATTGCATCTTTAGGCACTTTGTTATTAGCATTCTGTTGCAAAAAACATATTTTTCCCCCAATTTCTTTACACCATCATGACTATGAACAGAGGCATTCAGGAGAGAGGTTCAATAGTGAGTCTCTATAGCCATCTGTAAAACAAGGTGGCGGCTCTGTCATGGTTTTGACTGCAATTCAGCCAGTATTACTGGGCGATCTTCAAAACTCATCAAAATTGATCAGATTTAGATCCCCCATCCCCAAACACACTGCCAATGTAGTAAAAGCATACCTGGATAGAAAAACACACAATGAAACACTGTCAATCATGGACTGGCGTCCCCAGAGCCCAGATCTCAACATTAATAAAGCAGCGTTGGATCAACTTGACAGAATGGAAAGACAGGCAGCCAACATCCAAAGACGACCTTTGAATGTCTTTTAAAAAGCCTGGAGAACTATTCCTGAAGACTTACTTATGGAAATTACAAGAAAGCTGCCTAAGAGAGTTCAGGCTATGTTGAAGAATACTAAAAACTGATTTATTTTAAAGCTCCTTAGAATTATACAAACTGTTTTGTCTTATACTGCATCTCCATGTATGTTTGCATGTCTCAATAAAGCATTGCAAATATCAAGAAGTTAAGGGTGGCTCAAGACTTTCTGCACAGTACTAGAAAGCATAACTTTAAAGAGATTAGTACAACTCTTTAACCAGGTTTAAGGGATCTTTATAAAAATGGTACTCCTCTTAAGTTAAACTGTAACAACTGATATGTGTGTCAGGGTTTCAACTGAAATTTGACTGTTCAGTTTGTTAAGGTTGGGCTTCCGTTTTCTCTCGAGCAGATTTATTACCACACAGTCTCATGAAATGTGATAACAAGACACGTCCTAAATAGCTAATGCTACAGTGGGCTTGATAAAGAAGAGGAAAAGCGTTAGTAGGTTATACAGGGCTATGACTTTATCCCTTCAGTAAATCACCTCAAGAGGGTAACACCTATCAGTGCTGATCTCCATATGTCAGTCAACAGTTGCAGTTAAAATGACCACCATGCTGCTTGAAGCATAGACACAGTAGACGCCGACATGAAAAGAGAATGAGCAGCAAACCAGCTGTTTTCTTTTACTACTGTACCTATAGTAGATACATCAATGCAGTGTCTGGATACAGTGTTGGTTATAGAATCTCAACCATTGCAAAGATGCATCTCAGAAAATGACAAATGGTCTCCTGTTTATGTTTTTCCAGAAGCTAATCAGCAGTCAGTGCAGCAGATTCACAGCTAGCAGGTGTCCATCACAGTGTGACTCCTTTGATGTGAGTGTTTTCCATGCACGACCCCATACGTCATTATCCTAGTTCAGATCTGCAAAAGTTCCCAAAGCTACAGCTCATCATATTTTTAGAAATGCATGTGCCAGTGCAGTTTATCCTCAAACCTGTGTTGAACTGTAATATGATCAAATGGAAGATAAGCCGCTGCTGCCCAGTTCTCTGCATTTCTTGGCCAGGCTGTTAAAAGCAAGAGGTGCATGATGTGTGGTAAGAGCCATCTGGTGAGGGTAAGGAAAGCCAGGACTGGTTTGGAGGAGAAGGACAGAGGAGTGAGGTGAAGAGTCAGACGCTAAGGGTCATGTTACGGAGCAGCCACTGCTGGGAACGGCTGCCATTGCAGTCTCTCAATGTGGGGACCATCTTGTCGTCCTCAGAGGGCATGTCCAAGCACTGGTTGCTATTCACATGCAGCAGAGTAAGTCGCTGGAGAGAAAAGACGAAAAACAAAACAAAAACAGGCAGTTACAGCTGATGTAAATATATACACATGACATTAAACAATTACAAGTTGAAGGCCAACCTCCCCTGTGTTTTACAGTCATGTACCCTCAAAGATGCAGGTCATCACTGAGGGCATCAGCACCAGCTGCCAGTGCCTGACTGCTTCAACTGTGGTCTGAAGAAAAGCCGAATCTATGCGCATTACTCAAACCAACCCTCACAGATTCATTTTAACTACTAATTTCCCAAATTTCAGCTTTTGTTGTACCATCGACCCAGTAAATAAACTTAAGTCTGTGCTTGCACCATTTATTAAAACAATAAAAACAGAATGACAAAATAAGGAACATCAAGAGAAAAAGACTTGAATAAAAAAGGGTTACCCCTCATACAATACATCTCTCATTCTGAAACGCTGTGGAAATCGAGGCTCCTGTCGGGGGAGAAACTTGTCATTGGCACTTTAACAAAAGGATGTTTCTGTGATTGACTGAGCTTCAAAAGCATCAACTTCTCTAGAGGTTTTTTTTTCTTCTTTTTTTTCCCCCCAAATTCAGTGATAATGGGAAAATGAGTTGTTTTAATGTTAAAACCACTGCAACAAACTCGCTGCAGTGTTTTCGGTTTTATCACTATGTTTAGGTTTGCAAACTCCTATATGTTCATTGAATAGCAGGTGAAGACACATCATGAACAAGTAGACCTCTGCATACATTTGACCTTAACAAGGAGGTCTACTGAGGCGTTTTCTAGTCTTTAAAGCTGATTTTTGACCATTAAAAGTGATTATATTCTGTGTTATTTACATTTGTAATCATTGTTTACACATCCAGAAATTACAAAGCAGCTTTAAAAATGAATGTAGGGTCTGTTTATACTCTGTTTTTATCTCTGTTTTGGTCTGTGCCATCGACAAAGGAAAAGATCCGGTCCTGTAGCTCCTAATTTTCACCAACCATTCACTGCAGGCCAGAAAATCAAACCAAAGAGCTGAAATGATAGCGATGTGAGGTGATAATAATGTTTGTTCCTCTGAGTGACCCTTATCACATACATGTGGTGATCTGGTCCATTCTCATGAACAATAATAAACAGTTTTAAATATTTATTTATTCCAATTATTAAAATAACCTAGGAAAAAGATTTTATTGTTAACACTGCAGCTCATTATATTTACTTTTTGATCAAAGTGCTACAGTATAATAGGCACCATTAGTACCAGCAGTAATACTGCTGGTGCTTGTTAGCACTAACCACATCACGAATATTTATTCAACACCATGCTTGGGATAAACTGTGTTTTTATTGTTAATGCGACACATTATAGTAGCATCTTTTTTCAGAACAGATAACAAGTAACCAGGGATCATGAGGAGAGGAAAAAGGTTACAATGTGACATTAGTTGCAACAAATATCTCTACCCTAATGATCGTGTGTGCCTTAGTCAGTACACCACAATGATCGCCTCTCAGTTGCAAATTGTGTAAAATCTGATAAAAAAATTTCCACTTTTGTTACTAGGGTTGCTGTAGCTCAGGGGGTAGAGCAGATCATCTACTAATCAGAAGGCTGGTGGTTCGATATCTGGCTCCTCCAGTCTGCATGCCAAATATCCTTGGACAAGATAGTAAATACAAGTTGCTTGTATGGATGGGTGAATTAGGCAAGTTTTATAAAGCACTTTAAGTGCTCAGTTAGAGTTAAAAAACAAACAAAACAAAAAAAAACCTATATAAGAACCAGTCCATGTACTAGCAGCGTGTCACAAAAAAAACCACACAATTTGTTGCTATTTTTCAGCTGATTCAAAGATGACACAGTTTGACAGCATTACATTTTTGCACCAACAAGGTGATTTGTAAAGAGTTATTAACAGAAAACCTGGCATATTTGAGCAGGGTGCGCAGTGTGTCCTTAAAAATTTTGAGGAAACTGGAGAAGTGAAGGACAAAAGAAGTGGCTACAGCAGATTCACCATATTTGAAAGTCGTGTCCTTATAAAATAGGGGGGAAAAAAATCCAGCAAAGACCTGACACAGAACCAGAGAGATGTATCTGGCCATTGAACTGATCCATCTCTCGTTCACTGACACCTCATAAGAAATTGTTTCTGTGGAAGGATGAGGCAGAGAAGAGAAAAGGCCAAAACATGCCAAATTATATTTATAGAGTGATAAATCCAGTTTAGAAAATTTAGGTTCAAATCATCATGAGTTCAGGAGAAAGGTACAACAGGGAGTGTCTACAGTTATGTGTAAAACACGGCGGAGGATCGGTCATGGTTGGGGGTTCAATTCAGCCAGTGGTGCTAGGGACCTTGTCAAAATAGATGGAATTATTGACACAGAAAGGTAAAGTCAGACTCTGACCCACCAACAACTATAAGGCATCTGATTGGCAGCAGCTTCATTTTTCAGCGTGGTCCCAAACACACTGCAATGCAGTAAAAGCACAGAACAAAAGAAGAGCTTTGACTGTCCTTCAAGAGGCCTTGAGAATTATTCCTAAAGATTACTTTAAAAAATGGACGCTGCCTAAGACAGTTCAGCCTGTGTTAAGGAATAAAGTCAGTAACATGAAATATTGACTTTCAAGCTCGTTGCAATTGCACAAACTCTGTTGTTGCCTTATAAACTGTAAACTTTCTATGCATGTTTGCACATTTTTTGATAAATCACTGCACTTAGTTCTCTTTTTTCTAGCAAAATATAAAGAAATAAGAGGTTGCTCTAGACTTGCACAGCATTGTATACCAGTAAAAACACCTGCACAGAACTATCAATATGAAGGTGTGTAATTGCAAAGCTTATCATTATACAAGTATTTTAATAACCTTACATTTCTCACAGTGGCTTCATTACACATCACAGGCCAAATATGCCATCATCTGCTAACTAAATGGACCGTGGGACAAGTTGGATCGGGCTCTGTCTAACTGGGCTCAGGTGACAATGACTGATTAACTGGCTTTCTTCATGAAAGACATTTTAGTAAAATAATGATGAGTGAAAACCATTAACACTCTCAGGGATCTGGTACTGTGCATACTGGCTCACTGTCACTGCCATAGCTCATCAAGACACTTAAATAGAACAGGGTCCCTGTTAATGTAATTACAGTATTCCTTCTCCTGCTCCACTCCATCACTCCTGTCTGGTCATATGTGATGCTTTTCGTGGAAACCAGAAAGGCTAGAAAACAGGACAAACTGGACCAGACTGGAAATAATACACCTGTTGTGATGAGCTCGAACTCAAGCACCACACAAGTGGTATGTACCACAGGAGAGAATCTGTGGCTATCTGCCACACGTCACCAGAGATAACACCCCCCACTAACAACTGTAAGAGAGCCCTCAATAGCCTTGATTAACCATTTATGTTTAAACCCTCAGTAGTAACATGCTTCCGCAATTTCATTCCTCACTTGAGTTGCTTTTCTCATCCTAATGATCACATGCAGAGGAGTAGGGGACTTGAGAGTTGGTTTGTAAAGAGAAGCAGAGCCTCTGCAGAGAAAAACAATGCCACGAGAGAAATTGGCAAAATTATGTTAGGAGCTACAAAGATGCCATGTAATATATGAAAACGTATAAGCGCATAAATGAAAACCAAAACAGAGATAGCCTCAGGTTTAGCAGTTTAAGACAATGTTATATTGGCATAAAAAATAAAACTCAGGTGAAAAAGTAACCTAAAAATACATCATGGCATAAAAACTGGTCATTAAGCATGATTTTTTTTCTTTTAATCCTGCAATCGAGGCATAAATCTTCATTAAAACAAGACTGTGCTTTGACTGTTAACAGAGGATATTCAGACTAATGAGCTCACGGAGACGCTCAGGCCATGTTTGATCTCAAGCTATAAAACACAAGGGCCCAACACTATCTGCCTGGATACAAAGAAGTGCAGGCAAACACAGCCATATATGCATGCACACGCACACACACACACACACACGCGTGTATATCTTTCCTGAAGTACACATTGCAGACTGCCCTACAGGGCACATTTGTTCAAACAGAGCGAGAACAAAGAGAGCAGGTGGCACACAACCTCACACACCTGTCTAAAAACAAAGGAAAAGAACAATAAGCTTAAGCTACACTATACATTAATTTTAAAAAGTATTTCTTTAATAGTAGTTGTAACTTAGTAGCAAAGTTCTCCCTAAACTATTGAGAAGAAGAATAAAAAAGAAGCAAAGATCAACAATTTTTTCCTAATCCAGACTGAATGAATACTACATTTTTGTGCCATGCACAGGGCATAATCATTTACAAAGCCTTTCTAAACAGCCTTAAATCATAAGGATAATATTTTTCCTTTCATTCAAAATCTAAACTTACTCCAGTGGAACATGTGGCACAAGAGAAGTATAATTTGGAAAAAACAAAAACAACAAAAACGTTCCATGTTCAATGAAATTACTGGAAATATGGAGGTCCTGTCCTTTGCTCATAATCATTTCATGCTTGCTTTGGGGCAGAGAAAACTCCCATCTTAGCCTCCCAGCAAACCAAGCACCGTCTCCAGAGCAAGAAACCGAGTGTGTGCACAGCTGAGACCAGCTAATTAAATGATGACCGTTTCTAACCATAACCCAGGTTGAGGAATAGCATCCTCTTTATCACCACACAGCACACTGGACTTGCTGAAAGGCAGAGAGGTTCCCGTTTTGACATGATCTTCTGTGCTTACTGCTGGGGATCTAGATAGAGGAGTGGCTTTTTTGTGGGAGATACAAAAACAGCAGATACTTTTGTATCTCAGGGCAGATTCAGCAACAGTCTCATTTGCTTTAATGGAGCCCTTCTCTTGTGTACGTGCTCCTCTCTGCTTGCTATGCTAGGAGGACGTCTGAGAGTGAACAGCAAATCAGGCCATCTAACAGCAGGTCACTATACTGCCACAACTCTGACACACACCAGCAGTCCCGGGAGCTCCTTACCCAATTTGCCCTGCTTGGACACAGAAACTGTGGCATGCTACAGTGAAATTGCTCTTTAGTGTTTTGAGAGATACAACAGTACAGGATTCTGAGGTGTTCACTCCAAATTACTCAGCAGAACAGAATTGGCTACAGAGAGAATGACTGACAGACACAAAGCCTGGAAAAGGCAGGAAAATAACAACTCCGAAATGGACAGAAATGCTGAGCTGAAGAACATTCCTCACAAAAGTATGTAAATAAGAAGGCTTAGTGGTGAAAAAACACTGATAATAGGCGTTTTTACAATGTACATGGAACACGGTGTACACAGCTGCTTTTGGCCAATAAGAGTGGCCTGAGCAACTACAGCCATGAAAGGTAGGTTCACAATGAAGGATCACTTCAAAAGAACTTGTAAACAATGGCGAGCCCATTTGAATAAGGCTCTGCATGCAGATAATCAGCTAAAAATAAGCACGTCCTCCATCTCGGCCATCATTCATCATGTGCAGGCAGTCCAGGGGACAGCCAGTGAATTTTCACATCAAAATAAAATATTTATTTTGGAAAATAAATGTCAATTGAGATCTAATTTAGCAAGAAGATTAGCTAAAGGTCTTCCAGATAGCATCTTATACACAGAAGCATCTTGACAGGACATCTGTCATTGCGTAATGAAGCTCTTCCCATGTCTCTGTGCACTCCCCCCTTGAAAGGTCACCAATAACAAAAAAGTGTTAATGCTTCCTAAAACACATGCACATTCAGGGTACACCTGGAAGAACCACAAATCTACTCTCACTGACAAAAATCACTAAGTCAAACATACTCTCAAAACTTGAGAAAACAGCCAAAGTTGCCTAGTAAAGCCCAAACAGGTCTAGTGAATTCTAACAGTGTGAAACTACATTGCTACAGAGCAACTATGATGACCACCAACCTCTATTCTAAGCCTAACTTGTGCTAATCTGCTCACCTCAGGCCCCCCGTAGCCCCCAAGAGCAGACTTGAGTTTAGAGAAAATAATCCGTGGGACTGAAGTAGAGGTGTCTAGCGACCTCCAGACGAGTGTAGTTGTGGAGGATCCACGACTGTATTGGACTGTTGTTACAGTACTCCACAGTGGGGCCATAGGTGCCGTCCTCCAGACGGCCGATGGTCAGACATGATTGGGTGATGATGTGGAGGAAGGTGTGCTTCTGCAGTGAGCCAGGAGGGAAAAGGGACAGATGGTTTTCAAGGTAAGTCACAGAGTCATAAAGTAATTCTTAAACTGATGCGTCTGTTCTTTGCAATAAACTTTCCCAGACACTGACTAAATGTCTGAGGTTATTTAGGCCATTTCTTATTTTATTTAGTTATTAGATAGACCATATTTAAGTGATCAGGGTAATGTTTCAAATTATTCATGTGGCTATTGGCTCAGTCACCCACACAAAAAGGTAACAGGATGGCAACCTCCTTGCAAGAAATCAGTAGCAACAATCACTTGTAGGCAGATCTCATTGATGTGGACAGATTTCCAACACGTTAAAATCTGTCTCCATTTATCAATCTGAGTGTGTTTGCACCAATAAGCGCTTGCCCACTGAAAGTTTTCTGGTTATACTCCTATATAAAAGCAAGCAGAGTGCCAGAGTGTCATTCTTTAGTTAAACTGCCATTCTGCAGCAACTACATCACAGTTTAATGTTTAATATAAATGTGCCATATTCTGCTGATTTATCACAGTTAATCCCTCTGTTGTCACAGATTGCATGTAACTGCCAACTTGACCCCATTCAATGGCACACTGTTGACAGACTGATAGGAGACCCACTTATTTTTAATCGACATCTTGATGCACAAAGTTGCTTTGAGGTCAGCAACTGACTGCAAGTAGTTGCAGGCCTGGTTGCTGTCGCCAAAGCAACCACTGAAACCAATCTCCTTGACTTTCAAAACCCCTGAGAAAATGACCACATCAACAATTTGAACATATCCTTACGATGAGGCAGACAACATTTGCCAAATTAGCACAATACAAATAAAAAATTTTTTGTAATTTATAAAAAGAGATGGACAATGAAAAAAAAAGTTAGATATTTAGTAAAAACATGTCATCTATGTGCTAATTGGTGGCAGGGCGTGGTCGGCGGTGCCGCGACAGGGAAAGCGGACCCAGCTGCGTGGCATCGCAATCACGCCTCGCCAACTTAAGATCAGTGTAGAGTCCTGTTGTGGTGTTGCTGTTGTTGTTGGTATGTGGCTGGCAGCTGGGAAGCTGAGCCGACTTGTGTGAACTTCAAGCGTAATAAAGAGAATGTTCAAGAGTGGTGAAACGTGGTCGTGTCATGCCTCTTACCTGCCACATAATTATAACAGGAATTTGAGTGCATCTATTTGGTTCTACTATTTTACTCCCTGATACAGCCTGTGGCTTAGTGTGCCTCATTTGTAAATAGCTACTCATTCAATATGCCAATCCATGCCTCAAACTCTGTATCTCCAATAAACTCATTACTTGCATTTTGCTGCAATAGTTCAAGTGTGAATTAAATAACGATTAGCTCAAATATTTTAAGTCTTAAAAAAAATAAAGAACATTTTGGGGCTCTTAAGCCAGAAAACTGGCTGAAAAAAGTTTAAAAACTACAGTAATTAGACTCTACCAAAGCTAAAACACAACTTGACAAGCACAGCAAAGTAAAAAAGGACAAATAAATTGGTGAAAACTTCAGCACACTAATAAATTTTGGCTATCATGTGTTTGAGTGGGATATCCATATGAGGGAAAGCACAGTAAATAGAACTTATTACTGGCTGAAACAGCAGAGTAAGTGAAAAGGAAAGAGGGATGTCGGTCACAACTGTAAATGAATACAGGAGGAATATGGAAAAGCCAGGTATTTCTGTGAAAGTGAAACTGATGACCAGATGAAATGTTAATGGTACTGTAGTCATCCAGGATTCAGTCCCTGTCAGTCACACCTGGGCTAAAAATAACATCGGCCACTGACAGCGATGAAACCCCAGAGCTGTTTACAACAGAGACCGGTCCTCTTCGTTATGAATTATTCATTTTATTCTCTTTTTTTCCATTTTAAGAAAAGCACACAGAGAACAAAGTGTAATGAAAGGATTTCTCCATGGATTTGTTCAATGCTCGATGGAAAGGCCTCTGAGCTTCCTCACTTTGTCATATCGACATGTCAGTGATAGGACATCTCAATCACTCATAGACAACTCTGCATGCGACGCTGCATCGTCTAACCATCTCCCAGAGGATTAAAAATGCATAAATTGTTCATATAAAAATGCTTTTTGAGTTGTGTAATCCATAATGTATTTTGAGTTCTGAGGAAATAAGGCTTGAGAAGAACATTTCGTTTTCCTATGAGATTCAAAATGTCTTTCTGTTTCCTGCCCACAACATCTGTTTCTTCATTTGACTGAATATCAAAAATGCAAGCCTATTACCGCTTGCATACCCAGGAATATTAAGTAAAGTGAAACCCTGGTGTTCGATATGCAGCGTCTAGCTTTGTCGAGTTTTGGTATTTTCTAATTCAGTGCAACAGCAAAACAAAGGAAAAGACTTTGATACACATATGTACAAACATATACCTGTAATGAGCCACAGAGCTAAAAAAATATACATAAGGTTATTATTTTTTCACCATTTTGCACCTAATGCATGCAATCATTTTTCTTTGATATTTGTAGGTGATTAGGTGATACTTGTGTTTTTGTTTTTTTTGGGGGGGGGTTATAGGTTAGACTTGAGTTTCTCTCTGTGATGTAAATTATTTGGTGACTTGATTGTTCTGCTGCACATACGATAATTAAATCACTGCTGCACATACAATTTTATACAATATATAAAAGGATAAATTGCAATGCATGATCCCAGGTCACGAATGTAGGAAAAGGTTTTCAGTACACATCCAAAAAATATATATATATATATATATATTTACATAAACGATCTACCGTACTAACCACTAACCACACACTCCTACTCACAATACTAAATCACAATGTGGCACTTCAGGAGGGACAAATTGAACAGCTTACCTCAAAATCATATTCCCACTTGCCAACATACTACATAATGAGACGAGAAAAGAGAAACAGCTGCTGGGTTGAAATAGCAACTCAACTTCCTGGTGCTTTAAAAAAAAACAACACACAGCACCATCTTGTGGCAGAAAACAGTCATTCTAGTTTCCCACGACCAAAAATCCTCAGTGTCCTATTGCTCATGAAATTACCTTTTGACAGGTAAAGGTACAAACATTAAATTGAGGAACAGGGGAAAAGAATGGCCACTTGCTTTAGAACCCTTATTTTGAATTATCTGGTTCCTACAGGGGCCACAGATCCTACCTCAGCATCGTACTCAAACATCTGATTGCCCTTCATGTGGTGACACTTGAGCATGACAACAGGCCCGTTGAGGCGGGAGACATCCAGGCAGAGGTCATCTGTTCTGATTTCTTTATCCGCAGTGTACGAGAATACCTGCAGAAAGAGGTTTTATTAAACTCTTGAAAAACATCAGTAACACCAACATCACAAAAAATACAAACAACAGTATTGTAAGGGTTTTTAGTGATACATGACTAAGCTGTACCTCTTTTTTGTTTTTTTATTTACACTCTAGAGCTGTACTTTATTGGGTATTTCCAGGATGTTCTACAGATATTTTTTGTACAAGACTGGACAGATATTCTGTCTTGTGTGCTGCAGAAAAAAACTATAATGAGACTCAAGTATAAAGAATACTGATTGGACCAAAGCGAATTCTGGGCTAAAAATTAACACTGGACTTCAGAAATGAGAGAGAGAAAGCATTGTACTGAAAATCTGCCCATTGACTTAGAAGTTGGAGATTAACACACTCCTCGCTTCCAACCTGAAGTCAAGTTTTTGGGCAAGATAATGTACTGCTAGAGGCTGCACTTTAAAATTAAGTACACCCCATGATTTAGTAGCTTGGAGAACCACCTTTAGCAGCAATAATTTGAAATGACTGTTTTTTGTATGACTTCATCATTCTCTCTGTGGGGAAACTGAAGCATTTGTTTCTGCGCAGCTCTCTTAAGGTCCTGCCATAACATTTCAGTCAAGTTGAGGTCTGATTTGACTGGACCATTGCAACACCGTGATTATTTTATTTTTCAGTTCTTCTGCTGCAGATTTGCTGCAGTGCTTGGAGTCATTGACCTACTGCATGACCCAGGCTTTAGCTGTCAAACAGATGGCCTGACATTTGACTCTAGAATACTTTGATACGGAGAACGGCTCATGGTCGACTGAATGACTACAAGGCGCCCAGGTCCTGTGGCTGCAAAACAGGGTCAAATCATCTACTGTGCTTGACAGCTGGTATGAGGTATTTGTACTAATGCGTCGTGTTTAGGTTTTACTAAACATGGTGCTGTGCACCTCCAGTCTGGTGCTATCTGTCCAAAGGAGGGATGTCTTGTTCAAGAAGTCCTGTGCTTTGTTCAGATACAATTTTGCAAACTAAGCCATGCTGCCATACTCTTTTTAAAGAGAACAGGTTTTCCCAACAAGTCATACAATCAAGCTTGATTAGTTCACGCTAATTGTACCATCATGAACTTTAACATGCTAATTGAAGCCTGGATGGTCTGAGATGTAGTTCTTGGGATTGTGCTTTTAATATCTGTAAGTATTACATGCCCTGACCTTGGAGTAAATTTGCTGAGATGTCTACTCCTGGGAACATTGTGTTAACACCTAAATGGTCCAGATCAGCAAACTGCAAATTATAGAGGTGCTCACACCTGCTAATGATCAATTAATCAAGTACGTTTAGTTAGCAACACCTGGCTGCTACCCAAGTAGAACACTTAAGGCTGTGCTTAGTTTCATTCAGATTTAAAGTTACATTTGCAAATATTATAATATAGACAATAGTATTTCTTTTCACAATTAAGTATAATGCTCTAAATACAGTATTTACTGTTATCTCCTCACCTGGTTTCCACCCATCCCGTGGCAGTTGAAAAAGCCAACCTTCTCGTTCTCCTTTCTCCCCATGTTGTCCATACACTGGTTGGTCTCAACATTTCTGATCTATAGACAGGAAGTTCATATTTACAAATATGAAGTACAAGTTTAAGACTTCAGTGTTACAAAGTTAATAAAGTGTTACATTATAGCATTTTATTTATGTTTCTTTTGACAACAGCTAGGCTACAGGAACAGAAAAAACATAAATTACCAGAATAATGAGGTCCCATTTAATACATCAAAAATTATTCTTTTCTAAGTCTTTGTTTTTTGTCCTCCCTCATTGTTTGAAATCTGCATCCAAGGATCTCTTATGCAAATTGATTATCAATCACTACATCTTAAATATTGTCTTCCAAAGAAATTAATCTGTTAATATATAATTAGCAACAGCATTTTAGTTCACTCAGTTGTACTATCTTTAGGGTTTGATGAGTTTTTTAATTAACCTTTTAAACCCAAATGTATTATATTTGATCCGTGAGTTTTGGAAACGTATACATCCGTGTTTTTTTCCCCCTCACAAAACAGCAAAATAATTTGCACAATATATTTTTAAGAATTTATTTTTTTAGTTTTTAGTTTTAGTCAGAAGGTTTAATAATCACTCAAAAAATTTTAATTTTCTGGCAGTTATTTCATGGTTCAGGCTTTAAAGGGTTAAAAAAAATAACATATTTCCTGGCATTTGACAAAATAATCATATAAGTAAATAACAGAGAATAATCTTAGTTGCCACCCCAGGTTTGCAAATATTGCAGCATGTCTGAATTGCTTCACCTTAATAAGCTAGATGCTAATGCCACTAACGCTGAAACTACTTTAAATGCAAGTCACAGATTTAATGATGCTTCCTTTTTGGAAACTGGAAAAAGTTTGTCACCATCTTCCATAAATGCTATAGCTAAAATCACATATATACCACATCACTGAGTTAATTTAGTCCAACCTCTACTCATTATATCCACTTTTAAAGATGAAACTGAGCTAAGTTGACTGCACACTTCTCAATAAGCAATTATCACAGCTCCTACTGACTTCCAGTCAACTCAGCTATCTAATGAACTCCTACATTCACAGAGCTAAAGCGGAGCTGACTATGTATGTTGCCTAAGCCATTACCATGCCTATGATGCAGGAACGGAATGGCATTCATAATAATTAAGTGATATAAAACCTAATGGTTCCGGCTGTTAAAGAAAGGCTGACTGTGTGTTATGGGGGATGAGAATCAGCCAGAAGTAGTCTGGTATAGAGGAAAATAGGAGAAAAGGTGCTGCAGTGGCTAAAGGGAGATAGAGAAAACCAGTTTTTACTGCAGTATAGGAGAGCAGTGCAAAGGAGAGAAAAAAGTCCCCTCATCCTCAGCTGTATGAATGTTAGAGGATTACAACCTCATTTCACACTCAGTTCGTAGACTGACATTACTTTTACATGACCTCCATCCATCTCCAGATAGCACGGTCCATGTTAGCACTGAGTTGACCCCCGCTTCAATGCTTCCCACACAAAGCTATGTTCATCAAGAAGCTGATTGTGGTCACTCTAAAAAAGCGAGAGGGAAATAACTAAAACATCTCTCTTAAAATAAGCTGTGTCAAAACTGTAAATTAGTAGTTATCAAACCATACTACCTCCTTATAATTTCTACCTATTAACAATCCTATGAAAAATCAGATTTTTAAGGTAGGTACTTGGAAACAGTCTTTCTTTGTTTTTTAAAGAGCAGAATACAAAACTATTTAGAATGCATACATGAGCTTTATCTCACTGCCTCAACATGTGAGGGGGATCAATACCGACTGCTTTAACAGCCACACGTCTGTTTATTATGCACGTTCAATACAAACTTGGTTGTTTGTTTTTCAGCTTTTTTTTAAGCCTTCCCCAGATCCTGATATTTTCAGGCTGTATCTCACAGAGATATTGTCTTTCTGAAAGAAAATGAAAAAAATAAGCCCAGGCGCTAAAAGGATACATCTGACTGAATGCAGAAGGAGCCGGTGTATGCGATACATTATAGAAGATTAGAGTATAAGAGAGCTCATACTTCACCAAGAGAGTAGTATCTTCTTGGGATCTGGGAGTCTGGGTAGATGTTCTCTAGATACCAGGAAAACGGTTTGCACTTTAAGGCCTCACGGAGGGCTTTGCGAGAGGAGACGTCTCCGTACTCCACCCGCATCACGCCTGCAAATGAAATGTCAAGACAGGGAATGCAGCCATATGTATCAGTGAACATCATCAGTCACATTAAGAGCCACATTTTCTGCTCTGAAAATAGGATGGTTCTGTTTCTTTGCACCACCGAGACCAGACACCAGGGGGAACCTTTATGAAGGAAAAACAAAACGCTTTACCTGAAAATATCCCAATCATAATGTTAGCCTGCAATCCCATTTACAAACAGCGTAATGTGGAAGATGCATCTCCTTCAACTGCGTACAAGTGCAAAAGCTGTGCAATAACTGTGGGCCATGATGTAAGTCACTTTAGCCAAATGTGAACTGCCTGATGTATCAGCGTTGATGAAACTAAAGACTGAGAAAGGATTAGACAGCGACTGGGCACAGACACTTACAAACACATTAGACAGATGGTTTCTTCCTAGAGTGCCGCTTGAGGACTCGTAGCTTGAATGCAGATAGACTCAAGGTGGTAATTTAATATGAAAGAACATGATTGCAATGAGGGAAAATAGAGGACAGCTTTCAAAAACCAGTCAACATGTAAGACGTATAGCACTGTACTGTATCTATCTATCACACAGGACTAAGATATTGCAAACAGCTTACCAATACCAATAGTATCTCAGGCTTTAATGTGGGAAACAGAAATATCAAGTTGGCAGATAAAAGCAGTGAGCTGAAGGCTACTTTTCTCTTCCTCTCTTTTTTTCTATCTGCGGGGGCTAAGCATCACATGTTATAGATCATGATGAATAGCCTCTTAGATCCAGTGCAGAGAAATAACAAGGAAAGGGGTACACTTTTAATAGGATCACTAGATGCCACTCCCAAATTCAGCCTGAGCAACATACTGTGTTCTTCTGCACCAATAAGGGAGGTCTGGCAGCAGCACAACCCAGATCATTCTCCCTAATGTCCTGGAGGAGCAGACAGTCATCGCGGGGCCACAATACACAGAGAAACTCATCCATCACAGCCCTGGCTCTGTCTGCACACATGCCCGTGGAGAATCCTGCCCGACTGAGAGGAAGAGAAGGTCACAATTTGTGCCGTAAGATCGAAAGATTACGGATGATCCCTTATAGGTTGGCTGGCATCTAAAACAGTTAACCAGAGATTTCCGGGATACCGCTCCCTGCAAAAGGGTAATCACATTACTAAGTCGACAGATGG
This sequence comes from Oreochromis niloticus, assembly GCF_001858045.2. Taxonomy (NCBI): domain Eukaryota; kingdom Metazoa; phylum Chordata; class Actinopteri; order Cichliformes; family Cichlidae; genus Oreochromis; species Oreochromis niloticus. The sequence goes on along the minus strand of NC_031987.2, from coordinate 14,636,104 downwards.
AGGGGTACTCATCTCTCAATCTGCACAGTCGTATTGTTCTAGTTTGTCCGTATGTGTTTGAGCTCTGTTTGAAAGATGGCCGTTCGTGACTAATTTCTGAACCCAAGTTCAAGAGAGCACTAAAGAAATGTATCTGAGAGAAGGAATTAATTAATCCCAATTTGAGGATGGCAAAGCTGCGTTAAATTCAAATATATAAAAAAAAAAAAGAAAATGTACATTTGCATAAGAATAAAAAAAGAACCTTGCAAGAGAATGAAAGACTAAAATGGAAGAGACATGTCTTTCCTTTTCACACCAATTTGCTAAATTAACCACACAGGGGTAACCACACAGGGGTCCAGCAATGAGGTTTGTTCACATCTTCCTTTAACCAGCAGTGCACACTGAAACTTTTTTTTATAACATGTAAAATTCGCAGAGCTGATTTAAACTCTTGGTCTTCAGCTCTCTGCATCATTTCAGTGGCTGAGAGTAGTAGTGACATGGTAGCAGTTTCATTGCTCTGTACCTGGTGATATGATATAAAAGAAGTCTTTGAAATCATCCATCCAGACTTCGGCCAGGCGCCTGTTGTTCTTGTTGATGACTTGGCCCGTTCCTCCAGGGAAACTGTATGGGGTGGCCTTCCGGAAAACATGGCCCACGTGTGAACATGTTACAATTTCCAAGGAGCCACCGCATTGCCAAATCTGCAAGCGTAGAGACAAGGCAGATTTATGTAGTATGTGACAGGAAAGCAGACAAATAGGCTGGATACAAACTGATGAAACAGTCAGTGAATGCCTGTTCCCTTTGTTCTACCCCCTTGATGCTTAGGTGACCTACATAAATGATAACGTTTGTTACCAATAAAAAGATTTGCTCTTAAATATTAACAGCGTACCATCGTACCACACACACACTTACTGCAGATCTGTTTGTGACTAGATGCTGCAGCTCACAGGCATGCCTTACAACAGCACTTCATGTTTTCTGATTACTAACGACAAGCTGTGACAGCAAGACAAAAACACCTTCTATAAACTGCCCTTGTCATAGTTTCTGGTACAGTAGGTGTCCCCAGAACTAAAATTTCCACAATAGCAAATTCAGAGAGACTCATGAGGTGAAGTACAAACCACACTATCACTAACTGGTAGCAATAACATATACTTTGTACAATAAATTGTACAAACATAAAGCAAAGAGACTAAATATTTTTTCCCTTATGTTTGTGTAAGCTCAAAGCTAAGTAGACACCAACATGTAATATGAGCACACACATCTAAGGCTTTCATGTGATGTCAGTTCCACATCTGCAAGGTTTCATGAATACATCCTGTACAGTTGTGACATTACAACAATGACAAAATCTGCCAAAGTGCTCAAACCCATCAATGTACAACAGTACATTTGCCAGGATGATGCACAAAAAGAGACTCTCACAAAAAAATCAGCAGCAGCAGCCACATGATTGCAGCAGGTAACAAAAAATGTTTGCAACAGTGTGTTTTTTGTAATATTCAGAAAGATCATCCAATTTTATGTGTAAATATCTACAAAAAGGGAATATCGCAAGTAGGGATGGGTATTGATAAGATTTTCACGATTCCGATTCCATTTTCGATTCTGTTTAACAATTCGATTCTTTATCGATTCTTTTTAAAAAAGGAGAACACTAAGGTCGATTAGCTTAGAACTTTGTTTTATATCTTCTCTTTGAACAAGATAGAAATTTAGGAGTAACATGGCCTTACAAACCCAACAGTGAGATCTTAAGAGATCCACAGCCTACAGCTCTTCAGGGGTGTCACAGGGTCCCCAGGAAAAAAAATTGTAAATGTAAAATAATAAAATAAATATTCTTCTATAGCAATAACAAAGTATAACATAAATTATTCTGTAGCAATTACACAAGAATATCCAGTAATGTCCCTGCCTACAAACACATTCACTTACCGAAGATCGGGGGCATCTGCTGTGGCAAATGGGTGCAAGCCTTTGACCACAAACTTAGTCACTGCTCGGTGACATTCGTCTATCCTGGCCTGAAAGGAGACGCTACCGGTAGACTGCAGCGAGAACTGCCAGCATCTGAGCCAGCCAGACTCTGTCTGTCTCTCTCATCATGGTCACCTAAATGCAGCGCACAGTAATGGCAGGTTTTGTAATAAGGCAGATCGCACTAACATAATATGCACTGTTAGTTGATTATTTACCTGCCGTATTAATGGGAGAGGATGTGCAAATGTTACCGCTGCTGCTGGGTTGAGATTCACGAGTCCGGAGCGGAATTAAAAACACGACATTCATTTAAGGTTATCGCGTGTTTTGTGAGCAAATGCTTTTGCATATTCGTAGTGTTTCCTCCTTTAAATGAAATATCTACTTTGCAAGTATTGCAAGTTGCCCTGTTGTCATCCGTTCTTTTGAGCGTTTGAGCCGCTTAGGCGCCGTATTTCCTGCCAGGTAAATGACGCTCCGCAACGTGGTGACGTCATTCGGGGCGACTGGAATCGATAAGGGAATCGTTTGCAAAAATGGCAAACAATTCCAAGGAATTGAAACAGTGGGAACCGGTTCTCAACAAGAACCGGGTTTCGATACCCATCCCTAATCACAAGGCAGAAACATGTGCTGGTATACAGAGAAACCACTCACTCTAAAAGACATTTCCAGGTTTTCTCCTCCCCAGATATCCATCCCTGGATCATAACTCCCAATTTCTTCAAAATACGTCTTGTCTATAGAGAATAATCCTCCTGCCATGGTGGGAGTCCTGCAAAAAACACAACAAATTAAGGCAACAACACAAAACCCTTTGTAATATTTCATTTCCTCATACTGAATTCGTTAGCATCTTTTTGTAACTAAGAGGAACATTGAAGATATAATAACAGGCCAATTTGTTTGACAATTTGAAACAAAGCCTTAGAGGGGCAATTACTTTTATCTTTTAATTCATTCTATACTCAAGTCAGTCCTAAATAAAGGATATTGTTTGCTGCTTGGAGTGATTTGCATACAGATGAGTTTTGTGAAGCCAAAAAAAGGCAGCTCTAAGCAGTTTCTATTTTCCTGTTTCAAAATACATGGATACTTATACTACAAAGAGAAACATCACAACTCTGTGGATGCTATTTAGGCAGAAGCTGGCATCAGTGGGACACAGAGGGAAAGATGCTCTATTTCTAGCTCTAGATAAAAATGGAGCTTTTTATGTAATATTTTGTAGAGAAATTTAACTTTCAGCGTGTCCTCTGTAGCCTGCTGTACAGAAAAAAGCAGCATTTAATTAAGCTTACAAAATATTACCAACTTTTTCATGCGTTTAATCTGATCTCTTATTTCAAGACGATATGCAAGTGCAAAGTCACACACAGATGTACCTGACAGGGAGTGTTCTATCCCCTTTGCGTCGATCCATCTCCCGCTGGGGAACAGGATACCATCGAAAATTAAGCTTCCAGTTGAATCCACCGTAAGTCATATCTGAGCCTGCCATGTATTCAAACGTCTCATCGCTGATGACATCTATGATAGGGCACACCACTGCTGTCCTGAAACACACAAAGTGCCATAATGTTCACATGTATGATGAAACAGGCTGGACTTAAATTAAGCATGTGGTGCATTATCATATTCAACGTGCCTCAACCATCATAAAAATCATAAAATCGACCGCATACTGTGAAGAAATCAGGTTCTGGGTTGTAACTGCAAATTCCATGCACACCATGCCAGCAACTAGCTATTATTCACATTATTAAATGTTCTGAAGAAAATGATCATTAATCATAATGCGCTGCAATCAACTGAACATTCACGTTTTGATTAATCAATTAACTGGTTAGTCTTTAAAAAGTTACAAGAAAATATGAAAATTAAATCATCAAATGTGTTGTTCTCTTGTTTTGTCCACTCAGCTGCTGTAATATAAAAAAAACATTTCTGTGAAAACAGAGATGAATCCCTGTTTCAACTTATAAAATACAAAATAAAAACAGAATGCAAAGATTTGTAAGTCATTTAAACCCTAAACGCAAAATAAAGACAATATATTGAATATTAAGTGGAATATATAATAGCTTAATATGTTGAATTTATATCCAACAACATTTTTAAGGTGGAGCTGGGGGGGAAAGAAGGATTGTGTAACAGTTTGAAGGGCAGAATGGCAGAATAACACTGAGTTTTAAAGGACAGGGATCTGAGAGGCTGATTGGCTTTGGAGAAGGAGTCAAGAAGATTACGGGATCAGAGGGGATGACGACAAAATTAAGAATGAGTGGAATTTAAAATAGTGGGAAAGCGGAAGTGACCGAAGAAAAGATCAACAGGGACAAAAACACCTAGAAAAGCAGGCAGATGGAATAACACAATAATTTCATTTCTGAAATTATGCAAGCAATATTCAGAGAATCCAGGGAGATCTGGGTACACAAGGGAGACGGTGAAAACCAATATTGAATCTTGAATATTTTGAATTTGCCCTCAGGCAACACTGCAGTAGAAAAAAAAAAAACAGCTACAATTCTGTAATGGAAATCACTTCACGGGCTCTGTAAATCATTGCAACTGAACGCAATTTTATCGCAGCTAAAAATTTACCATGCAAAGAAAAACACAAACAAGGTCCAGAGCCTGAGCTCATTTAAGATGGATTGAGAGGAAGTGGGTAAACTGTCAAGTAGTGTGATGGAAATCACAGATCCTGCATCCTATGGGATAAAGAGGAAAAGGACCACCCAACTTATTACCAGCACAGAGTTGAAAGGCTAAAGTCTTATGGGATATATTTTTTAAAAGATATATTCTATGTTTTATATGCTGCCATCCAGACAATGTCTACGTTTATTTAATCAAGACAATTCCATACCATTTTCTGCAATACAGTTTCTTTAAATGACTGCATTGTTTTTATTGAAGGGCAGTGCAGATGTGTAGGAAGTAGGGTTGCACAGGTATTATTTTGTAAGATAAATGCATGTACTTCCTATCAGGATAGCCACAGACAAAATTATTTCTTTATCAAACAGAACGGGTCTGGAAATTTAAAGGATAATCTTTGAACATACAGTATAATTTCTGCACCATCTCAGCAGTCTGCACTCAGACTTAAAGACATCAATACATGTGCAGCAGCATTCAGTAAAAGTGTAATGGCTCCATAATACAATATTCTGAGTCATATGATACCAATTTCCTCCTGAGGGTAAATTAATGTGTCTGACCTCAGATAAGGTAAGAATCACAAGAGGATCATTATCATTCATTATTGTCACTCACAAACAGTGAATGGCATAATGGTGTCTACAGAGCGTGGGTAAATGCCTTAAGTAGTATTTTAATATTTTGATAAACAGCATAAATTAAATGAATTCTTCATCACTTTGAATCAAAGCCATTTGTTTAATGGTTTTACAGACACAGCAAACTCAAACCTTTGCCCACTTAATACCGATACTGCATAAGTCATATAGTGTTGACATGATGATGGTGTTACTCTAATTGTCATGGTCCCAGGATTCTTATTTGTTGGTGGCTTTGTTTATGATTACAGTTTCTTTTTTGACTGTGTGATTATTTAGCTTTCATGAGTTTCTTGTATAACTTTACTGAAATTTCCCAGTATTTGCCTTAGTGTAAAGCCGCTGTGTGTAGGTGTGTGTCTAATCTCTGCATTTGTTAGCTACTTCCTTTTTTTCCAGTAATGATTCGTCTCCGGTGTTTTGGATTTAGTTTTACTTCGCCTCCTAACTCGCTGTCTTTGATTATCTTCACTTGTGTCTCGTTACCGACTTTCTCGTTACTACTTTCCCTTAATTATAAATACTGTCATATAAATGTTGTTGTCTTCCCTTCTGTCCCTGTCTGTGATCATCACCCGGGTGGTTTTGTCTTCATGCTCTTGCAGCTTAGGTTTTGTTTCTCTTCGTGTTTTGCTCTGTGGACTTCTGCCATCAGCCTAATTAAACGGCTTACCTTTTGTTAAACCCTGCTGCCTCCTGTGTCTGTTTTTTGGGTTCTCAACCTTACACTCTACACAGTTTGCATAACCTGCAGACTGACAGAAGCTATCTTTTCCTCTGAGGTTGCAGCATAATTATTATCTCATATCAGCAGTGCCAGGCAGCGTATTAATAACTGAAAGTTTGCTTTCCCATCAGTATTCAGATAGTTTTGGCTCAAGTACCCAGTGATGCAACTAAGGCGAAATATGATAACAACTGCAGTAATAAAGCCTTTTTAAGGCTCAACAGTAACACTAAATTGTCAAAACAATAGGAGGTTTTGCAGCAGTGTGGTGCACTGCTCCTAAAACGTCAAACGTATGTGTGATTTCCTATCAGTGGCTTCAAAAAACAGCATTAAATTCAAAATACTTAGTGATGTCAATTTTAGCTCCTACCTGTCCTCTTTGATGCGAGCCAGCAGGGGCTCTAGCCAGCCAACAGTACACTCGCAGTGAGCATCAAGAAAGGTGATGACCTGACCGGTGGTGGCGGCTGCCCCCCTCAACCTGGCTCTGATTAGACCTGAACGCTGCTCCATCCTCAGGATCCTCACCGGCACCTCCAGAGTACGCACATAGTTCTCCAGTTTCTTCTTTAGGAAATCTGAAAGAAATTATGCAAAAAAAAATTCATAACAAGTTAAATATGGACAATATGATGATAAGATTTTAATCAGGTCATCAAATTATCAATTCGAGCTAGTCAGCTTATGTCCAGCTGAGAACTTAAGGATTCCAAAAGAAAATAATAAAATTTGGAAACAAGGTTTTGAGCTACTACCCATTGGGGTAGGATTATATTTCATTTTTATGGGCTATAGAACTGGAAATTAAAAAATAAGGTAAAGACAGTAAGACCATAATTACTTGAGCACATAAATATTGTTTCTTGACTCCTCAGAGGTGGATGTGCCACCTAAAATAATAGCATAACCGATACAGAGAGAAATGCTTTACTTACATATGTCTTTCAATATTTCACGTTTCTTAAACTGTGATATGGCAGAATCAAAACCTGGAAACCTGACCATTATTTCTATAATGCTCAAAAATGTACTTATCAATGTGTTTTTACTTGAGTCTTCAACATCACACTCCTCATTTGTTTTTTTCCAAGGATTAGTGAGGAGTTCTCAGAGTAAAAATAAACAAAACAAAATTATGTAAATTTGAACCACAAACGTTGCATTTGGCTTTTTTATTCATCTAAAAGATCTTAAATGGTTATTTGAAGATTACAAGAACAAATGGGACTTACAGCCTTACATCGAAGGTTAATTGGTGTATTTATTCATCAGGTTCTAAAAATAAATACTAACACCATAAAGTGCTTATGTTGTAATTAAAAAAAAGCTAGATTAGTTTTAATTTATCTTGCTACACAGCCAGAAACTTGGGTCCCTTTTATCATAATCATCCTACAGTACTCCATCACATACATCCTGTATGTATACTTTGTTAATGTACACAGATTACAAACCTCGCTCGCTGGCATCATCAACTAGGATAATTTCCACTAGCAAGTGTTTGGGAGAGCGGTTGATGACACTGTGAACAGTTCGCAGCAGCGTGCTCCATGCCTCGTTGTGAAACACGATGACAATGCTGGTGTTGGGCAGGTCATCTGAGTACACTTTGGTCTTACAGCTGAAAGAGTAACACAGGGGGGGGAAAAGGCAAATCAGTGACATAAGACAGAGGAAAGTTCCCTTAGATATGCAAAGTCACACTTATAGTTTTAGAGTTGTACTTTAGAGTTTCAGAGCTTTAATAAACCCCATTAATTTAAATCCATATCTGCTGGCAGTTATTTAAAGAGTGTTTTTTTCTTTGTTGATAAAATAACATTAAAATCTTTTTTTTAAATAGTTCAAATATTTCACAAATATTTTAACTATACTGGATATTTTTCATACTGACAATTATTAATATGTAATCACTATTTTACAGTATATTAATCTTAGACTGTTTAGTTTGTTACACTGACAATTATTGGAGATTACAGATTATTGTGTAACAATATGTATTACTGTATGACAAATTTTTAAAATGTTATTTCATTTTTTGAAAGAAAAACAATTATACTTTTAGTCTCAAATAAATAATTTAGTCCTGTAAAATTACAAGCAGTCCTAATTAAAGTTTCAAAAAGGTTAATATATGGTATAACTGTGATGTTATGATAGCTGATGATCTGATTATCATTTGTCATAATCTTTGATATTCTGTTTATTAAAGGATTCATACTTTGAAAATTTATCCCAAAACTAAAATGGTCATTTGCAATGACAAACATAATTTCTCAATATGTTTGAACCGCTGCACAGAGCATCTAATCTGTTGCTGTAATTCTGCTGAGTTAGTTTCAAAATGCAGCTCATTATTTTGTATCAGAGAACATAAAGTTCCCAAGTGTTATCCAGTTTCGCCATCAGTGCAAAAACACTGTCACAATAGGTTTACTGAAAGATATTGAGAAAGAAAGTAGAAAAAGTTAAACCAGTGTTGACAGCTATGTCAGCATGTCCTTGGATTAATGTGACGTCTGTCAAAGCCAAAGGCTGTGAATGTGGGACGGTGCTGTAGTCAGTGCTGTTGAATAAAGAATTAGCTACATTACAGAAGAGGATGTGGACAGTGAAGGCAGCATGTATGGCTGGAGGAGAGGTGGGAGGACGTGATGTAGGGGGGGAAGTTACCGGAGCAGGCAGCATTGCTAGTTCTGTCCTGTCGATTCAATGTGACAGCACTGACTGACATAACTAGGCCAGGAGGCTGCCTTGAAGACATAATGCCGGTGCAATTTTGCACAGCTCAGCTGTGCGCTGTAATAAAGATGCTGTATTATTTATATGGACCCATATTGGGCAGAAACACAGAGTTCACATCATCTGAATGTTCAACTTTTTCTCTCTAATATAGATCTTCTTTTGCACTGTATAATTTTTAATGTATTGTATTTTATTTTATACAGTTTTTCCACATCCCAGACAATCTGGAGTGGTCTTCTTGAAACAATCAAAAACAGGAGCTAAAACAAAAAGAATGTAGGAGTTTAGAAAGATAATTTTGTGGCTTATTTCTCATTTGACAGGTAGAGACTCTGATATCCACTTATTGAAAAGTGCTGTGGAGAACTCAACTGGAATAGTTAAACATGAATCACTTGGATATTGTCTCCGCACTAGGCAAACGTCTGTGCATATCAGCAGCCTTAAATGAATGTGCCCATGTTTCATACAAGATGCATTTTGAATTTTCATTAGGTGTTCAAGAGGCTCTTGAATGACAGTAAACAAACCCTTCTCCCATTCAAATGTCAAGCCTAATGCAAAACGCGAGGGACCTAATAGAGCCTGCATGAAAATGATACTCATTATTAAAGATATCTTTCACAGTGGGTACAGTTGTTATTACTAATAACATGTAATGGACTCAACTGTTTAAATTTTATTTAAACTATCAGAAAACTGTACTTAGTTTAGCACATTTCTTTAGTTTCTGCAGTCCTTATGAGACTATGTTAGTATCTTTCAATCAATTTGATAGCATAATTTCTTGATTTCACTTTCAGATATCATTAAGCTCTCTCTGCAGTCTCCTTCGCACTCAAATAGTCTCCGTACAGCTTCGTTCAGCTCTTGCTCAAAACTGTAAGTGTGTCACATGCTTGGCTCTGGTTTTTGTGTAGCAGCTTATCACTATAAAAATTCCTCCAAGAATAAAATGCCAGATATGGTGTCGACCATGGAAGTCACCTCTGCATTCTTACCAGGCTGTTTGCTTTGAGTAGGGTGAGTCAGTCTTGTTCTATTATTCTCTGTTGCTTTCTCAGTAACTAAGTTAATTATATGTCAGTAAAAATCTGACAAAAAAAAAAAAAAAAAAAAAAAAAAAAAAAAAAAAAACTCTTAGCAATGATGGTAAAAAGATTATGTGCCATAAAATGTGATAGATATAAAAGATCTGCTGTTGGTGAGGACACACGAGCCTACGCACCCATCCAGCCTCACATCTGGCAGACTCCTGTTGAGTGCAATCATATCACTGGCCATCAGATTGAACTGGTTAATCTTAAAGAGCTCCTTCATTTTCTCCTGGTCATCCTTAGGGATGTTTACCGCTTTGCCCATCTCACCTGGACCCTCGTGGCTCCGTGATATCACTGCTGTAACGTAACAAGGACACCACAGAAAAATATTTGATAAGAAAACATATTTTTTCTCACCAATGAGGCAAAAAATTAACATCAAACTGCATCATAAAACAAATCCCACTGCATAAAAAATGGACTCTGTGGAACAAGGAGAGTGCAGAAAAGCGTGCGTGTTCTATTTCTGTCCACTTTGTAAATTTTCTAAACTCATATAGTACCCAGAGCATGAAAACCTAATTTTCCAGATCAATGTGCATGTGCGTTTGATAACAGAAATAAATGTACTGGCAGCTGGTGTTCACATATGAACAGTACATCATGTTCACATTTATTATATTATTATAATACTGGATATACAAAAAAATGTGAAAGCCTTTAAAAGCCCGTGCTATTAAAAGCAAGGAAAAATGTGTTTCTTCAAACATCAGTGCATGCTCAGCAGAGAAAAACCTTTAACACAGCGACAGTGCACGCACTCCGCTTAAGCTCTCTCCTGGTGGTTCTGGCTTAGGCTGACGGGGTATTAAGCACTGTACACTTTGCCAGCTATATTTAATTTAAAAATGTAATCTATTAGGAGGTTTTGAATTCAGAGATTTAGGCCGATGTATTAATAGGTGAAAAAGCAGCATGACAGCAAAACAATTGCTACAGTTTTTGCTATCAAAGGCCTGGAAAATATCAGAATTGCTACTGGTGCTGCACAACGCAAGCTCCCTTCACCGAAGGTAAATAACCACCCATTGATTTATGACTCTGCTCTCTCTCACTCTCTTTCTCTCTAATAATCTCTTAGAACAGAGGCTGTGATTTCCATGAAAGGGGGACACATAGTTCACATTAGCTGCATGGCCTCCTGCTAAGAGGATTTCCTAAGACCCTTTGTGGAGACGGACTGGGATCGGTCGGATTGTAACCTCAACTGATCCTGGGTTTTCTTTATAATGCTGCTGACACTCTTCATCTGGACACCAGCTGACATCTGATGGACACAGCTCGAGAGCTGAGCTGGATGACTGAGCATCAAAACACATTCTCAGCCTGCTCCAGCCATACTCCAATCCATCATTCTTTGTGTGTGGATAAACATAGGTCAGGTGACGTCTTGCAGAAAGAGAGAGAGCACCAAGCAAACCATCAATAGTAGTTTGGGTTTCTAAAGAAATTGTAGTGAAATTGCCAGCTGCAAAGCTGAGACTGTGCAATATTGCTTGATAGATGGATGGTGGCCAAGCAGCAGTGCAATGACTAAAAGCTGGAAGCTGTACAGGACAGGTTCGTGTTATCTGAAAGCTAATTTGTACTGCCTAATTTATAGCTGCTGACAAAGTATTAGATATGCTAATGTGAAAATAAGGTTAAAAGGGAGAATGAAAGGCAGAGAAAGGTGCTAAAATGAGAGTTAAATGTGTAATTATGTTTAAATTCTCAAGCTTCAACTTAAACTATACAGGTAAGAGTTGTCATGTTTTGATTGTTAGCTAAGAACCATGTGCACTAAACACATGCGTAGATCTTGGTTGTGAGCTTTGTGCTAGGCATTGCGATTTCTTTTTCCCAATGCCTTCAATGGTCATAAAGCTTGTCCTAGTGGAAAATGCAAGCTGGAAGGGATATCTTTTAATAGTCTTCCCCTACTCTGTAGGCACCAATTAGCTTCACTTCACATCATCGGTCACTTTCTTAAAGGAGCCCATAACATTTGAAGGGCCTGATAATTTATCAGTCTCTGAATTATCATAAACTGACACTCCCTAATGACACTTCTTGACCTGGTTTCCAAGTCCTTATCAGTTGATTAGGGCCCAACTTCCTAATGACGTTCTGAGCCCGAGTCAGTGTACGCATGGATAAGTGTTGAAACAGCCTGAACCCAGGACTTTAACAAAAGACAGAACCTAGAGGCCTAAAGAAACACTTCAACAGATCAGTGCAATTAGCAATCTAATTAAATTGCTTAGTTTTGTAGAATATTTCCAACCTCCTGTGGTGCTGTGGTAGCTAAATCAGAAAGAAAGGTTCTGGAAGAGAGAAAGATGTAAAAGTGGAATATCAGAACAGGAGCCAGCATGCTGTTTAGGCAGTGCCAGGTAAGAGAAGAAGCCACAGCTGAGACCAACACACACGTGAGCGTGCAGATTTTGTGAAGTCTTCATCAGATGGCTCCTAAGGTTCCCCTGTTGTTTTCATTCTCGTTTACGTAGAAAAAGATCTGTGTAGTGTTACACAGTTGGAGTCTCCTCCTTAGGCTCAATCCATTCTTTTTCATCCAGACATTACTCCTCTTCTTCCCTCTGCTGCTCTGCTCCGCTTCCTGCCTGCATGTCTGGCACAGCTGCCATTTCATTAAAGATCAGAGAAGCTCCTCTTGAACACACAACCACAGAAGACCATGAACACACATCACACAGAGTACTACTACACGTCTCTGATATGTACTTTAACTGTAACGCTCTCTGGTGGTACATGACAGGTAAGGAGCTTTGTTCATAGAAAGATTCCAGCCAATTAGAATAAGAAGTTCAAATGTACCATCTGTGAAATGTAAGTACACAGAACTGGCTTAATTATTCTTGGCATAGACAAGATGCTACAAACATTCCTCAAAGATTTTGGTCTATATTGATATGACAACATCACACAGTTGTTGCACATCCAAGAAGAGAATTTCCAGTTCCACCACATCCCAACTGTGCTCTATAGGATTGAGATCTGGTGACCATGAAGACCATTCACAGCTTGAGATGATCTGAGCTTTGTAACAAGGTGCACTGTCCTGCTGGAAACAGCCATCTGAAGATGAGCACATGAAGGAATACATATGATCAGCAACAATGCAGAAATGGAGATCCATCAAGCGAGACCATGCAAATTATAGTAAAACAGGAAACTGAGGCTGAGTTGACAAGAATGGCACCCGGTGTGGTCTTCTGCTTCAAGGTTTGACATGTAATAACGCACCCTGGTTATACCAGCCTAAACCAGTGTGGCCATTTTCCTCTGACATAAACAGGGTATTTTCACAAAGACAACTGCAGAGTTTATGATATCTGCCCATCTGCTACCAACAACACCACCAAATTCAAATTCATCTTGACCATGTCTAAAGGCACTGAGTTGCTACCACTTGATTGGTGTGATTGACTAGACATTTTCTTTATCAAGCTGTTGCACTGGTGTACCAAAGCAGCCATACTCCTAATCACCTAAAACCACCTCATAGTTATTTTTTATGAAGGAGAAATTTGTTATGGAGACATACAAAACTTATTTTTATATCAAACTGCAAAAGATATGAATTTTCTGTCTGAAGTTAAGCATTTTTAAATCATATTCTATGGGGAATACTTAATCAGCCTCAAGTAGCCATTCGTGGAACCCCAAGGGCTTCATTATTCAGCCTCAGAGGTTGTTTTGTCTACTTAACATACTAACACGTGTTTTATTGTGTTTGAGGCAGGTTTGCAGTACTGGCAGTACTGACAAAGCAAATTTTTCATGCAAGACTTGTTTTTACTAATGTGAATCCAAGCAAAGAACTATTTTAAACCCAAAATATAGCAGGGAATTTGTGCTAAATTAAAAATTATATTTTCATTTGACAGCTGAAAAAACAAAATAAAACAAGATAAAACTTGAAACGCCTGCAGGGACACTGCAAAATCCAGTGTTTGACAGCAATCCTAAGATATAGTTCATATACACAGAAAGTCCTGCGATTTTAAATGCAAAATAACATCCAATGTAACTTCCGACTTTTGTATGGTAATGAGACAGAGTAACTTGGAGCTCAGCATCATTCTAACCTTAAAAGCAGATTACTAAGCTTCTTAGAAACCTGCTTACTTGAGGACATGTGAGGAAATGAACTCTCCTAGAGGAAGTGTGTTAAAGTGATTTGAGCAGCACACCTTTATACAGAAAAGCACAGTTTTACAACAACAAAAAAACTAAATTTCATCAGTTTCGTTTCATAGTCCATTTAGCAAAAAAGACAATACATCAGAAATGTGTAATTCATATAAATGTATTAATTTTTTGTAGTTATAAAACCAGAATTCTTACCTTTTGCTACATTACAATCAACTATTAACTGTTTCATATGTTTTATGTGTTTTTCTGCTCTTTCAGGCAAAGCTTTCCCCTCAGTGAACACTGTTTTAATAGGATTTGTCACAGATGATGAATATTTTACGCTCAAGTGAAATTTTAGAAGGTATTATTGTCTCCAGCTTACATTCTCATGCATGTTTGATACAAAATAACAGGGAAATTCTGCAACATCAACTTACCTCGAAGCGCAGGGAGCAGCGAGCGGTCCTTCCTATCATCACATTTGTTACACTCGCTGAAGTACAACAGCAAGAACACATCCACCAGCACCCACACTAAAGAGGTGGTCAACACCACCTTGCAGTAGACAAACCGTCGCATCACCTCTCTGGGATGACAGCCAGGCAAGTTGATAGCGAGCACTTAGGAGCGCTCAGACTGCCAGTGAAACATCTGAAGTCCGATGACAGGGTGAAGTAACAGGGACGAGACCAAGCAGGTTTGACCGCGGGGCATCATCCTTCAGGAGATGGGAGAAAAATGTGAAATGACATCATAATAGTTTAAGTATTCCTGCTATGAATCCAACTGATATCAATCCTTACAATAAAATGACATAAAATGCAAAGGTGGAACTACATTAAAGTAGATCAATATTAACCTCTTTTAACCTTTCTCAGGCTTCACTTTATCAGTTCCATTGCTCTGTTAGCATCCTCTGTCAGAGGTTTCCAGTAGCTACTTAAGAGACCTGCAAAAAGATGAGGAAGATTTTTGTACCATTTCTTCCTGCTAAACTTTTTAAGTCAAATTTCTATGATCTTTCTAGGGTATTGATTGATCAGCTATAATCTAGTCATGACATTGCTTTTTCACTGTTTTAGGAGTCAGACCATTATAAAGCTCAAATATTTCCTTTTGTAATTTATTTTGTAATTGATCTACTTTTTTGCTTTGAGTTATTGCCCTAGAAATGTTTAAAAATATCCAGGGGGTCTTATACACGCTGCAATTTCTTTTTTTTACTAGTAGTGGTTCAGTTTGTGGCATAACAACAATTAAGTCCATGCATAAGTTCAAGAAGTAAGCTCTCTATTTACTCATCTGTGTGTTTGACCTGCTAGTCCATTCTAACACTTGAGTCTGTCTTCATCACTTTAGCCCATTCATTTTCCCACCTTCTACAAGCTAGTGACCCACTTTTTCATGTCCTTCTGATCTCAGTGCTCGTCTATCATTCTGCCTTTCAGAGTCTCATTCATGCGACCTGCTTCCTCCCTGCCTCCACCTAACTACAAGATCTTCATTCAACTTTTCATTACTTCTTCTCCACCGTTACCGTCACCAGCATCTGGGTTCCAGGGGATCCTGTCCCACCATTGTTGGGACTCCACTCTGCTATATGGGGTCGCAGTAAAAAAGAAAGTACACTGCTCTTTCAGTTCAATGGTTTTCATGTCAGGACATAATAAACATATCAATCTCAGGTGAGATCTGCCAGAATTAGCTGTTAGTTCCTGTGGAGCAGTAAGGATGCACTTGCATGTGACACAGTGCAACAGCTGAGAGGACCACCAGGCTACACCCCATGAAAAATGATCTTGCTTCACAGTAGCCTATTTTGAACTAAACTGTATATCGCACTTAATTTTTCATTTTTTCTAAGCATGACCTCCCTGTACCAATTTTTGCAAATCATATTTTCTTCCTGGGAAGTATAACTGACAGCATATACAGACAAAAATATACTCCTCTTCAATGCAACAAATTCCTTTGTTGGATTATTTTTTCGTGTTCAGCTACATGAGTGTGACTTCAGTGTCTGATCAGGTTTTTTGATAGGAACATTTTTGTAGTGGTCCCCTACGCTTTATTTTGGTGAACTTGGGGTCTTTCCTTACAGTGAAGAGCTTTCACGCTAACAGCATGTAAGTGTGTGGCTGTGAGTGAACACTCCATGTTTTTTTTCACTACTTTTTCCACCGTCCACATGTTATGCAGGAAACCCACGAGCTACATCTCAGACTCAGTTAAATGTTTAAGTTTATGACAATATGTTTAGCAAAAGACTGAACAAGAATGGCTTATTTGGAATGGCTTTTTCTCTCTAAAAAAACATGTCAGCACAGCCTAGCTTTGCAAAAACTGGAACAATTTCCTTTGGACAGATGAGACCAAAGTGGAGATGGTTGCACATAACCACGTTTGGTGAAAACTAAACAGAGCAAATCAGCACAAACATGTCACGCCAGCTGTCAAGTACGGTGATAAATTGGTGATGATTTGGGTTTGTTTTGCAGTCAGAAGATCTGGGCACCTTGCAGTCATCGAGTCAACCACGAACTCCTCTGTATGCCAAAATATTCTAGAGTCAAATGTGAGGCCATCTGTCCGACAGCTAAAGCTCAGCCAAAATTTGGTCATGCAACAGGAAAATCATCCCAAGCACAGCAGCAAATCTACAGAATGGCTGAAAAAGAAAAGAGGCTGTACCTAAGGAAAACCGTGCATGAACAAATATCTGCAAACGTGAATGAACTGAAGAAACGTTGGAAAGAACAGTGGCCCAGAAATCCTCCACAGTGATATGAGAAAGTGAACAAATAATACAAAGTTATTGTTGCTAAAAGTTGTTCTATAAGCCACTAAATCATGTGGGTATGTAGCTTTTCACACACACCGATCTGCACTTCAGTTTATTTTCTGTTACATAAATAATAACACGGCGTACTGCAATTCGTCATGTTTTATAGGTCATCTGAGGTTGTATTTACTTAACTTTATGACCTGGTAACATGGTAACATTTACATGCTATGTAAAACCATAGAGTTTAAAACCTTAGGGCATCCTTTCCTTTTACCATGACTCTAGGTTCAGCTGAGTCTAATTCATTTTAATTCAATTTTATTTATATAGCGCCAAATCACAACAACAGTTGCCTCAAAAAGCTTTATATTGTAAAGGAAAAGACCCTATAAAAATAGAGAGAAAACAGAGAAAACCCAACAATCAGACAGCCCCTTGTGAGCAAGCACTTTTGTGACAGTGGGAAGGAAAAACTCCCTTTTAACAGGAAGAAACCTCTGGCAGAACCAGACGACCTGTTGGGGGTCGCCCCTGGAGAGGAAGACAGGACAAAGACATGTGGTGGAAGAGAGACTAGATTAATAATAACTAATGATTAAATGCAGAAACGTGTATAAACACACAATGAGTGAAAAAGGTGAGTGAAATAATAGACAAACAGTTTATTACTCAAACTCTGTGCTTCTATAAATCACAGTCAATTCTCAAGTAATCTTTGCCTTCTCTGCAGGTGTTTAACTTTACTGCAAACATTTTCTAATTATAACTAATAATGATGAGAAACATATGAGACAAATAGCACTACACATAGTATATTTTCTTCATACACGGTGCTCATTTTCTATGTCTCTTCTTTGTTGCTTTTACAAGAATAATAAATAAATAAAGATTAAAAACTGAGGAACGAAGGTCAAATCCAGCCTCCCACATTGGACTGACCACAGTCCCTTCGCATTCTTCCATTTGAGAGGATGAGTGAATGCTCATTTCCCTTGTACAGACTTCACCCACTTCATCAGTAGTGCTGCTAAGACCATCTGGGATGCTTAAATACCAGAGGCAATTTGCAGAGGTTAAATATCTCATTGGCATGGAACGTGCGCCTCACAATATTTCTGATGAAAGACAACATAATTTTCTGTCAAAAAGGATACTTGACTGAAATTATAGGTTTTTGTTAACTGAAAGACTTATGAAAGTACAATCTGGATGATATTACAGTCTCATGAATAACGCTTTCATTCAAATACACAAACCAAGCACAGAAATGGTCAGGAGTTTTTTGAACATATGTAACAAAATATAGCACAGTGCTTTTACATCACTCTGGGTAGGAAAACAGATCAAAAAGAATAGATGGTCTACCGATTGTTTCCAGCCTAGGATGTTGTGGTACAGCCCATGCATTAAAGCCACATGAGCCTCTGGATATTCTCAAAATGTAAAACAGATTAAACATAGTTTCCATGAATAAGTATGCATTTAATTGCCAATGCATTTAGATATAACTTACCTGAGCACTTACTTTCATAACTAGCGGAAAAATGCCTGCAGAGGAATAAGGACAGATTTCCTTATCTTTCACATGCAGCATGGTAATGACTTTGCGCTACACACACACACACGCATCTCTCAGTCCAACTCTGTGCCCCCTGTCTAAATGTCCATCACAGAGGCTGACACGGCTGCCTTAGGCTAACCCTTATCTCATTCAAAAACAAGGCAGCCTCTATCCAGCTGCATCAAGACCGAAATCACAGGGCAGTGGATGATTTCAGTTACTCAGACAGAAACTGCACACCACTCAATAAAGTAGATGGATGCAGTCTACACTTAATGACTGTAATGAACAAAATTGTGTCAGTAAAAGCGAAACACAAGTCTGCATCTAGCATATCACCTCCACTCACACGGTAGACAGATCAATGAGGATTCTGCCTTTATGATGTCTGTTTGCATTTCTAACCATCTGCTTTGCTGCATGTGTGTTACAAACATATTTGGGTGACTATGACTGCACCAGCCACACCACCAGGAGTTTGCTGGTCTGAAGAAGTCTGACTCAATTAGTCCCACCATCTGGATAGATGAATATTTCCTGTCTGCTGTGCACAGCTCTAAAAATACATGTCTACATTCTCGACGTGACGCGGGGTTTTTTTTCCTTTCAATCATTTCAATAGGAGTGTAAACCACTGGCCATTATTAACTGCTTCTCAAGTGACACTTAATTGTGTTGTTAGCAACACTCTTTGTTGTGAAATGTCTGGTGCAGTGCTACAAGTTAAATTATGTATTCCTCGTCCATTCAACAGGAGTGCTTCTACTGTATGCAAATGAAAGGCTGTACACTTAAGCTGCCAAACTGCGTTTCACAGTAATATAATTGGACACAGCTCACATCAGCATCTGACAATGGAACTGTGACAGCAACAGGAGACTAAAAATTTAATAAATTTAAAAAAAAAAAAACATAACATTTTTGCATGAATCTTTTTCTCATCCACATTTACAGTACAAACCCTGCTGACCATTAAAGCACCCACTGAGGTTTGGGGGCCTTTGTTAGGAGTAAGAGATACCAGCCCAGCTAACACTTGACTTTGATATTTTCCCACCACACACCTGCATCTAAAAGGTCACAAGCATCATGTAAAGCTGCAGTACTTCCGTAAGTGTTAAATGAAAACTGTATTTGTTATTTATGGTTAAAAACCTGGCATACAAACAATTAATAATTGGGTTAAACATACTGGTACAAACTGGAAGTCACATTGGCAGTGGCACTGAAAAATAACAATACATACACTAATCTTAGATTGCCCACTATGCATATGCAAGAGATTGTGGCAGCAGAAAATCATAGCCTTACTGGAAGAAAATACTCCACCTATATAGCTCACTGTGGTGGTCTTAAAAGTGTTGATTACCCTCAATCTGTCAATCTTTCATTCATGTTCAGGTACATTAGGCCTTGGCTTCAAAGACTGGTTTATTAATTGTTAGATGTGACATAAACAAGACGGCCAATACTGTAATAGCAGCCAAACAAAACCACTCATTTTATGGTAATATAGATTTAATCTAAACTATAACCAAGCTCTCGGCCACGTTAAGATTACCGTTTAATGGTGTGATGTGTAACCACAGGAGCGAAATTTTATTCTTGCTATGCAAGGTGTGCACGCAACAGAAAATGGGGACACTCTTTGCTTACCTAAATTATGGATGGAGTGAACCATTGACCTGTTCCTGCCTCGCTCCCGGGCAACGTGTTGAACGTGGACGACATACCCAAATCTACTGCTAATTACTGGTTTAATGAAACGGGGGCAAATTTACCGCGCGAGCGCATAACATCTCGTAAAAAGACACCTAACTTGCAGTCCATCTCAGCGCAGAGTAGTCCAAAATCCAGTCCGTCCAGTAAACCTTCTCATGGTACCTGCGTGGACTCCTTGATGTGATAAGTCTCAGGCTGAGCCGCACTAAACCGGTCGATATGAGGAGTCTCCATTATTTTTCCCCTTTTGCGTTTAAATGGATATGCGGTCACTGCAACAGACGCCTCCCTCCGCGCACCTGTTCCCCGAGTGAATATTGTAACGGTAAGAGGACAGGCTGAGATAATAGTCAGCACAATCTAACCTCAGCTCAGACCGACCTGCATATGTACCGAGTCTCCTCTCTGATTGGCTCACAGCGACGTCGCTCACGAAATCCCTTTGAAGTAGGGCTTCACGGGCGTCTGGTAAATGTAGGCGCGTGCGTGCCACCAAATATAGTGTTTGTTTGTTTTTAATCATATACTAACATACATTTATCGAAATACGCTTAATTTGATTTTAGCTACTTTAATTGTTATTTTGTTTTAAATTCGTTTTCACGAAATCTTCTCAGACATATATTAGGAGGTCAACTTGATGACAGTTATTTTCCATGTATACTTTTCATTTAGCATAGGTTACCTGCAGCAAGAAATACAGCAAGAAAAGCAATCAAAAGAAACGCCCAAATGCCTTTGATTTTTGTCAAATGATCTTTTATTGACATGCTCGGTTTTAACTTTGTCCAAACACTCTACACTAAGCCTGATTTCTCGTGTGGTTTTGTAGTTTTGCCTTTATAAAGCTTATAAGCAACTATTAGAGCGTTTTCCTGTTTATGTTTCCCAGTAGGGACAAGGAGAAAGCTGGTTAAGGTGCACTCTAAGGCAGATTACACCCGGTCAGGGTCTAAAGGTCAATTCACTGAAAATTTCCAAACGACACAGACACTTGTGTACATCACAGCTATTTTGAAGCAGACTTTTGGTGGATCGTGTTGAGCAATGCTGCCATCTACTGTTATTGATAAGAAACTCGGTTTTGCCCCTGGGCAATTAGCCAGATAAAATCTAACCGAAGCATTTAATAAACATTCAGGGAATCATAATAACTTTGATGTACTGTCAACGAAGTGCAGCCACAGACTCTAAACTCTCCTTTATTGCTATTTCATTTACCTCAGCGACAATAAAGAAGCTGCAATAAATACTGCAATCTGTTTTCTGTGAAATAAATCTGACTTCCGTTCATATCTGCAGTGTATGCAGATAAACGCTGGCTTCAGATCAGACCCAAATTATCCACTAGATGTCACTACACACCCTCCTTGAGTTAGAAAGTAATAAAATTTTAGAGAATACATTTATTATCATTAGTAGTAGTAGTAGTTTTAAGACTTTGATTAACTAGATGGCTTTGGGGAGTATGTTTTCCAACAACAGCTGATGTATAGTATAAAGTTTTTCTCAAGTTTTAGAGTGAGCTCTACTGGCTGGGTAATTGTGGGGGAAATGTAAAGGAAAAGTCAGTGGAAATAACCTGAGTTTTGAACTCAAAACTTTATTTCAAAAAAACTCAGAAAGGATTCATTTTGTTGTTTATGACTGGCCAAAGCTGTGAAGTGTGAGGCATAAACCTCCTAAAGGCAAGATAGGAAAACACTGTGCTATAAGCAGACCTTTTGCATGTGGAGAAAACACTGATTCAAATTATTAAATTTGCCTCCAAGCTATTTCAGGGTCCTCATACTGTGCATGTTTGTTCACTGTCATGAACAAAGCCATTGTTACAATCATCTGTAACACTTATGTTATTCTCATTATCACCGGGAGGCCAAATCAGCCAGCTAAGGATCCAGTCTGGCCGGCTTTGGATCATGTGTAGCAGGGAATATATTTTAGACTTTTAACTTATATTCATAGGTTTCAGCTTTTCCAACTGATAATCATCGTTGCCATCCATACAAAGGAATTAAGTAACAGATCAACAATAACAATTAAAACTACATAAATGTCTCTCTCTCTTTCGTTTTTGTTTGCTTTTAAATTCACGGAAAATTCATCAGGACTTTTTCTGTAATTTTACGCATGTATTAACTACATCTTACTACATTTACTACATCATTTACTTTATCATGTAGAAAAACTGAGACGTGCTGTTTCAACTGCGACACGCATTTGTAAAGCTTGTGAAGCTCACTTTGCATTCGTATATTGAACAGTGCTGGTCTTCAGTATGGCTGTAGGAACACGATGCAAGCTGCTTTGGCCTCTCTCTGACACGGGGTCAGCAAAGACCTGTCAAGGTTTTGAATGAACCACCAACTCATTAAACCATGCATGCATACACGCACCAACACACAGATGGCCGCAAACACCCAAACATACGTAACAGACAGTACGTAATGTCCTACATACATGCACATTCGTGGCACGCATGCGGTCCGGTCGTATGGTGGCGCTCTTGCAGTGTCTTCCTGCCACTGGAAAACAGCGACAGTCTGGCTATTTAACGGCGGGGCTGGTGGCTTCATTCCGCTCTGAAACTGGCAGCACACCACATGAAATCCCCAGTAATGCGATGCCAAAGCAGCTTGTTAAACTCAAGAAGAGCGCTGACTGATCTGAGGGAACTTCTTCAACTCGCCGCCTCCTCATCTTCACTTTTCACTTGATGACAATTTCTGCGGGATCGTGCCCAGCGCGTCTTTCCCTCTCCGCCTTCCGCATCTGTCGCACTGAAAGTTTGGTTTTGCGAAAGTAGACATGAATAACACCGGCTTCAACCAAACAGAGGGCGGCCTATTCAACAAGACAGAGGAGTTTTTTTGCTGCAACTTTTCATCCGTGGTGACTGATAATGGCTTTGTGGCAGCCGCTCCGGATGAGAGGAGCCTCTTCATCATGAGGGTGGTCCAGATAGCCGTCATGTGCGTTTTATCCCTCACGGTGGTGTTTGGCATATTTTTCTTAGGCTGCAACCTCCTCATAAAGTCAGAGGGGATGATTAACTTTTTGGTAACGGACAGAAGACCGTCAAAAGAAGCGGAAGCAGTTATTGTTGGAGCCTACTGACTGATAAAGACATACACAGTGATCATACTCTGATCAGATGGCCACAGATCGGAGACAGTGTGATGATCAGCCGCCAAAACCGGGCCCCGTTTTCATAATGTACTTAGACAAAGAAACAAGAACTCAGAGGAGCGGTCACCTTGCAAGAGGTAACTGAGCTCTGCTGGTGACTGATACTCACGGGGTGGGTCTACCTTATTTCTGGTGGCCTTTAAAGCCAAGAAAGACTCATTCATCTTCAAGAGGTATAGTGCGTTTTAAGCCTATTGTTGTATTAAGTACTGTAGGCTGTTTAATCACGCACTGTTGTCATTTCAGTATAGTTTCCCTGTTTGTCAAGCAGCATCCTTTGTCAAAATAGTGGCAAAGTGTTTGTATTTGCTGCTTAGAAATACCTCCTTGCATCGCAAATGCAATGGGCAAATTACATGAATGTTGTATGCCTCTGCATGCAACATGCAGCTCTCTATTTTCTGGTGACAGTTGTTTGCGTGTCTTTGTGGGCGGCGGTGAAAGTCCGTAATACTGTGTATCATGTTCATTTGAATAAATTCATTCTGTAATTAAAGTTATCCTCTTAAGATCTGCTTTTCTGTTATCGTCATGTCCTCCGCCACGCCCTCTGCCAAAGTAACTGAGATCTCAGAAGCTAAAATTACAGCAGGAGAAAGAGCTCTTTGATTGATACTGTGATCATGACATGGTGTTAAAATACAACAGAGGGTACTGATCCTGGTGAATATGTATTTTTAAGCTTAGGGAACCAAGAAATAGCTGCTTTTCCCTCTTTTGATTTTTTAAATTAGATTTAGATTTAACATCTAAATATGAATTATTTTACCCAAAAGGACGCCTTAAAAATGCTCTAGAGTCCAAGAAAAAAAAAAAGCCTTCCCGCCTTCCCAAGAGAGCCCTGTCTGGGTCAGATTTTGATCCATGCAGCTTTTTACATCCTTCCTCCTTCTGCCAAAACATCTGTTATGCTCATCCCCTGCTTCACCTGGATTCTACCTCCCCTGGAGCCTTAAAAATGACTTGCTTTCTCAGTTCAGAGAGGATGAAGCTATCGGACAATACGCTGCTGTCTGATTGCCCACCTGTGCTCCGCTCGCAGTTAAATAGAATCAACTTACTTACTTTAAAATGCCCTTCACCCCAGTTACTCCCTCCATCTGTTTTACCCTTTCTGATCTATGCATCTCATCTGACACGGCCTTACTCGTCTGATGAATGTTTGTCAAGGTGGAAACTGTCTCAGGCCACATTTGCTGTCTTCATGCTGGCTCTAAAGAACTCAAGCAAGCACTTATTTTACTAATCATGCTGAGGAAAAATAAATAAGTCAGCAGTAATTAGATTTTATACTCTTATAGGTGGAAGACCTACACATGGGTTACATTAAATTAAAACAACTGCTATCAAATATGGCACAATCCAGTAGAGTGGCAATAAATGCTGCATTTATGAAGCTTATGATGTTGACTTTACTGGGGCTATATTTTATAGTCTTGAACAGTGTGGGGGGGAAATATTGCCTAGATTCTTTAGAAGAGAGGAGTTTAATGAAAGACCACCAAAAACAACAGCTTGAGAAATTGCCACAACTGAATCAACACCTCTCGGAGTCAGCCTCCACAGAAACCCAGGGCTGGAAATCTTAAATATACAGCTGAGCTGGGTTTATAGGGTTCATATTCTGTTCTTGTCTTGCCTTCTTCAAATTTCTAATAAGAAATAACTGCAAAAGCACACAATCCTGGGAGGTTATTAATAGCAAGTTAATAGGCTTCTTTACATGTAAAATTCACACCCCATAAATTTACCTCTGAATAATTAAGCCACATTTAGTTTTTCAAACTGAGCAATATATTTTTTCACGTTTTCACCTCAGGTATGACTCTCTGTAGTTAGAGCAACACATTAACACAGCAAATGATGCAAAGAGAAACACGTCTTTCTCTGTTAATAACAGCATGAAATGTGATTAATATAAGTAAACATAAAACATATAAACACAAAAAAATGTTTTGGCCTAACTGAATATGGAATACAATAACAGTAAAAATGCAGCAGGTATAATTGTATTTGTATATATGACTCCATGCGTTTCTCTCTGCTTTTCTGTGATTGCTTCTGTTAGGTAGTGCTGAGAATAGCTCTCAAATATTAAATATCCAGCAGAGAACAATCTTCTCTCTGCAGCTGAGCTGTAGTTAGTTTATCCCGCAGTGCTTCATAGACATTTATATAGGCTGAAATCTGGCTCATTTTAGAGATCCTGAAAGAAGCAGATCTGAGGTTGGAAATTAAAGTTTAAATACTATAATTTTTCTTCTTATTTAGGATTCTACTTGGGATTTACCACTAGAGGCCAGCTCAAAGAATATACACACCTGTCACACACCAATGCTCAGGGAGATTTAGGAGATACTAACAGCAAACAGTCATCTATACTGCCGGCCTTCCTGCTGTCAGCAATCTGATAGTTCCCCGCAAAGCTTATGTTAAAGTCCTCTCGATATATTTAGACACGCTTAAGAGTTTTACTCTGTGTAAAACAAAAGCACCAAGCAAGGGCTTCAGTTTATAACTTGATGTTACCTGGTTTTTTGTTTATCATCATTTATTCACAAAGTGTTTGGGATTTTTTTAAAAACATGTTCTTATTTTGTTAATACACTTGCAGTCTGGTTAGAGTAACTTATATCACCACCGCAGCACAGGTAAAAACAGCATTAACTCACTTTATCCCATGTGGACTGTATGTCAGCTTTGTTCAACTGTGACTGCATCTGCGGGGTGTTGATTGTGGGCTAAAAGAGGCTTCGGGTCCTGACTCGCTCTCATATGATTGGCTGGTAAGCAAAGATTCAGTCGATGAACTGGATAGTGACTAAAAGCTCCAAATAGCAGCAAGGCACCACAGCCACCTCCTCGGTTTACTCCTATTCTCCCACAGCTTTATTCCCATTCAGTTTATTTTATTGCTGTGATGTGGGAGAAATAAAGCTGTTAATGTCGTCTTATGTTTATCTCATTGAATTGTGGTTTTATGAAGTTTTCCTCTGCTGTGTCTCTAAAGAGTGAGATGTTTCTTCTCAAAACTACTGAGGCTCAACGTAATTCTTTATTACTTTCCCATTTGTAAAGAGTTGGTACACTGAAATAAGAATATGATATTATTTTAATGCAGTGTTATCCAAGGGCCTCAAGATCACAACCCTCTGTATTGGTTTTCACCCATATCCCTTGTGTGTGGACAGATTTTTAAAGATTTTACATACCACAGCTGAAATCTACTGAAATCTAGACATTTAGACATTTTATTTTATCTTTTATTTTCCTAAAATCTCAAAGTATTTACCCACTCCAACTTTCACGGAGACCTGAACACCCCTTTATCTCTACTTCTGAAAAACACAGGATTTATGGGATTTTCTTTTTATATCCCATCATTTTCCTAATTAGCGTCATTAATTGTGAGACGTTCTATCAGGTGTTTCTTTTCCAGTATTTTCATACCTTTACTCCAGCTTTTTTACAATGTTTGTCTTGCACCCAATTCAAACTGAAAAACATTTTGCATTTTATCTTTGTTGTGCTATTAATTCAATGTAGGGATTTGCCAGTCATTTGGTTAGGTTTTTTTTTTAGCATTTACCACAGCCTTCTTGCTTTTTTGGAAACATGGTTGGAAAAAAAGCTGAATGCAGACTATGAAATGCAGATATTTTCATCAGCAGTAAAATGTATTCAGTCTGAACCAGCTGGTGCAGATGTCACGAGATGCCAAAATTTAACGAAAGCAATAATTGTGGAAGACAAACTGTGATAAATCCACGAAGACTAGTTCTGAAGACTGATTCCATTACTTCACATCTCGAACAGCAGTTATAGGATGAGTCATGGCTCTGTTGTACTGTTGATTGTTTCACACTGAAGCATCACTGGGATTTAACATCTGAGGAATCCTTCCACTAACACTTTAGTTTAATCCAATGTGTGTGTGCATACATTACTGAATGAGTAGGAGCAAAAGTCTGTTCACTCACAGTCACTCACTGACCGCAAGTATACAGACAACAAGTACCTCTTTGAAGGTCATAACTTGTGGTTGAACTTTAGATTACTCTCAAGCTGAACAACTCATTCACTTTTTGTTTCTTGGAGTGTAGCTGGTAATGAGTAATGCAAAATCCCAACTTGGCTGAACATCACAGCTCCATGGAGCATCATTTTCAGTTTACGGCGCGACTTTAACTGCTTATTGCTGTTGTGTTCATTCACGTCAGGTTTCTGTGAAAAACATCTGATTAAGTTACCATTCAAGCAATTTTACCACTCAATGTAAGGTTTATGGCACAGCTGCCTGAAATTAACAGCATTGGTAATTATTGAAATAATTTTTTTATGTTTCTGTATGCCAAATTACAGCTATTTGCTTGCACTCCTGAACAGGAAGAAGTGGATGAATTTTTGATTAATTTAATAGAAATCCAGTGTGCCTGCTCAAATTTGGGTACAAAAACATGAATTCAGTTTTTTTTTTTGACTAATATATAACAATATGATTTGTAGTTTTAAACAAGTTTTTGACAGATTTCTAAAACATTTGTTGCAGAAATTTAACAAATGACGGGTTGTTAAGAACTCTAACTTGGACAAAACAATAACTGACTGACAAGTCTGGTAAAGGATGACTATTTTATAATATAAATGCTACTAGAATCTATTTATAAATCAACCAACGGGAATACCACATGAGAGATACCCTGACAGTCATGTTGGTGTGAAAAAACAAAGCAAGTCCAAACCCAAAAGCTCATACACTGCATATGCTAAACAAGATAGAAAATCTCATTTAGTTTGGCCAGCAGACGCCTTGTTCGTAGAATGCGTCTTCCAGCTGTTATCATGGCTGCATCAAGGAGGAGATAATACAGGGATAGAGAAACTGCATCCATGCATGCTAGCCTACAATTTAATAAGTATTATCATCTCTCAGTCTACTTACATAAAACTTGATGTTGTGTACGCAGGTTTGTTATCCATGCTGGACAGCGTGGCCTGCAATAAACTTATAAGACTTCTGAAATCTGACAGTCAGTTGGTGCCTTAAAAAGTAGGTTAATATGAGTTTAAGGACAGAGTTGGGATAAAGGTGTGTGTGTGTGCATGTGTGTGAGTGTGTATTGAAGAAGTAATCAGGTATTTCTATCTTCTAAATAGACACTTGTTAAGTTTTGTAACAGGATCTTACACCGGTTGTGATGCTATCATGTTGGGAAAATCCACAGTGATAATAAAAAGAACCTGTCAAGGTACTCAAAACCTCTTTTGTGACCACGGCCATAATAAAACATCAATAACTGAAAGACATAATAAGATACATTATCATGTAAATAAATGTTTAAACATTTGATAAAGTTACAAATACAGTCAAAATTTAAAAACAATGTGGGAAGAAATGTGAAGTGTCCATTTGTAAAACAAAATATCCCCTTACTCAAAATTTATGGATGCTCTCCGTGCTCTCTGCCAGCTCATATTTGACCTGTAACGCAACAAATGTGCCTTTTTTGAAGACCTTCAGAATTTACTAAAATGGTGAAAATGTGAAAACACATTTTTGTTGTTACATCACTGTTAAGAAAACCTGCTTCTGAAGGTTGTCATGAACTCTTGTTTCAAAAAAAAAAAAATGCAGGGTGCTTTTCACATACCTAAACTTGAAAACAAGTCAAATTTGACCCAAATACAATATAAGTGTTCCTCCCTTGTAGTTTTAGGCTGATCCACCACCTTAATCTTGATCATCCTCACTTCATGAGGCAACATCTTGCATGGACCTACAGGCTGAGGGCGATTGATGGTCATTTTATATTTCTTCCTTTTCCGTATAATCGCACTAACAGTTGTCACCTTCACACCAAGCTTCTCACTGATGGTTTTGCAGCCCATTCCAGCTTTGTGCAGGTCTGCAGTCTTGTCCCTGATGTCCTTTGACAGCTCTTTGGTCTTCCCGGTGGTTGTGGAGAGTTTGGAGTGGAAGAAACTGATTTTGTGGACAGGTGTGCTTTATACACATAGCATTTTTTATTCATTCATTTATGTATTAAGTGATTGATTGATTGTAATCTGTGTCACATTAGCAAACAGCTGATATGTGGGATTCTGGATGAGTTGTAGGGGATCAAATTTCACTCAATGAAATACAATTCAGTTCATAACTTTTAATTTAATGTGACATTTTTTTTCTGAAGTTTTTGGTTAGTATTCCGTCTCTCACCATTAAAATGAAACTGCCATAAAAACTAGAGACTTTTCATTACTTTGTAAGTGAACAAACATACAAATTCAGCAGGGGATCAAATAATTATACCCCCCACTCGGAAGACAGACAAAAATGCACCTGCCAAAGTACTCACAGCCATCTTTGTCATAGATACTGCTGTGGTAGGTGTATCCAACACAGCACAGTCACAAATAGACTCACAAGGTAAAAGCAATACCAGCTTTGTTATGGCAGCTTGTAATTAGAGGATATTTCAGATGATGCTAAACCAAACAATTTTCACACTAAAGACAAGATTCATGACAGACAACAGAGGCTTTTAGCAGGAACTCATCATTCACTGCAGTCATGCAAGCACAGTGCAGCACAATATGTAATGAGTCTTTGTTGTTTTAAAATAATAGTGGTGTCGATGTGTTATTGAACCTGCAATCCATTTCAGCTGTTGTGTGAGTGTGTTTCAGACTTTACTGACCTTCTAATCATGCCACTCTCTGCCAGCTACAATCTGAACAGTGTTGTCACCGAAAGGGAATTATTACTTGACTTTCGGGGGGGAAGTTTCTCTATACACCATTACCACCAGGTAATAACCTTTTCAAGAGACCACTCTGACAGAGTATCAAGGGAGTTGTTTTTTGCTTTTTTGCTTTTTTCTTAAATTACATAAACTTTGCGGTGCACTTTCAAACTCATTTTTGATGAATGAGAAGACTTTGCTATCTTTCATTCCTGATATACAAACTGCTTTAGTGTAGTAATATTTCTGGGTAATGTTTTGAATCTGTAATCTGTTCATGTGGATGTAGTGTTGTAATACCGTAACATGACAAAATGTGGAAAAAGTGAAATGTCGTGATTATTTTCCACACATCGACAGTCAAGGAGTCCAGCTCACTAACAGCTCCTGTCAATCAAAGCAGCCACACCCCCAACTTAATGTCTTATATATAAGACACAAGCGAGGGATATCAGTGGTTGCAAAAAGACCCTCAGTTCTGTAGGAAACATCAAGGTGGTGATTTCAAAAACACTCATTGTGAAGCTCAC
Source organism: Oreochromis niloticus (assembly GCF_001858045.2). NCBI lineage: Eukaryota > Metazoa > Chordata > Actinopteri > Cichliformes > Cichlidae > Oreochromis > Oreochromis niloticus. Next base: position 14,605,565 of record NC_031987.2, on the reverse strand, counting down.
AAATCAGTGGATGATCTCATAGGATCCATGTATTATATACCTTTAACACAATGGACTGAGCAGGAGAGAAACTACAGTTTTTGCCATTTCTGCAATGTCTTCATTTTTTCAACCGCTTGATTCTCCAAGAAAACTCATGCATTTGAAAACATTTGGTAATATATGAGGAGCTGGACAAGTTTTAGTCTGTGTTTCTACTCATAGGTTTTTCCTGAAGCATTCATCCAAACTACTTGAAGCTTGGCTCTGCATTATCAGCAATAGGCCTAAACCCACCAAGTGTAAAGTAGACTGGATGAATGGTACACAACAAAAGCTAAGACCAGCCCCACACAGACAGATTCTTTTATTTATTAATGAGATGGTTTCAACAGAACAACAAAAGACCTTCTGCGCTCTTCCTGCTTTTACACTTTGCTGCATCACATTTTTCCTGACCTGTCACCATGACCGAAGTGTATTTTTAATCAAGCGGTCTTTATTTTGAGTCAATTGTGTGTGAAGCTGTTTGTGCACTTTCAGTGGCCAGGAAAACAGCTGAAGACCTCAGTTTGACATCTGGCTCACACTGGCATCACACACCCGTCTGTGGGCTTTCATCATCACCACCACCTGCTCTCGTGAGACCTGAATGACATAGAGGAGTACTCATTCGACTGCTTTACCGTTTGAAAGGATAGAGAGAAACAGTGATGGTGCAGTGCAATAAAAACAAGCAATTATAAGGTCACACAACCTCTAATTAATAGAGTTAATAACTATTCTGTTTTCAAAAGTACAAAGTCTTCTGCAGCGTTTATGTGAAGAGCTAATCTTTTGGCTGAGCAAAGATACACTGATGAGAAGTGTACTCTTCATTCCTGACCGTAGAAATGAGCCGTGACAGTTTTGGCCTCCCTGCCAAGCACCACTGTCCTGTCTGCCTATGCAGTGCACTCCCATGCCCCAGCTGTCAGCTGCACTCAGTCACTGTACCATTAATGAACTACTTTTGGCCAAGTCATACTTTTCTATAACATACAGTATTTCTTAACCTGATCATCTTCATCCAAACTGCATCATTTCTATGCTTTGGCCACAACAGACTTTATATACAGCTATACAGTTTGCCCCATGCAGTGTACAGATATAGAGTCAAGTCATTTTATTTATATAGTAAATGTAAATACAACAGATGTTGACCGAAGCGCTGCACAATGAATAAAATCATCAAAACACAATGTAAATGATTTAAGGGCAATAAAATGAATAAAAATAATAATTCAATATTTAAAAAAGAAGTAAAAATATGAAATTATCACAGTAAAAATAACAATTAAAATAATAAAAGTAAACAAGAAAGCACTAGGGGAAATGACACAGCAAGTTCAAAAGTAGTATGAAGCTCAAAAAGCTATTGAAAAGAAATATGTCTTAAATTGGGATTTGAAGAATTTTAGCGAGGTAGATGGCGTAATCTGAGGAGGGAGAATATTCCAAAGTGTTGGTAATGTGACTCAATGCACAGTCACCTTTACAAGCCAACTGGGAATTCATAATAATAATCAGGGGTGCACATAAGTGGTCCACAGGTGCGCATTCGCTGTCAAAATAAAAGACGCGCACCAGATAAGAAGTTGCAACGCGCGCTTGCGTACATAAGATTTTCTGGAGGAGGACAGACGTTTGTTTAGAACTCTTAAAGATGTCGAAGAAGCAAGCTCCTTTAGGCAATTACTTTGGTGTTCCTCCACCTCCAAAGAAATGTCAGAAGGAGTCCGAACCGCAAAAGAAGCGTGTATTCTCAGGAAAGTGGTTGCAGGAGGTGAGCTGGCTTCAAACAAATGATGAACGCACAGAGATGTGGTGCAGAATATGCAGTGAAAATCCCACTCTAGCGGACAAAAACAGTGCCTTCTATATGTACGTGAACGTGCGTTGCAACTTCTTATATGGTGCACGTCTTTTATTTTGACAGCGAATGCGCACCTGCGGGCCACTTATGTGCACCCCTGATAATAATAATATATTTTATGTATAGGCACCTTTAAAGAGCCTCAAGGTCACCTTACATTAGTGCAGCAAAATAAAAACCTATACAATAAATAGAATTACAATTATAAACTTAATGAAGGTAACAATAGACTAAGATCAAGAGATACTGGATGATGATCCACAAATCTAGGTGAGCAGTATGGGACATAGGAATGTAAAAGAAAATCCACTAGATAATCTGGGGCAAGCCCATTTAAGCACTTATATATCACTTTTATATGAGCGACAATATTTTAAAATGGATCGAAAATATTATTACAGGACAGATCTGAAAACAGAATCACTACATTTGTAACCTATTCTATGCATCCAATATGAACAATAGGTCAAATGTGACTTGCCAGCTGGGCAAAGTGTCCTTTCTTTCCGATCTGATGCCGTACCTTGGGAATTCATGCCTAATGGTGCACCTTCTGATTCTGTCACAGCACATGAAAGTAAGCCTGAATGCTGCATGATAAAACCTCTACAGGGTCATGACTTATTGAGCTACCTCAAATTGCTTCTCACGGTGCTGCAAGCTCTTCCTCCCCCAGGCCTGGCTCCATTATCGCCTGACTCTGTCTGCAGGTTACGGTCACATCCCTGACTTCCTCTATTTAAGTTATACTGCAGCTTAACTCCACAGTGCATGCGATTGATTTGAATTTAGAATAGAATTTGGCCAAAACTTTTAAATTATCACAGGAAAAATAATAATGCCACATGGTTCAGTATAGGTGAACACATGAAAGTATACTACAGTAATCCTTATGAAAGAGAATAATTACTCTTATGTATGACTTTTCTATTAAAAGTATCATATTTTATAAGAAAAAGACAGACTCTTTACAAAGGGAGACTTGGTGAGTAAAGATAAGAAGTTGCGTTGACAGAACGGATCTATCATATAGCAGAGGAGACGTGGAGATAGAGAGAGCGAGCAAGAAGAAAAAATAAAGATAAGAAAAAGAGGGAAGTTGAAGCAAATGAGTCAGAAAAGCAGATGACTCGAAGTGCTCTTTCTGTGCAAATGATTTTTATCTGAGCGCAAAAAAAGAGTGCCAATCACTCAGTGTCAAAATTATCCAGCGCACAAGTAATGTGTGTGACATTCAGAAATGTCACTACTATAACATATAACAGTGCTTCTCCCACATACAGTAAGTGTATGAGCAACAGCCACTGGGAAGCTGTTGTTGTCGTGTTGCCAAAATAGAAGTAAATAATCTGGCAAATTGATTTTGACTACAGCCGTCCTGATAGCATCTTCCTTTCAGGTCTCTTTTCTTCAGCTTGAGCTGCAGTCGCCGCAGTGTTATCTCCACCATGTGGCGTGCGTCTTTATGTGTGTGACACCTTTCTCTCCTCTGCTCATACACTATAAGGGTCTGCATCGCAGGTGCAGCTGCGACCACAAAGTGTTGCAGCAGTGCGTGTGCGAAATGACTTCTCGGCCTAGCGGAGCCGCACCTTACCGCACAACAGCTGTCACAAAAGATCAGCGCCCAGCCTGCCACACTCCAGGAGCTGCTTTCTGAAAGACCTCTGCTGTTCTGTTGTCCGAGCTGCTTATTCTTACAAATGAAAGGTCAGCTCCATCATATGACAAATAAGCGCCCACCTGTTTGACTGTGTCGGTTTGCATCAGCTCAGGTGTACGGTGCCACAAAGAAATGTTTGTGGGCTATTAACAGTATAACTTCCAGGTGAAATTAATAAAGAAATGAAGTTTTTCTTCAAAATTATCAAAACATGCTTTGAAGTGTTTAAGGATATTAAATATAATGTGCAATAAACGCCTTATCTAAAGCAGTCATCCAATCAGCCACCTCAGCTGCTCAGATATTATTAGCCTATAAATGACTATGGAGAGTGACGTCACTGCATTTTAATTGCCATAGAACCACCAATTTAAAAGACAAAGTCTGACTATAATATTGTGAATTAGCTACACATAAAAGGTTTGATCCCAGAGCTTTGCACCTGGCTACTGTTAGAGACGCTTTGATCTATTTCTCTGCTTGTTTTCCGCTTTTTTGTAACCATTAAACAGCTCTCTGGTTCCTTTGAGGGGAAATTGATTAGCGATTAAAAAAAGAAAAAAAAAAACAGGAAAGAGGAGGAGAGGCGTCTTTGTGTCTGAACAGACTCCCGGGTCTGTGGGTGGCTTTTACAGTGCAGAGTCACTGTTTAGAGAGGACAGCAAGAAGATGTCCACAATATAACATCTATCTGAAGCTGCTAAAGCAATCATTGTATGCATACGGAGGTAGTGAAACATTTCACTGTATTTCACATGTACTCTTACTTCCTCTGTGTTAGAAAATTGAATAAAAAGAAACTGATGATGTGTTCTCGGCTCATGCAGTAGACAGACTGTGACGCTGGCTGCAGATTCTAAAAGTATTCAGACCCCTGCGCATTTTGCACTAGATTTAATTCCAGATTGATGAAGCTTCCTTTTCAGTAGAAGGCTTTACACATTTGATTTTAACAGCAGTGTAGGTGCTTTTTGCTTTAATGATCCTGTGCAGCACCTTCAGTTTGGGTGGCATCAGTTGTTACATAAAATCTAAAAGTCTGCACACTAAGGTTCAGTTTGCTAATACTTCCACACATTACCTATTATGTGGAGGTTTGAAGAAACACTTATAGAACAAAGCAGACAGAAACAGAAAACAAGCTGTAAGAATTTGAATGAACTGTTCAATAAAGTGCATTCCTTAAATCTGTATGAATTATCTGATCTCTGCATTGCACTACAAACAAATGTACAAAGCTCAAATTAAAGTCCGTTCAAACTGTATTCAAAGATTGTTTGAAAGTATGCAAAGTATGAACTTGGAGGAAAAGATGTGTTTAAAAAAGCATGAATCTGGACAATTATTTAAATAATTTTCTTTGGTCTTAGTTAGAAAAGTGTTGCCATTTGGAATATGCTGTAAGCAAAAAAGTTTGTTGTAATGTACAGTAAGTTTTTACACTTCCATCTTTTACATTTATTTTCACTGAAGTTATGTAGGAAACAGTTGGTTTAATAAATATGGTTAATTTATCTTAATACATTATGACACTACGCTACACTTCAGTTATCCGTCTGATGCTCCAATCCTTCTTGGTTTAAATAAAAGAGGAGGCTCCTGGTTTTCTTCTTCTTCTTGTGCAGAAGGTCCCAGCATTAACAACTTCTTGCAACAAAATACCCAAAATTAAGTATGTCTTTATTTCTCTGTTTCACCTTGAGAACTTCTATAGCTCTTCTATAATTCATTACATTTCAGTAACACTGCTACACTTTTCCTTTTCTTATCATTTTTCACAGTGTGCTGCATAATGCTTTTCTAATAGCTGCATGGTTGAATTGAACCCTCTATGACCCAATCAAAACCTAGAGAATATGACTTCTTCCTTTCTATTCTTTTCAGTTGCTTTTCATTGCCCCACTTTTTCTTATATATTATATAAGCATTTTCAATGCTGTCACTGCTTTTTGCTTCCATTTTACAAAGTGCCATCTCCACCGTTCCCTGTTTAAGTGCCTGTTTGGCCCCAGTACCTGCCATTTCATTTCCTCTAATACCAACGTGTGCAGGTACCCAAATTAACTTAATTACCTTCCTCTTCTTTACCAGGTGAGAACACTGCAGGAGTGCTTCGTGCAGTAAATCTGACCCGCTATTTGAACTAAAGTTATGTAAGCTCGTCATGTCAACATCTGGAGGAGTTTAAGTACAATAGTTACACAGATAATATATAGATTGAGCCGTCTCCCATTTGGACAGGTCAGTGTGTTCAGATATTATTTTGTTAAGCATTATTTCTTAGTGGAGTTCACTTTAGGTGAGTCATTTATGAGCCCACTTATTTCTTAAAATAGTTTTTTCATGATGATGTATTTATTTATATTATTTTGCCTTTTTTAAGTGTATAATAAAACCCTTATTTTGAAAATTATACCTGTCCCTGTACATCCTCGGTTGCTTATTCCCTGGCAAGTAGAATTGTATCTTTCATTTTATTTTATTTTAATTTAATTACTATTATTATCAAGTATTGATACTTTTGGCTTGTCTGGATGTACTCACACATCTCAACTATTTTCTGAATTGTCAGCCGAACACCGTCTTCAGTTGTCTTTGCAGACGTTCTTCAAGCTCACGAGAAACAGTCAAAAAATTGTTTTTGCGAACTGAACTCAGGACGAAGTAATAACAACGAATGTTTCGAGACAAACAGGTAAGAATATGCAGGGCCCTGAGCTATGCCACATGAGCTGAACAGTCTGATGACAAGTGGAGGTGAGAGCCAGGTTTAAGTACTACCAATAATTGTAGATGGAGAGCAGGTGCACAACAGACTTCCTGAGACCACTTCCGCCAGAGAGTGGTTAGAAACACCCACATCCACATTCACACTGATAGAAGGAGACAGAGAGCAAAAACAGGAAGAGAAAGGGAGACAAGGAAGAGCCACACCTGGAGGATAAGAAGGGACCATGATGTTTTTCACATTGTCTTTTTGGCAGTGTGGATTAGCCGGGAAAAATGGCAACTTTAAAAAGATCTTCAAGCATGAATGGCCATGAATCCTCTTCATCACTGCTAAATGACAAGACAAATCCAAATGTAGATTTAATCATGATGATATCAAGATTTATATCTCATATATCAAGATTTAAGGTAGGAAAAGAAAGGACTAAAATGCCTTTGACTGATAAGCCCCCTCAGCTAAGTCAGTCTCTGTTTTGGCTGGAGGGGGGTTTGGTACGTATGAGCAAGAGGTACATGTGTGTTGAACAAAAAGTTGTCTTCTAAAGTTATTTCCACAAAGTGTCAGTGAGACAATATTAGCATATTTTATCTATTTTCAAGAGCTTTGTTTTTCTGTGTCTAAAGTTAAATCAAAGACAGATGTGTCAAGTGTTTTTAAGAGACTCTGCTTTGGGGCGAGAACAAAAAAAACAACTTTGAATGTCTGTAGTGAGGGGCTGTGCTGGGGACATATTCATAAAGTGTGAAAAGAGGGATCATTAGAGTGCTATCAGCCTCCTACTCTCCTGCTGCTGTCTCCTGATGCAAAGGGGTCATGGCTGCCATTAATCTGTGCCCTGCAGTAATGTCAGAAACTGCAGCTGGTGTCCCTAAGCCAAACTCTGACCCCCTCTGCTCCACCATTTGCAAAAGTGATCACATCCCTTGAAAATGCCTCACTTTTACCTGTGAATGCAAATTGTTCTGGTGCCTTTTGCAGAGAATATGTCCTGCCTGTGCTCTTTTTAAGGTTTTTGTTAGCTTGTGGACAGCTCTAAATTCTACATGAAATTTGAATTTCTAGGCACATTATTGCATAATGGTTGCATTATTTAGCATATAAATTCAATATAAAATAAATTTGCAGGAACATAGTAATTAAGGATAAAATTCCAGAATGAATGCTGCTTTCTGGATAACAATGTCAGTTCAGATATTCTGTCAAACAAAGCCACATCCCCTGCTGCTGCCACGCCTCCTGTTCATTCGTTCTCATTTACGAGACTGAATTAAAATCAATGTGTATGAATCCATGGGACTTTCCACTGCAGACAGCGACAGCCAGCCTGTCACATGTGCTGCACACTTCAGAGCATCCTGTGACAGTTTCACCAATATCCCAGTCTTCCTCTTACATTGGCAAAGACATATATGGATTACCTCAGTACGCTCACCAGGTTAGACCAGCTCAACACAAAATCCCCGAGCTGACAGCCAATAAAGGTTGAGCAGGTCCTTGCTGAAGCCGCCCAAGGGCAGAGGGGAAAGTAGTGCTCTACTGCCCCCAGCTTTTATCACGCAATGCACATCAAAGCATCTCAAAACAGGCAGCCTGTAAGGGGGACCTCTTTGTCATATGTCAGGCACGGGCATTACTTTGTCTGGTTGTTTGAAAGATTATCGGAAAGGTAAATTACTTTTCAAAGGTTTGCTCTAAAAATATCTCAGTCCGGATGGTGCCTTGTCATGTTAGGTTATTTTTACATAGCAGATGTGATACTGGCACAAAATGGATGGAAAAGCCTGGAGATGATCCGATAATATCACTAGCTCCTTTAATCTTTTTCTAACCTGATAAGATACCAGCACAAAACAGGGGCTGTGGAAATCTAGAAGAAATGCACTGTTCTTCTTAGACTTCACACTGCATTTGCGTTTTTATGATTAATACCCTCTGACAAAGATGAAAGTGACAGCTGTCGTTCTCGGAGCCCTAAAGCATTCACTATATAAGGGTTAGTGAACTCTAAGAGCTTTCAATACCAGCAGCACACATACACAGACACCTGAGAGTGCATGAGAAGCCGTCTCCATTACACAGACTATTTCAGCTGGTCAGCTGCTGATGGATGAAAGCCCTGAAAACTACAGGTGACATTTGGAAAGCTGTTCATTTCATGATGAAAATGTAATAACGGAACATGGTCAGCTGCCAGATTTCTCAGGTAGACGGTGCTGAAATGGAGCTTTTTTAGGCGACAATATGAAAACTTCATCAGATATAAAATCACATGTGGCTCTCTCTCTTTCCGTGGATGTTTATCTGTGCATTTAGCCCTCCTGTTTTAATGGTCTTCAGTCCTCTCCTCTCTCCTTTTTTCCCCCCCATCTCTGCTCTGTCACTCTTTCTGAAGTCCTCAGTGGGACCCTGTTTGCTTTCAGCTTGCATTTTGGTGACACTAGTGTCAAAACACATCAGCTGTTTCAGCATAGGTTTCAGTGCCACCAGGCTCCACAGCTCTGGCTCTGTAAATGCAAATCTCTCACAGGGGCTACAGACACCCACATCTCTCCCTGAAACCACAACATTAAACCTGCTCCTTCATCCTGCAAAATAAATGCATTGTTTTTGCAATCAGAGCCTGCCAGACTGCTCCGAGCTGAAAGGAACATAAATTGAACTCTAATAATACCTATAAATGGGATAATGTTTTTTGCTGAAGAATGATAGGACTGTAGACAGCAATGTGCACATTCACAAGATCCAAGGTGTCAAAACAGGGTGCATACGTATAAGACTGAAAGTGTTACACGAGACATGTACTGGGATTAACTCTGCCATTAAGAAGCGGCACATTTTTCTAGGCAACTGAGAAATTGTGACGCTCATCCTTGTTGGCTTTCGAAAAAAACAATCTTAGCTGCAAGGTTTCTGTCTCTAATCAATCATTCTCATTGTGGGTGAACTGAAATACTCACTTCTGGCGTCTGGTCAAGAATGAGACAAGCACACGCTGCGAATGACTGTCTCGGTATTGGCTAGTCTCATAATCCCCACTTGATTTTGTAGCATCCAATTTCAGAGGCTCTTCTGGAAATACTCCACTGTGGGCAATGCTCTGATGGAGATCTCTAAGAAGAGAGGGGGGACAACTGTGGTATTAAAAAATGAAAATGACATCAAGAGGCTGCATCTAGAAACTGCCAGTTGTTGGTCTGCAAAAACATAGCTTGTATTATGGCCACAGTGCTTTGGGGTACAGACTGAAGCTAGCTGTTTGCATACTAACAAAGCAAAACCTTGAATTTACCCTCATTTGTATAAAAAAAAAAAAAAAATCTACTTTTGCACTAATCATTTTTGGTTTTTTTAATTTATGACTGATTGAATAAATGTGAATGACAGGAATACAAAACGCTTCACTCTACCAGCAGACACTGGACCACACCTCAAACACATAATGGCTCAAGTAAATATGGGCCTTAATAGCACACATTACAGTTATCCTCCAACTTCACGTAAGAGCTGCGAGTTTAATGTTGTTTGAGAAGGCATGTGTAACAAACGCATGGCAGACCCGACCACATATTCGCACTTTTCAGCACACTTTATTACGTTTGTCGGTCTTTTACACTCAGCTGCAGCTTTTCAGCTGTCAGCCACACACACACACTCATTCTTCTTAAGCAGGTGAGGCATAACTGCTGATGCAGCTCAGGTGTGTCAGCCTCCCCGCAGCGGCGCCGCAGACCACGCCCCGCCACAGCATGCTTTGAGGATTCAAATTATTTTTGTAAAATAATTCAAAATCATTTTGGAAGGGATGCATGTGAGCTAAAACTACAACGAACCCAAAGGCAGACTCTTTACAAATAAAATTTAAAATGTCTTTATTCTCATGGCGTGGTCACATTTATCCTAAAAAGCTCCAACGTGTTTCAGATTACAACCCTTCAGCGATGTGTTAATTTGATTACATGAAAACGCCAGTTGTGAATTTCCACAGTTCCAGGGTGTGAGTGTTATATTCAACCAGTGATGCTCTACCAATAAGAGGAAAAAGGTGTCAACACAAAGCCCACAAAATGTAACAACTTTAAATCAAAATTATCCATCAACCACAGATAACATGAAAAAAAAACTGTAAGATCCATGTCATTATTTAAACTGGGATATTTGGAGGTTTTTCATTAAAAAATATAAAAAGCTTGCCTTTGGTTACAACTCCTTTGTCTGTCACCTCTTCATAAAGTCCTTGTAATATGTTAATATAAATATATGCCATTAAAAGGTGTACAAAATAGATTTCTTTGCATTTTCAGTACATTAAACCAACATTCTATGTAAAATATCAGTCATTCTAAAAGCTGGTCACAAGACAAAGGTCAGAAACCTCTTTTTCCATGTCCGTGCACAACGCTGAACAGATCCAATTTCTACAGGGATGCCACAGATATGTAGCTGTGAGCTGTAAGGCTGTGTCTTCTGGAAAGATGCGGTGGGTGACATGGTGCATCGATTTGACAACTGTCACGTTGCATTAGCCTTTGAATGCAGGCACTGATTACTGGCAGGTTGAACAGGTTTGACAGAAGGCAACTGACACTTTGAGATTCAGTTTTGAGCAGCCAGGACACTGGAATGTAATCTGAGAGCTGGCTGTTAAATATGTGACCGTTGCCTGCGTGATTCTTAAACCATGTTTATGTCCCGCCACAGCATCACGTGCAGAACAGGGAGAAGATCGGTGGACTTCTTTCCTTTCAAGCCCTTCATAACTGAATTAATGTTGCTAGCTCCTGACCTTTACTTCCATGTTTAGGTCTAGAGATAATAGGCATCACATCCTTCAAAGATTCCTGTTATGGAAATGAGCGTGTGAGTGGGCCAGAAGAATTAATAAGTGACTCTAATAAGGGGCAGCTGCCACTCAAACAATAACAACACAATCTTCAGTAAATTTCACTCACTACTCAGATTATTTCATGTTGAATTGAACTGCGTTGTACACAACTGCCTTTTAGCTAATGTTAGGATTTATTTTTAAATGGGCGAATGTGAATTTTAGAGTATGTTTCATTGTTTCTTATGATACCCGGGCTCAAGATGAAATAAAATAAACACATGACAATGTAAAAAATGTAACAACAGCAAACTACTAAATGCACTGTATGATAAAGGAATGCAGTTATAACTATATATCTGTAAATTAAAAAACAAAAACAGCTTTGGGAGATATTTCACTAAGAGTTTCATTCACAACAAAGCATAGAGGACCAGAGTTTCCAGAGGAGGAGTGAAAGTGTTGTATTTAGCCATAGAGCCAGCGCCATATGTAAATAAAGTGGCTTTTCTGCTTTTAAACGAGAAGGTCAGCATGATCAAACACCAACAACACAGCAATACAGTACATTAACCTTTCATGAGGCTGTTAAAGTTGCTAATCAATCAAAAAAGAAGACAACAATCACATGTAGGAAGTCAGTGAACCAGTTAATTTTACGCATCACACATTACTTACAGCTACTTCCGTGCAACTGATATAAACTGCGGTAAGCTGAACACAGCTTCAACTGTTTGTTGAAAAATAGTAACGGACCGCGTTACCTTGTTAGTAACTGTAACGGCGTTGTAACGATAGGAATAGTAATTAGTTAGATTACTCGTTACTGAAAAAAGTAACGCCGTTAGTAACGCCGTTACTTGTAACGCCGTTATTCCCATCACTGGTCAGCAGGCATTTTATTGTTGTTCTTAATTGGCTGTTTGTACAGTTCTATAAATTAATCTGCATAAGTGTTTCTCCTGGCACTCTCATTTAATCCACTACATTCACTTCAAGAATCACTTAAATGTGCTTTAAATCTCGTGGCCTTATTTTCAATCTGTGATCACAAACAACTTCAGAGTGAGTCGAGGGCTTTTATCTGCGCTCAGTGATTGGAGAAGTGCAATTACGGCAACATCTAGGCATCTGTTATCTAAACAATTAAACATTTTCGTGCTGATAAGTATCACAACTTTGCAACAGAGTACAGACGATTGAGAGCACTGTTTAATAATGGTAATGCTCTCAATTTACATTTGAATGTGATAATCATAGATTCGGTCCAAAAACTGATCCGAATGGGCTGAAAGGTTTATCAATATTAATGAAACTGGAGCTGCATTTAAAAAAGATGAAACACCAGACGTTTTTTCCTTAAATACCACTTGACCAATTGAAGGGAAAGTGATATGGCTCAATGCAAGACAGTGAAAAACAACTAAGCAGTGGTCTTTTAATTAAATGCCTGTCTAAAGTCTGACAGGACAGACCTGTGGTATCACAGCCTCTAAGAAACGGCACAAAAGGATTGCTCCATGTGTGAAGTCAACAGGACTGCAGCAGCCTAAATGAGAGCCAGTGGAGAGATGGCTTCAGCCCAACTGTTTCCTGGAGATAAGGGGGAACAGAGCACTTGGGATGGAGCAAATTAAATAAGTCAGGCAAACAGGGAATGACAGTTTAACATGATATCTAATTAACAATCGGGGATTGCCAGATGCTGACACGTTCAAAAGTGTCCAATTTGGCTCAAATGCGGCACTGAGGAATTGCGAATTTCCCCACATCGTTAGCAGGTTTGATTTATCACAGAAGAAGAAAGAATTTTTTTTTCCTTAGAGAATGAAAGAAGTTTCAGTGAATATAAATGACAGCAGATCCCAACTCTAAGATTTAACAGCAACATGAGTCAAGGCTATAAATAAATTTTACTCTAATGGAACAACAACTATCATCCTGAACCCTGGGTATACATAATTATACATCTATTACTTTTCATCTGTTTAAGTTCAAAGAATCTTTTAGATACTATTCAAATTTTGCCATGTGTTTCCACCCTAATTCACATCAGTGATCACAGTCAACCTGAGAGAGAGTCGAGAGCTTTTATCCATACTCTGTGATTGGAGGAGTGCCATTATAGTGTCATTTAAGCATCTCTTATCCAACAAATTAGATGTTTTCATGCTGATAAATAACAACATTTTACAATGGACTAAAAAAGATAGGAGACAGCAGTTAACAGCATTTCAATAACATGTACATCATCTAATGTTTAAGCATATTTAGTATATGTTTTTTTAGATTCAGATTCAAATGTTGTTTTAAATATCTTACTTCCAGTCTCCTCTAATATTATAATATGGAAATGTTGCTCACAAAATAATATTAATGTTAAACCATGTTTTGAGAATTTGCCTTGTAGGTTGGAATAATCATGAAAACAAATCTCTGCAGAGAGCGCACCACAGAGAACTGCAGTTTCTCACATTACAGATTAAGGCAACGCTTAAATGAAATATCAAATATGTCACTGAGCTAAAGTGGTTAAGGGATTTTTAAATTAAGTCACCACACGAGCATCAGACATGCGGTCATTTTACCTGGGCTCACAGTTTCCATCAGGTATTTAGTATTTGGTTGATGTGCAGCAAAGCCTGCACATATACATTGCAGATACGGAGCAGGTGCATTCAGCAGGCTCAATATGATAATGCTGTGCCAGTCACAACATATGAGATAGCAGGGTCTCTGAGGGTATCATGGGTCACTGGGAAACTGAGAAATTGAGTTTTTAATATGGGGCAGAAAACAGAACCCAAAAGGGAGGGGTGAAAACTGCAGATAAACAACATTTAAAAACCGCAGTCATACATATAAGTGACATTGCACTTTGCATTAATATTACCATTGTTGACTATCAGTGTTAATGATCAGCTCAGTCGCCTATTTGTCAGCATAGCTTCTTGGAGAGTACTAACAAATTACAGTCATGTGAAAGAGAAAGTTTTCACAGGACTGCATAGAGTGCACTGCTTGATTCAGTAGTCTATAGAACTACCTTCTGTAATAAGAAATGGAAGCATTTCTCAGTCTCTGATGCAATTGTCGAGGAATTTTTGCCCTCTCTTCTATACAACATTGGTTCAGTTCATTGAGTTTGGGGCCATTTGTTTATACATAGCTCTCTTATACAAGTTCTGCCACAGTATTTCAACCAGGTTACATTTTTTCTGACGCATTGCAACATTGCACCTAGATTCTTCTCTTTTTTACCCTGTTCTGTTTTGCAACTGTGCTTTGAATCATTTTCCTGTTGCCTGCCCAAATTTTGGCAAAGCTTTTGCAGAGCACATTTAACTCTAGAATACTTTGGTATACAGAGAAGTTCAGGGTTGACTCAGTGACTCAATGACTCCAAGGTTCCCAGGCCCTGTGTCTTCAAAACAAGCTCAAATCAAACACTCCACCTATGCATTGGCTGTCTGTATGAGGTGTTTGTGCTTTTACGCTGTGTTTAGGATTTGCCAAACATCATACTACACTTTATGGCCACTTTGGTCCCGCCTGACCAAATGACAAGATTCTAGAATACTTGAGGTTTGCAAACCTAACCTTTCCAAATCTAAGCAAAGCCATGTTCTTTCTAGAGAGAAAAGACTTTCTCATGGCTTTGATCAGTGGTTGTTGATCAATGGTCATGAGAATCTGCATATTAATGATCAAGGAACGGACCTCCCAGCCCATTGTGCTGGTTTCAGTCATTATGCAAATGTACTGTTTATAAGATTGGGGAAACCTGCAGTCAGCTGAGACTGAAGAAGTCACTTGGATGAGTGACGAAACGTTTCTCCCACTGAAAACGTTACGTCCAGCTGAACAGAATCAACTTTTGGGGATTTACTTACCTGGATGATTGAGCATGCATCAAGACGTCCTCATGGCTACCCTTTAAACAAGCCATACATTCCAAATGAGGCCTGTAGCTCTTGTTTTTCTTCTTTTTTTTTTTGCAATTTCTGCACAGTCTGACCTTGGTGTGATTTTGCTAGAACATCCACTGCTGGGAAGAGCGGGCCATTTTGTTAACATACACCTCAAATTGTCAAAACCTCTGCTTTTATAGAGGTGCTCACACTTGCTGATGAACAATTAATCAAATGCTCTTGATTAGCAGCATCTGGCTGCTAATCAAAAGCAGCGAGGATGTGCTTAATTTTTCACAGGACTGCATGGAGTCCTGTGAAAACGTGTTGGCTTTTTTTGTTTTTGTTTTTTTGTTACATGGCTGTATGCTCAGAATCTCATGTCAGCATGCTATTTCCTGATTAAATACAAAGTATATTTAAGGCTGGCTGAAATATCACCAGTTTCTCAGAATCACTGACATTCTATTTTTAGATAGCTATATATAAGAAAGTGTGAAATGTAAGGTGAGATGATTTGGTCACACATTCTACTCCTGAGGTCAGCATTGAGATTTTATGCCTAAAATGATTTTTCTGATATGATAAAGTAATTTTCTGCTTTTTCTCACACATTTTGCTGTAAAAACTCACAAAAACAACATGTTGTAGCGCATGCTCTAAGTGCAGTATTTATTATATTAAAAATCTCTATATATATATCAAAGTTTAATGCGCAAATGTATATTTAAAAACTAGATTAACATCTGACAACAAAACTCCAAAACAAAATGTTCTGCTCTCTTGTGGCCCCAGTGGTCAGTCTTGCATGTCTAATTGGTATTGCCAGATGTTTAGAAGCATTCCAGTGTGTTACAGAATTAGTGCTGTTGCATAACAGATGTCAAATGTTTCCTCTGAATGAGCATTTTAGGGAGGTATTTATCTCAAGTTTGTCAAGTGCTCTGGGATTTAACAAGGTGTGGTGAACCTGCCATGACGGCCCCATTTTACAGTAGACTACTCACAGCAGCCCCCTTAGGGATGTGTGTGTCTTTCCACACCTGATGTTGGTTACCCACCTGATCTCAGCACTTTTTCAAAACAGCCATGCTCAGTTTCACAAACAGATGTCACGTCAGCCCTATAGATGGGAATCTTTTACTTCCGACTGTATAATTCAGAAAGTTTAGTGAGCATCATTATCTCCATGGAGTCTCTCTGTCTGATTGACAGGAAGGGTATTAATAACACACAAATGAGTACTGTAATAGCTAATTGACCGCTCATTCGTGTCCTGAACACAATGTTCCGTGAAGAGAGGAGGGACTATACTAGCAATTACATTGAGCAGTGTAAGTCAATGTGCTTATCGATTCTGTGTATTTTCCCCTTCCTTTGGAAAAGAAAGACCTGTGCTGTTCCTTGGAGATAGGACGGCTTTAAATGGGCTTTGGTGTTGAAAGAAGCTTAAAATTTGAAGTAATCTTGTGAGAGCAGTATGGACACTTTGGTAAAAGCCATATCTGATCCAGAGATTACACTGTAACCCATTCCCTCTTCATAGAGATAAGCTGAAGATCCTGTGGCAAATATATTCATCTTGGGTTTGAGGATAAGTCCTATGTATGTGACAATGTATGTGATGCTGCACTCCATGGAGATCTCATGTGTTAATTAAAGCTGTGGAGTTTACAGATGTGTAATGTGTGGCTGCATAACGCATAAATTTAAGTAATATGCTTCATAAAAAATAGGAGAGTTGAAATGATTAAAACTGCTGCACAGAAAGAATAAGAATGAGCTTATGAGCTTTATTCATCATCATCTTCTCATTTATATGACAAACAAGCAATTACAGTGGACACATCTCTATGCACTGTTAATTTCTAGCATGTCTGTGATGACATTTTCTTAAGCAAAAAACTTATTTTTCATTAAATATTAATTTGTGATTATATTTAACAACGTGTTGAATTACAAACAAAAGCTGATGAACACACTTTAATTCAATTTACTATAAAGAACTTTTTTCCTTTCTTGAACTTAACTCGTAGCTTCATCAGAACGAGTGTTCATAGAAAATATTCTCAGGAAAGAAGCCATCACAAAACAGACAACAGCAAACTACTGTATGTGCACACGCAGATTTACTGGTTTCATATAAGACAAGCGATTTTCCAGCAGCCCTTCATTCCTGATGAACCCTCCACCACCTCAAATGATAAGAACACATTTCAGCAACAAAATATTCTGCATGAAATTTGAAATATGGGACATTTCAAAGACTGCTATTACACATAAATCCCCTGGCATCCTCTTTGCGCCTCCAACGCTCCCCCCCATTTTCTCCAGCCATTTCCCCTCATTATAGGCCACAGACACGGCAGCGAGTGAGTGCCACTGGCAACAGCTGGACATCAGTGCTCAAATGAAAACAACTCACCACCTATATTCCTTCCTCAGATGAATCAAATGAGAATCTATATTATATCCTGCCTCTCTTAATGGAGACAGGCAAACAAATACTGGATATAAGGACTGACTGAAGACAAAGTGAATGACATCTTCAGTATCTAAAGGTGAAATTTAAATAATTTAATTTAAAAGTTTCATTGAGAATTCAGATAGATAGATAGATAGATAGATAGATAGATAGATAGATAGATAGATAGAATGGAGGGCAACAAAGCCATTTCTGAGGCTTTGAGACTCCAGTATGCCACAGTGAGATCCATTATCCACAGATGGAGAAAACTGGAATAGTGGTGAACATTCCCAGGGGGTGACCGGCCTACCAAAATTACTCCAAGAGCTCATCAATGACTCATCTAGGAGGCCACAAAAGAACCCAGAGCAACATCTAATGAACTGCAGGCCTCAATTGTCTCGGTTAAGATCAGTGTTCGTGATACAAAAAAAAGTAATAGACTGGGCAAAAATGATATCCATGGGGTTTTCCAATGTGAAAACCACTATGGACCAAAAAGAACACAATGGCTCATCTCACATTTGCCCCCCCAAAAAACAACTTCTTGATAATCGTCTATAAGTCTTTTTGGAAAAATAAAGAAAAATAAAGAAAAAAGCTAAACATCTAGTGTAAAACTAGAGTCAAACATGCACACAAATATGCAAATATAAATAGACGGATTGGCCTGCTGGGAGTAGCCATCAGAAGATCAGGTCAGGAGTAATATTCAGCTGAAATTGAGATCTATTAGAGTAGGCAATATTTTTTTATTTTTCTTTTGTCAAATTTTGGTGAGCCTATGCAATTTCTAGACTCTGTTTCCAGTTTTTAGCAGACAGAAGTGGCACCTGATGTGGTCTTCTGCTGCTTTAGCCTATCTGCTTCGAGGTTCAGGACATTCAGATATACATACCTTTGTTATAGAGCGTGGCTGTTTCACTAACTGATGCCTTCCTGTCATCTCAAAGCAATTTATAAATTCTCCCAATTCTCACAAAGAACTGCTGCTCACTAAATATTTTCCCTTTTTGGGACCATTCTCTTGAAACCCTGGAGATGGTTGTATAGGAAAATTCACCAGCAATTGCTTTAGCAGCCCCGCAAAAAATCAACACACCAAACTAACTTCTGGTAGTAACTTAATACCTAAAGTATTCCCAATACTTAAATTTAATTGATATGTAATAAATTTCTTAATTACATGGGAATTGCAATTCAAGTCCAGAAAGTCCGACCATCTACTATAGATACCGTTCTAATACAGCCAGGACGCCAGGTCAGGGGGGAGATATCATCACCCGAGATTGGGTACCAAGCCCCAAGTGCGATAGGAGAGTGGAGTGCGAGAGGAACTGACCTGAAAGATAGGATTATGGCCAAGCTTGAAACCTGGACCCCCGTAGCCGGTTACCAAGATTACGTGAAGTACCCTCAGAAGGTCTGCTAGATGATGTTAATGCAGCACTACGGACTATACCTACAGCCACGATTAGCGAGACTAACAAGCTGATCTACAATACGGCAGCAGTGATCAGACAGATGCTTGGCTACAAGTTGAACAGCCACAAGGGGCAGTACCCTCCATGGAGAAGGAGGCTAGAGGCTAAAATCAAGGTAGCACGGAGGGAGGTCAGCCAACTATCGGAGTTGCAGAAAGGCGCAATGAAGAAAGTGCTTAAGAAGTACAGCAAGCTGTCCATACCTGAGGCCTTGGAAACTGCCAAGCAAAGACTCACAGCCTTGGCCAGCCGCTTGAGGAGATACAGCAGAGAGATAGAAGGCAGGAGAATAAACCAGCTGTTCTCCACAGAACCAGCAAAGGTGTACTCTCAGTGGCAAGGGAACAATAAGAGAACAGCACCACCAAGGCTGGAGACAGAACAATACTGGAAGAGCATATGGGAGAAGGACGCAACCCATAACGGCAATGCTCAGTGGCTAGTGGATCTGAGGGCAGACCATAGCAACCTCCCTGAACAGGGTCCAGTAACCATCACGGTGGCAGACATCCACGAAAGGGTCTCCAGTATGAAGAGTTGGACAGCACCAGGCCCCGACATGGTTCACGCCTACTGGCTGAAGAAGCTGACTGTACTCCACGAGCGTCTGGCACAGGGGTCGGCAACCCGCGGCTCCGGAGCCGCATGCGGCTCTTTAGTCCTTATACTGCGGCTCCGCGTGGTTTGGGAAAATAAATTACAAGTATTTAGCTGAAGTGCATTTTATTTGTGTTTAGTTCTTTTTTTAAAAAACTTGTAGTTCTATATTGGAAGATTATTGTGATTTTGAAATATAAAAATAAAATAATATTTTATTATTTTTTTCATCGCTCAAAATAAGTGTTACACTCGGGGAAGCCGGTGTACCCGCCGAAACGCCGTGCATTTATCGAGACTTTCGACCCCAGGTAGGCCAATTATGGATCTTCGGATCCACATTATGTCGGCAGCTGTTCTCCACCGTGAACTATGTTAAAAACAAACACCGCTCCCGCCTCACAGATGACAGCTTACAGTCCTGCGTAAAGATGAAAGCCCCGATTTGTAGACGCTGTGTGCAGAGGTTCGGGACCAGAAGTCTCATTGTAAACATATCACGGCAGACCCGACGATGTTTGCATGAACATGCTTTTCAGCATCTCTATATTGACCACTTTTCACACATGGCTGCTGTACGCATACAGCCGGCTGTAGCTTTTCAGCTCACAGCCCGACAACACAATAGCAGAGAGAGCACAGACTTTAAGGCGGCGAGGCGCGATTGCGGGTGCCGCTCAGGTGCGTCCGACTCCCATTCAGCGGCACTGCAGACCACGCCCCGCCACACACAATAACAAGGTAAAATAGATATTTAGGCAGAATTTTGCAAATATCTATTTTTTTTAGCGGCATAGTGCTTTTTTTCCAATTACTTTTTAAAAGGGTGGCTGCTCACAACAGTTTTTGTTTGCTACATGGATCATTTTAGTTCAGCTGGGTGTCTTTCCTTTTGTTATATTTCTTTAAGAGTTCAAAATGTGTTAATTACATAAATAAAATGTAATTTTCTCTGTAGCACTTCACGGATTTCATAAGCAACACACCTTAGTTGCTCTGTGGATTCTTTTAAAAAGCAGTTAAAAACTTTTCTGTTCAAACAAGCCTATTGTTGATCTACGTATTTTATATTCTTTACATTATTTACATTTGATCTTTTACATTGTGTATAATGTCTATTGATTGTATTGTTTATTTTAATATTTGTGTACAGCGCTTTGTGACTGCCTGTCTGTGAAAAGCGCTTAATAAATAAACTTACTTACTTTAGTTGTTCACACAAAGCACAAAGGTAAAAAAAAACAATATATACAGTGTTATCTTCATTTTAGATTTCAAAAAGTATTTGCGGCTCCCAGTGTTTTCTTTTGCGTGGAAACCGGGTCCAAGTGGCTCTTTGGGTGTTAAAGGTTGCAGACCCCTGGTCTGGCAGCACAAATGAACCAGCTGCTAGTTGACGAGAGACACCCGGAATCGCTAACCGAAGGTCGGACGATCCTGATCCCCAAGGACCCCAAGAAGGGACCGGTCCCATCCAACTACCGACCAATAACCTGCCTCAGTACTACATGGAAGCTCCTGTCAGGCATCATATCGGCTAAGATGAACAGGCACATGGGTCAATACATGAGCGGGGCACAGAAAGGGATTGGCAAGAATACCAGAGGCGCAAAACACCAGCTACTGGTAGACAGAACAGTCAGCCGAGACTGCAAGACCAGGCTGACCAACCTGTGCACTGCCTGGATTGATTACAAGAAGGCCTATGACTCAATGCCCCACAGCTGGATACTGGAATGCCTAGAATTGTACAAGATCAACAGGGCCCTAAGAGCCTTCATCAGGAACTCAATGGGGATGTGGCGTACAACACTAGAGGCCAACTCCAAGCCCATAGCACAAGTCACCATCAAGTGCGGGATCTACCAAGGAGATGCTCTGTCCCCACTGCTGTTCTGCATAGGCCTGAACCCCCTCAGTGAGATCATTAACAAGACTGGCTATGGATACCGACTATGGAACGGAGCAGTTGTCAGCCACCTCCTGTACATGGATGACATCAAGCTGTATGCCAAGAGTGAACGAGACATCGATTCACTGATCCACACTACCAGGATATACAGCAATGACATCGGAATGTCATTCGGGCTGGAGAACAAAGAGAGGGAAGGTAGTCAGAACTGAGGGGATCGAGCTACCAGAAGGCAACATTGCAGACATAGAGGACAGTTACAAGTACCTGGGGATCCCACAGGTGAATGGGAACCATGAAGAGGCAGCTAGGAAAGCTGCAACCACCAAGTACCTGCAGAGGGTCAGGCAAGTCCTGAGGAGTCAACTGAACGGTAAGAACAAGATCCGGGCTATCAACACCTTCACCCTGCCCGTGATCAGGTACCCTGCTGGTATAATAAGTTGGCCAAAGGACAAGAAAGCTCCTTACCATGCATGGAGGGTTTCACCCCAAGTCCAGCACCCTGAGGCTGTACGCTAAGCGGAAGGAAGGGGGCCGGGGACTGGTGAGTGTCAGCACCACAGTCCAGGATGAGACAACAAACATCCAAGAATACATTGGGAAGATGGCCCCAACTGACCGAGTGCTCAGTGAATACCTCAGGCAGCAGAAACCCAAGAAAGAGGAGGAAGGCGAGGAACCATCATGGAAGGACAGGCCCCTGCACGGTATGTACCACCGGCAGATAGAGGAGGTGGCTGATATCCAGAAATCCTACCAGTGGCTGGACAAAGCTGGACTGAAAGACAGCACGGAGGCACTAATCATGGCAGCACAAGAACAAGCTCTGAGCACAAGATCCATAGAGGCTGGGGTCTATCACACCAGGCAAGACCCCAGGTGCAGGCTGTGTAAAGATGCCCCTGAGACAATCCAGCACATAACAGCAGGGTGCAAGATGCTAGCAGGCAGGGCATACATGGAACGCCATAACCAAGTGGCCGGCATAGTATACAGAAACATCTGTGCCGAATATGGCCTGGAAGTTCCGAGGTCAAAATGGGAGACGCCCCCAAGGGTGGTGGAGAATGACCGAGCTAAGAACCTGTGGGACTTCCAGATACAGACGGACAAAATGGTGGTGGCTAACCAACCGGACATAGTGGTGGTAGACAAACAGAAGAAGACGGCCGTAGTGATCGATGTAGCGGTTCCGAATGACAGCAACATCAGAAAGAAGGAACACGAGAAGCTGGAGAAATACCAAGGGCTCAGAGAAGAGCTCGAGAGGATGTGGAGGGTGAAGGTAACGGTGGTCCCCGTGGTAATCGGAGCACTAGGTGCGGTGACTCCCAAGCTAGGCGAGTGGCTCCAGCAGATCCCGGGAACAACATCGGAGATCTCTGTCCAGAAGAGCACAGTCCTGGGAACAGCTAAGATACTGCGCAGGACCCTCAAGCTCCCAGGCCTCTGGTAGAGGACCCGAGCTTGAAGGATAAACCGCCCGCAGGGGCGTGCTGGGTGTTATATATATATATATATATATATATATATATATATATATATATATATATATATATATATATATATCAGTGTTGGTTAACATATTAGATCACCCATGCAGGGGTGCAGATGAGACAGTGTGAACGTGTTGTATGCACACGTTTGCTTTCAAACAAATAGTGGTATTTCAACAACTCAGACAGTCAACTTTTTCGAGTTGTCTCTTTACTCTATAGACTAATCTTTCAGAGATTTTCTAAGTGAAGTCTAAAAAGTGTACAAATAACACCAAGTACAGTGTCTGACATTTACTGTGACATTCAATGAGATGCCTGCTTACTTTCCTCTGCTTTGCCCTGATGCCGTGGTCATAGGTTTTCTGTCATTTCTGTCTGAGAAAGCGACGAACGCATGCGTGTGGGTGGCATTGCAAAGGGAAAGAAACAGACCATTTGACCAAAATGATTGATATCTGTGAAATCAGCAACTCTTTCAGAAGCAGAGACTGTGACTAGCTGGTGCTCAGCAATCAACAGATTTGTGTCGTGTGAGATAATTGCACCCCAGCCAAGAATCTTGCCAAAAATAGTTTTTCAACTCCTGCAATAAATTTTCTCTGCAGAACACGGGGTGAGAAAAATTACATCTCTAATTTGCAATCTCTTGAATTGCTAGAAGCAGTACAATGTAAAGTCACGGATAAACCAGGCAGCATATAGCATGAATGTCATATGTCATGTTTGACTTTTTTTTTTAAGAGCAGGGCTGAGAGGTCATGATTTCATTGATTATGTGGCTCAGTAATCACCCACAGGTTAAAAAGGCTTTTAGAAAGAAAAAAAATATTTTCTCAAGAAACATAAAAAAACCCACAAGAGCTTTGGTTAAGCGGCATGCCTTTGATTGTCAAAGAAATAACTGGAGGCCAATGTGAACATAAAAAAAATCTTAACTAAAAAGAGCCGGTTAAAATAAACCATAAAAAAATCCATTAATATGCGTCTACAACCCAAAATTGTTTTTTCTTTGTAAAATCTGTGCAACTGAGAGAAGAAAAAACAAATCTTAACAAAGCTTCTTCTGCTCCTTTATTTTATGAGAGGAAATGGAAAAGCAAGCTGGAATTGTAATAGTGTGTTTTGTTGATAGTTAATGTGACTATGGTTGACAGGAAGCCAATTGTCAGATGAGAGAAGAGTGCCTGCAAGGCAGGTCAGCAGCAGGCTGGGCTCAAAGCTCACTGGGTAAAATGGCCAGAAGCAAACATTGACCACATCAAATATTGTGAATCAATCACAAACAAACAGACAGACAGACACACACACACACACACACACAAACACAAACACAAGAATGAGGTTCTGGCAAACAGTGAAACTATGGAACACCAATGCGCATAAAAATACAGCGTATAGGACTGAAGAGTGGAAACTAGTTTAGAAACATCATAGCATTCTCAAGGATTTTAAATATAATATGTCTTTATTCATAAAAAATAAATCAGTTTGTCAAAGCAGCTATGTACAAGTGATGGTGACTCATGGCTGTTTTTTTGTTCATGTTTGATGCACTGTGGTTGACTGACTCCCATCATTAGACTGATCCATCTCTGCCCCTCACTGTCACTGACTTTTTTTTTGTTTTTAGCTTGTTAAGATAATCGATAGGGAATTCTCCTGCGCTTGTCAGGAAATGCATCAGAGTTTATTGCAGTCTGCCTCAAGTGAGGGCTCATCTGTTTTCCAACTCTTTGTTGCATGCTTCACACCTCAGTAGCACTCTAAATCCCAGGGACAGCTCCGGTAAACAACTGCACTGACAGGCATAGAGATAAACCGGACATCGCGTATACCTGTATAATCGATTTTTCGTTTTGAAAAGATCTGAACACGCACGCACGGATCTGATTGTTCAAAACCCTTAATATAGAGTCCAGGCCATCTGCAGAGCAAGAACAGCAATAAATGAAAACATGTTCATTAGGCCATCAAACTAATTTTCTGTTTGAATAAACACCTTAATGGGTGAGCTACTCCTTAACCTTGTTTTGTGTGGAAAATATATGACCGGAATGCAGAAGCAAGAAGGAAAGGAGAAAGAGTGAGTGCTGCAGCCATGTGAAAGACACTTAAAGGTAAACTGTGTAGACTGACTGCTTTATAATTTCCGCTGTCATGGGGAGTCTTTGCAGCACCACAGAGGCCTGAGAGCTGTGTCACAGAAGCCAATAATTGGAAAATCACAGCCGGTCCTTCAAATGATCCCCAATACACCGAGGTAATTTTGCTGTGTCTGAACACCAGCTACCTCAGCTTCTGAAATAGGTACCTGTTATAACATCAAAAATAAAAAAGGGAATCACTCTCTGTTACGGTGTAAAGAGCAACCTGATCGGTATTCATTCACGAACACTAAAAGTTAAAAATAAGGATTTAACAGTTCATAAATTAGTGCCATAATGACAATTACCTTTTACCAGACGTTCCTAATTATTTAAGGCTCTGTGAAAACATTTGTATCAACAACAGAATAATTTATGTCATCTGTGTTTTAATTTGTTTAGAGTAATGTGCAAAAGTTTTTGTATGACCACCTTTATTCTTTAAAACAGGCTGAGCTCTCTTAAACAAGCTTTTTGTTACTTCCTGTAAGTAGTCATCACAAATTATTTTACAGGCTTTTTGAAGGACTTTCCAAAGCTCTTCTTTGGAATCTCTTCTTCCAGTTCTTTTCGAATCAGGCATACAGGGGCTAAAGACCCCTAAGATCAGGTGTACCAGTACAAAAAGGGAAAGGGAAAAAAATATTCAAGCTCCAGCAGATTTTTCATTTTGCACAGGCTAGTACAATTTTTCATTACAAGTGTTAGAATGACCTGTGGTGCTACTCTGATGTTCCCTGCTCTTCGAGGATTTAGCCAACTGAATTCACCAAGATATAAGCAGATGTTTCATGAGCTAAATGATAGAATTTGGTGAGTGAATATAAATGTGAATATAAACTGATGCCTGCTACCCTTGATGTAAATCCTAACATTGACCATGAACGGCACATGTTGCTCTGCACCAGACCAACAGTGTCATGGCTGTAAACTTCAGGACAGTACTGCAAACCAACCAGCATAATCTTCACACTGGTTAGTTTGCAGTTAAAGAAGTTTAATCTAATAAGCACTAACCTCTCGTTAACTGTATGAAACTGCCTGGTATTTTTGTGCAACCTAGCATAAATGTCTCTAGGTAAGATCCAACAACTGATTTAAAAATGCTAAAATGAATTAGGAAATTAGGAAAGATTTACATTTCTGGTTTATAAAATTTCATTTACTTACTGAGCAGTCCTTTTCTTTAAAAATAATCTCATATCTTCATCTTTCTTGTCTTCTTCTTCTTTTTTCTTTTTGTTCTCCTTTTATCAGTGTGGCACATTTACACAAATATACATTTAGCTAGCAGACGCATTTTGTGACAATCTGCAGAGAAATGGTTTATCTGAACATGTGTATGCTAACTAAATATACAAATGTACGCATATACATATTTGTCATATTTATTGTGCTGTTTGAAAAGTTGCACTTGAAATTACCTGCCACGTGAAAAAAACAAACAAACAAACATTAATCCATTTGTGGTTTTTCCTCTTCTGTACAACCAACTAGATCGAAACTTTATTTACATATGCACCATCACAGGGACTGAAAAATGGTTGTTGAAGGTGTAAGCAAGGATGGAATGTTGTTTTCTTATTACTGAGCAACTATCTCCATCCCATCACTGAAAGCAATGCCAGGCTTCAACACATGAAAAATAAACTAATTGATCAGTAATATGCATTAATCTTCTTATCAGGTTTGATAAGCAGTTGAAAGTTGAATACTGTCAATCATGGATTGGCCTCCCCAGAGCCTCGACCTTAACATAATTGAAGCAATGTGGGATCATCCTGACAGATAACAGAACAAAAGGCAACCAGCATCCAAAGAAGAACTTTGAATGTCCCTCAAGAAGCCTGGATAACTGTTCATGAAGACCTTCCTGAAGAAATTACAAGATAGCTTGCCTAAGAGATTTCAGGCTCTGTTGAGTCAAACCAAATATTGATTTTCAAGCCTGTTAGAATTATTCAATCTCTGTTTTTGCCTTATATTTTTTTTATTTCCATGTACTTTTACGCAGATTTCAATAAATTGTTGCACCTATTGCCCATTCTCCCTTTCAAAATATAAAGAAATGAGGATTGGCTCAAGACTGTTGCACAGCATATATCGTATTAATGAGACAAGTTATAAGTATATGTGGCTTTCTCTATATTTGCATATATTTTATGGCATAAATTAAATTTCATAATAGAAAATAGAATTTGTTTATTTATTTATTCATTCATTCATTCATGCAGCTGCAGGGCTATTTTTAGTTTAAGCTATTTAATATCAAGAAACATATAATTTTATGTTTAAGTTTGACTATTGCGTATTGACTTAAAGTGGACTTTTTTCCATCGCTGTTTCTTCCTTGGTTAACACGCTAGTTTCTTTTGGAGGAAACGGTGGTGTTGCGCATTGGTGCGCATTTCCAACGCAGAATGACGCTACAGAATTGTTACCTTTGACCTCTGAGCGCTAGGCGGAAGCTCAACCAATCGTTTTGCTTGTTGTTGAGAAGTGCTCAAATTTCTCGGAGGTTCTTCTCTTCAACATGGTGAGTGCAGGCGTTCAAAAAATAGTTTATAGCGGTAACGAAAAAGACAAAAACTGTTTAGACTTGGTGTATGAATTTTTAAGGCCTGGATAGCAGCCATCTTCTTCTGTAAACTATACCGTAACAATGCTGTGTATCAAAGACCACGGGTTAGCATGTCTTGTTAGCAGTAGGCTAATAAAGCGGTATGTGCCTACCTTCGTGTTATAAACGGTTTCCTTTAGCTGAAGCTTTTTTGGATATAGCACGCCCTTTGCTTTGTTAATGTGTAAAAACAGCAAAACGTGTTACGATATTCGTGAAGTAAAATTACGGTGGTGAAAGTGTATTTGGCTAGTTGAATGATTAATCAGTTGAACTCTTGCGTTGGCTTTTTACGATTCATTTCCAGAGATTAGACGGAGCCTGTAGTCATTCATCACAAACAGCAGCAGTTATTTCAGATTTTTACGATTGTTACCAGTCCACATAATTTACATTAGCACAGACAACGTTACTGGTCAGATTAAGTCAGGAATTAAGTGAACTTTATCTGTTAAAAGTAGTAATTTCGTGGTAGTAAAATAGAATATCCCACTCATGCACCCAAATGAGTGGACTTGAATAGACCATATTTCACATGATGATCATCGTAAACAGTCACTACTATGCTATTTCATGATAATATGCTGTCTGGTTAAACTACAAGGCATTCCTTATGGTTTATTATTCAGGTACAAAAAATGTTAAAGCTTCACGCATTAATTTGTTGTTACCCAGGATATAGGTAAATTCATGTGTTTGCCTGTACCATATGTATGTATTAGAGGACCCTCATTCATTCTGAATAAGCCGGAAGTCCTTTTGAATATTAGTTATGTAAAAAGAAAAAGGAAGCACTTGTTCAAAAGGTAGAGATTAAGGTAGGCACCGTTTCATCCTAAATAAATACGTTTTTTAAATAAACCAACTGCTTGGTAATTTGTCCCCAAATGAGGATTGTGTAATTTTTCTAGTCTTTTGTCTTTCGACATTGTAAGCTTTATATATGTCAAATTCAAACCGATTTCATATAATGTTTTGATTACTGACACCCCGATTAGTACTACCTCATTTAAACTTTCAAACCAAATATTCACGCACTCGTTGCGGTTTCATGTAACTGCACTAATTGAAATGCGCAATATAGCCATTACTTTACTTTTTATGTGCATTTAAAAATGGAGGGGGGTTATTTAAAAATGCTTTATGATCCACATTGTTTATTTGGGAGCAGCCAAAAGAAGAGTAAGGAGTTATTTAGAGTGATTTATTAACTGTAAACTACTTAATTTCACAATTAAACACATATCTGGAGAAATGGTAGTTTTCATGATTGAAGCACACTGCTAACTGCAGAACTGGCTGTTGGGAGTTCACTAACTCTGTGTGGTGTTTCTTACTCCTCACAGTCTTCATCGGAAGCTAATAATGGGCCGAGCCAAGCACCACCTTATCCAGGTGTACCGCCCGCGGCGATACCTCCCCCATTTGTAAGTCATCAAAATGCAGTTTTGTTTACAGATCTAAAAGAACATCCTTTGAATTTCTGCATTGATTACTTATAAATTTGCTGGGGGTTAAAGTTAGAATAATAGGCAATTATATGAATAAATTACTTAGGCAAGAATATCAGTAAACTCTTGCTTCCTATAACAGCAGCAACATCTTACAAAAATTGTTTCCAATAGCTGCTTAAATAATGATACAAACTCCCTTTTTTTCCTCTTTTTTTAAGGAAAGAAAGAAAGGACCTTTCCAGACATTGATTTTATCAACTTGCACACATTTCTGCAGATTTCCAATATTGCATATTGGGCTCATTGGGCCCATGTCTAGGTACAGGTAGAAACGGAGAGCATTTTTTTTAGGCTTAAACATTTTTTCTGTGCAGGAGAAACCCTGACAGTCTTACTCGTATTTATGTATTTATAGGTGACCCAATCTCAACAAAACTGTACAAACGTTCTCTCTCACACAGTAATGATTAACATCTATATATTTAAAACAATAAATTTACTATAAATCACAATTCTTTTGATTTTCGTATTAATCGTCCTCCTGTGAACTTGATCATACATTCTTCACTTGCGTTTGTTTCGCGTGTCAT
This sequence comes from Oreochromis niloticus, assembly GCF_001858045.2. Lineage (NCBI taxonomy): Eukaryota > Metazoa > Chordata > Actinopteri > Cichliformes > Cichlidae > Oreochromis > Oreochromis niloticus. Next base: position 14,575,774 of record NC_031987.2, on the reverse strand, counting down.
GTTCAACAAGTGTCGCCCATACGTAACTTAAAGGTTGCCAAAATTTGTGTCTGTGGTGGAATTTTCACCACTAAGTGTGGAATGAAGACTTTGAAAAAACGCTTGCTAGATCCCCAAATTTTTAGTCAGTTTGTCTTTGATTCAAAGAACTTCCACATCTGTAGATTTGATTTTTTTTTTTTGCTCTTTCCAGTTTAGCGCATGTATAGTGTTTCTCCTAAGGTCCTGTGAAAGTTAGTGTGACTGAAGCACAGTTCCCCCACCATGTTCATCACACACTGTGGCAGCCAGTGTTCACACACTCCCTATTTTATCTCTTCAGCTAGAACACCTAACTTAAATTAGCCTTTGAAGGAGCAGAGAGTTGCACTTGCTTTCTTTCATTTCCCCCTTTTAGGTCTTACTCATTATGTGTAATTAACTGTGATTCAGAATAATGTTAGATTGCATATTATGTGGAACACTGCAGAGATCCAGGTAATTTCAGAGGGTTAAGAAACTATTTCTTCTAACTACAATATAATGTTTTTGTCTTCCTTCTTTTATGAAGATGGGACCACCTGGAATACCGCCTCATTTCCCTCCCATTGGAATGCCCCCTATGGGACAGCGACCTCCCAGCATGACACCAATGCCTCCTGGTATAATTCCCCCGGGTATAATGCCACCAATGGGGGCACCGCCAATGGGACAGGTGAGCTTTGTAGTAACCTCATAGATTTGTTTGTGTTGGGGTTTTTTTCTCTTTTCTTTCTTTGTGCCTTATGAAGTCTAGGGAAAGAAGAAGTCTAGGGAAAGAAGTCTATGCAGCCTGTTTATTTCTCCCTCCACTTTAATAATTTAGGGAGAAGCATAACCTTAAACGAGACTTGTCTCAAAATGTTTTAAAGTGAAAGAATAACATTTTTTTTCTATTTATTTGCTTGAATTGTTCTGATCATTGTTTCATGTATCAAGTGGTTATACTTTCATGTTAGTCACACTTAGCCACATCCATCAACATTTACAGACCAGGTATATTTTCTTATCTTCTAACACTCCAAATGCTTGATAGAGGTGCTAATTAACTGAAGAAAAAATGTTGTTCATCGGTTTAAATCTCTTTCATTAGCTGACAGTTAATGAATAAATAGGCATGATGTAGCTGTAGTCTTTTTTTTTTTTTATCTAGTGATTAAAAAAAAAGTGGATCATGCATGTAATCCTGTCATGCATAAATAGGCGTGATCATTGGGAGGAGTGTTTGATCAGAGTGCCAGAAACGCAAGTCTGAAGAGGTGGTGAAACACTGTAGTTTGGCATATTGCTGCTTCACAGGTGTCAGGCTGTGGCATCACACTTTCAGTAAGCGCAGCGTAATCAGTCAAGCAGCCTTCTACACACCAGCAACCTGTTTCACACTGTGTCTAAATACCTCTGCCTGGATTAGGTAGCATGGAAATACCAGATGAATATTTCATGGTGCCTCTTTTATTAGATGCCAGGCATGATGCCACCCATGATGCCAGGAATGATGATGCCCCCTCGCATACCAGCTGCGGCTGTACAGCCAACGGGACCGGTAACTCTTTTCACTATGTTTCTTGAGTGCTCTGCTTCACACTTCTTAAAATACACTGCAGTCTGTGAAATGCCTAATGAAACATTTGCACAGCCATGGAACACTTCTGTTGGCTATAAATTTATATCATTCCATAAAAAATATATTTTCATGTTGAAACAAAACAGCTGAAAAACCTAATTAAACACTAGCTGATGAAAATTTTACACTTGCATGCAATGTGTCTATTATTGTCGCATTTTCTTTTGTGTTTTTGTTTTTTGGCTTTGGTTTTTCTGTGAATCGCTTATCCAAAAAAAACAAAAACAAAACACATTAACCCTTCACTGCTGAAGTTCAGTTGATTTTTCTTTTTAAGTAATAGTTAGCAAGTTATGCAAATAAGCAGAATGATTCACTGTATTTATTTCTAACAACATCCAGATGGGTTTAGTGATCATAAGACACATCTAACCAAACACTAGCTATACATCTTGAGGTTGTGGAGTAATGTACTGGTTAGGAAAGCTGTGTCACTTACTGGTTTGTTGTTAATAATGAATCTGTAGATGTGCACTTTAAGACTGGGGGGAAAAAAATAATCCACTAATAACATTACTATCTTTTTTTTCCTTTCAACAGCCTGGTGTTGACTCCACAGGTAGGAGTTTTTACTTAATGCAGTAAAATTAATGTTTAGGCATATTTAGAAGTTTAAAGGCTGACTACTTTCTGTCTTGTTTATCTTCATAGCTGCTGCACCTGGAACATCTGTAAGTATAACATTTTTTTGATATGTAGTAATTGGAAGTCTACAAGCTTTGACAATTTTGAGCTACCATCATTAGCTCCAGTATTTTTCCTGCTGTCTCACAACATTTATTTCCGTTCCCCCTGCAGAGTACCACAAATGGATCCCCGCAGGAAGAACAGCCAAAGAAGGTTTGTGCACATGAAACATTGAAAGACTAGACACAATTAACAAGGAACTATAAAATCATTCAAACTGCAACCAAAATAATTATCTGATTTATCTGTCGTGTTTGTTTGCTTCAGAAATCCGTGTGGACTGAACATAAATCACTAGATGGAAAGACCTATTATTATAACACAGAGACTAAGCAATCCACATGGGAGAAACCAGATGAACTCAAATCTCCTGCAGAGGTACAGAGCTTTTAATTTGAACTATTTATATTACTTGCATATTCAGATACATTTTATTCATTTGGCACTTAGCAATTGCAGTGCTCACGTATTAAAATTACAGTAATGGTAAATGTACCAGATTAAGCTAAATTGGATTTTTCCCCACTCATTTTGGGGAATTATTTAAATGCTTTGTGTGCATATATTAAACAGTTTTATTTTTAAAATATGTGCGTCATCTATACTTAATAAAAACAGATGTGTCATTGGACTATGGATATTGACTCACACTAATTAAGGCCTTGCTGTTCATTTAAACTATTAAAAAAAACTTTCCCATCATTCTTTGAATTCTTTAGCAAATGCTGTCAAAATGCCCCTGGAAGGAGTACAAGTCAGACACAGGGAAGCCTTATTATTACAACTCTCAGACAAAGGAATCAAGATGGACAAAACCCAAAGAGCTGGAGGACCTGGAAGGTAAAGAGCGGTATCTGATTATATCAAAGCTGTTGTATGAAAGGTAGGGATTTTATATTGAAAAATGTTGCCTTCTACAGAAAAGCATTTAATGGCACAATGACTGGAAGGATGCTGACTTTGTCATCAGATCACTCCATACATTAGGGGATGTGGTGTGATTGATGGATTGATGTGCAAACAAAGGACTTACAAAACACAGGACACTTGATGGCTTCTTTAGTACATTTATCCTTGAAAAGGTCTCTTGATCTGCTGCATGATTAAAAATGAAAGCAAGCGCCTTAACTGCTATCTCTTTTGTCAATTCCAGCTATGATCAAAGCAGAGGAGAATGGGTAAGAGCTTGCTGTTTACCACCTGTTACTGTTGATGTCTTCATTGTATTATGATTAACAAATACAGCAGTCATCAACAATTATTAATCTCGTATGGCTTTTTTGTCATGATCTTACATTAGGACTGCAGAGGCAGCGGCTCCTGGAACCACTGCAGCTCCTGCTGTGCAAGCAGATAATGTAGCTCCTGCAGCGACTGTAGTGGAGGCAGAAACTGCGGTAGTAGTCTCAGAGGAACAACCATCCCAGGCAGCAGTGACTCAAACAGCTGAGGTGAAGACGGCTGATGCACCTGTGGCTTCCTCTGAGACTTCAGTGGCTACTGAGGCTGTAGCCAGGTAAACAATTATGAATTTAGGGTTTAACTGCGCAAGCGCAATGACATGTCTGCCTGTATGGCTATCTCCAAGCACACCTGCTGTTGTGGTTGAAGTGGATTATGAATCAGAAGGTGTAGTGATTAATAAATGGACTCAAAGCCAGCCACATTGCTGCTCTCATCGATCTGGAACAGCTGTGCTGGTCAGAGTGATGCATGACAACAATAGCTCGGCAAATGAAAAGAGGCCTCTCCAGGAAATGGCATTATTGTGAGAATGGTTCAGAGCAGTGGAGAGAGACCACATAGCTCCACAAATCTGCAGCAAGATGCAGATGGTGGATTTTTTTTTTTTTTAATTTAACTTGTACAATATTGATGTAAATAAATAATAAAAATGTTGATTAATTCTCACACTGATATAACCACAGCAGTCTGAGCTATTCTAGTTTTATTATTATTAAACAGTCACATCATAAGATATGACTCAACGGCTGTATCATAATCCATTTCAGAAAATAAATCATAAATGGGCTTTGGCTTAAGAAGAAGTTGGAAAGTAGGCTGTAATGCACAGTGATCTGCTGATGTAGCCAGAGACTTTCCTCAGTTTGGCTATTTTGTTACATCTTCCTGTCATTTAGTTAAACACAATAGATACTATGTGTATGGCAGTGTATTCCATCATAGTAATCCTAGGGTTCTGATTGATTGTCGTACATCCTGCTGCCTTTTGGTGGCTACAGGGAATAATGAAGGAAAAGCTTTTCATACAGTTTTATGCAGATGTTAACATGAAATACTCAAAGTATCAGTTACAGTATTTAACATTTTAAACTTGTTGTAATTGAATGGAAGCCTCTGAAGTCATTCTTTTTTTAAAAGTTTGTTTAGTTTAAGAATTATTTTAAAAAAAATTGCTGTTTTTGTTTTCATAAAATCACTATAGTGGTGCTAGAATCCCATGTGTTTGTGAGGGGTTGACATAATGCAAGCTTGTAACACATCTGCCATCAAAATACTTGCATTGCGCTTCCTCATTTAAATGAACCTGATGGCCAAAACAAATTTTTAAGTGGACCTGTTATGCTTTTCCTCATTTCCTGTCACATATTGTTAAACCGGTGCTCTTATTAAACATGGGTAAAGTTCCAAACAATGACATCAGTGCATGTGCAGATGATTCCTGTGAACCAAAAGCTCAGTCTTCAGACTGCTCTCCACCCATAGTTTACAGTAGATCCGTATAATGTCAGTAAGGGTATCCCCGTTATAGTCATCTCAGGCCACCACAGCTCTATTGTTCTATATTGTTCACAGAGCACTTTTTACTTATAATATTGGTGTAACAAAGCAGTTTTTTAATGCATCTTTTATTGCAGAGAACTAGACGTGATAAGTGCTCAGTGTCAATAATAATTTTTTTTGCTCTTAGTGTCGAGGTTGTAAAAGAAGAAAGGCCAGAACTTCAGAAGAAAACATACAAATGGAATACAAAAGAAGAAGCCAAGCAGGCCTTCAAAGAGCTGCTGAAGGAGAAGGTGAGTCAGGCTGTTAACAAGCTGTAGGAGAGAGGGCATGCCTTTACTGCGGGGGAGTACTGAGTGGTCACAGTCATTCTTGTTTTCAGATTCTAACTCTAAAATGTTCTCTATTTTTCAGTGTAAAAAATCTATTAATTATGTGAGATGTTAGGCAGTCAGCAAGTGTGCAGCAAAATTTGATTCATGACGTTGCATGAATTTGGTTCTTTAATCAAGCAGAGTGTGTTTTAAATCAGAAAGCAAATATCTGATAATTTGATAATTGTTCTGTTTTGTGCCCAAAAAGTCATCCTACAGCTTTTAAACGGTCTCCATTGAGGGTTGTTTTTTTTAATGTGTGTGTTTATTAAGTATCCATTGACTGTTGCTCTGTTGTTGGCACTGGAATGCAAATCTTGATTTGTTTTTAAGAGTACTTTTGCCACCTCAGTGTTCACTAGTGCCTGATGTGTTCATCATCACATCATTTGCATTCAGATCTGGATCTAATCCCTGTCCCTGCTCTTGAGCCCCTGGGAGGCCTATTAAACCTCACCTCCTGTTGCTGTGGACGTGTTGTGTGTTCGGTTTGCACGGCGGCCTAGCACCACCCACCTTGAATGTTGCTATATTTAGGAGCTTTTTAATTTTGTGCACAAAGCTCTCCTCTGAGATTGCTTGCCATTTCCTGCAAGATCTTAATGGCTGTGTCTTTATGATTAGCTTTATTGGATCAAAGGCATGAGGACTGGCTGGGATTAAGACAGTGAGAGAAAGTGGCATGCCTGAGTGAGTTAGAATAACTGTGACAACTGACAAGACCGAGGCACATAGTGGAATCAGTCATAATGGATGAAGTAGTCACTCCTTGGGAGAGGCAAGTGGCAGAAAGGGCACTTACAAAGGTCCTTGGTGGCACTTCTTGATTTATTGCCACTCCACACCTTTTAACCCACCATCTATTAGTAATTAAGAAAATGTGTTCTTTTCTAGACCAAATCAGCAAAGCCCCATGTTCTTATCCAGGTTGATGTACTTTTTTCTAACACAGGACAACAAGGCAATCCATGTGAATATTTTTGAAATATTTCTTGTGTGCAGATTTTATTTGAAACCATCATGAATTTTTCTTATCCTCTGTATTTCAGGGCGTATCCTCCAACTCCTCTTGGGAACAGGCCATGAAATTGATTATCAATGATCCTCGCTACAGGTACAATGCTTTCCAGAGATCTGTTTATCCTTCATACAATAGTAAGTTTAATCTGTCACCATCTCTGACTTACAATTTGTTACTTTTCTTATCAACAAAGTGCACTTCCGAAGCTGAGCGAAAAGAAGCAGGCATTCAATGCATACAAAGTCCAGACAGAGAAGGAAGAAAAGGAGGAGGCCAGAATTAAATACAAAGAGTCAAAAGAGACTTTTCAGAGATTCTTGGAGAACCATGAAAAGATGACGTCTACCACTAGATACAAGTAAGTGTTACTGTGATATGGCAATAAAGTATTTTGTTTTTCCCCCCCTGCATTGATTTGCAGTTCTCTGAACTGTCAATATGATTATACAGACTGGTTGAGTGAGAGGACATCTGTGGCGCTTGCACACCATCGTGCAGTTACAGCACTGTTGACTTCCACTTACGCTACTTTGACCTGTTAGTGCTAGTCACGTTGATATTGCTGAATTTGTTTACACAATAACAAATTGTTACAAGGTCAAAGTTTTGCATGTGTAATGAGTTCATTAGAAAGTTAATGATTGATGAATCTATTCAAAGTCAAAGTGCGTGTGACATAAAGGTTGTATCTAATTCAAAATCTCTTAGCTTTTTTATGGTGTTGATTTTGTTTGCTAATGTCTGCAACATCTTTCCAACAAACACACTTATTGGAAACTTACTCGATCTCAGTGAACAACACATAAAACCCCTAAAACACTTAAAATATAAAACTTCTTAATAAATTCTTGGTGCTGCTTGGAACGTCTTTTTCATCGGCACTCTTTAGTTTTTGGGTGAAAGTCGTGATGATGGGCAGAGGAAAAGGGGTAATCAACTGGTGACCTTGACAACAAGCCAGCTTCGATGTTCTGCTGGCACTGGGTTTGTAATCTGGGGTGGCACACAACAGGCAGTTGGATGGTGAGAGCAAGGCTTTCTGATCCTGTGTGGGTGTATGTCCTTGCATTTAATACCTTATTTTAGCCCGTAACACCTAGTGGCTCTTCTGAGCACCAGTAGTTTCAACAGACGTCAAGAATATTGAATGTTTTCAGCACACATCTTGAAAGACATGAGAACTTTTTCAGCTTTTATTAACATCTGTGTTGTGCCTAGGATGGCTTGCAAAAAGCCATAACAACTGGTGCCTTAAAGCTAAATTTGGCAAGTGAAATGGTGCCCTCACGTGGCTTTGTGGGAAAAATATTCTAAAGTGTCTGTGTGTGTCTGTGTGTGTCTGTGTGCGTACTCTTGCAATCCAGGAAAGCAGAACAGATGTTTGGTGAGCTTGAAGTGTGGAGCTGCGTGCCAGAGAGAGACAGGCTAGAGATCTATGAAGACGTGTTGTTCTACCTGGCTAAAAAAGAGAAGGTAAGGGCTCCAAAGTGCATTAGGAATCTTTGATTTTATTTTTAGTTAACATGTTTGGCATAATGATTGGATACAAGTCCTCTTTCAGTTTCCTATTCTGGAGTGGGAGCCTTATGGTCTAGTGCAATTACCATCTGGATGTATTCTCTACTTTAGGAGCAAGCTAAGCAGCTGAGAAAAAGGAACTGGGAAGCTCTGAAGAACATTTTGGACAACATGGCCAACGTCACATACCGCACCACCTGGTCTGAGGCCCAGCAGTATCTGCTAGATAACCCTACCTTTGCAGAGGATGAGGAGCTGCAAAGTATGAGATAATACAACCGTTTTATTAGAATTAGAAGCAAAACATTTCTCATCAGGTCATTGTGCTTCTGCATGAATGTGTGTTTGTATATGTTCAGCCTACTGATAGTGCTGTTATCTGCTTACAGATATGGACAAAGAAGATGCCCTTATATGTTTTGAGGAGCATATTCGGGCTCTGGAGAAGGAGGAGGAGGAAGAGAAGCAAAAGACACTTCTCAGGGAAAGAAGACGGCAGCGCAAGAATAGAGAGGCCTTCCAGGTGAGAAGCAAAAACAAAGAATTGATATCTCAAAAAGAAACAAAAAAATGCCCTGAATGTGATTTTTCACATTATTATTAATCAGGTTAATAATAATGTAAGCCAAAAGAAGAGGCCACATGTATTTTCCCGATCCTCATCTCTTCTTGTTGTTTTCTCAGAAATTTCTGGACGAGCTTCATGATCACGGCCAACTTCACTCCATGTCTGCTTGGATGGAGATGTATCCGACACTGAGCTCAGACATCCGCTTTGCCAACATGCTGGGCCAGCCGGGTAGGACAGCAGGCCACACGCACACATGTCTGCATGAGCTGAATGTGACAGTCGGTCTTGATTCATAGCATAAACACAGAAATAAAACATTCACAACTGACAACATAAACGATTTATGAATCACAGTGTAGCTCTTTGAGGTTATGTTTTCTTTTAATTTCCTTATTATTTCCATATTTTTTCCTTTTTATTGTTCATACTTGTTCCAATAATACACTAGTCTCTAAATCTTTAATTATTTGGCTTCACTGTTTTGCATCCTTGTTGTGGTCCACTGATGCTGTTGAACCTTGTTTATTCACTGCAAGGATCAATATTTACACATTTTTAAATTTAATGTTGTCTGTTGCGCAGGTTCCACTCCCCTGGACCTCTTCAAATTTTATGTGGAAGACTTGAAAGCACGCTATCATGATGAAAAGAGGATAATCAAAGATATTCTTAAGGTATTACTCTAACCTCATAAAATGTGGTATTTTTAAGGAACAGTCCGCACTCGTGCACCTTCCTTGCGTTGATCCAATTATACATCTAATAATTATCTGATGTGTTCTTTCCAAGGACAAAGGATTCCTGGTTGAAGTCAACACCAGCTTTGATGACTTTGGATCAGTCATCAGCTCGGATAAGAGAGCTACCACGCTGGATGCAGGAAATATAAAGCTAGCCTTCAACAGTGTAAGACTCCTGCTCTGCATCATATGCTTTCAGTTGGCACCTGTTCGTAAACATTAATGGACACAAATATTGTTATTAAAGTTGGGTGAACTGTAGCTGACCCTACAGCAGCTGGGATTAATCTATTAAATCAGCATATTAAATGTAAAACGGGTCACACAGTTTAAATAACCAACACCTCTCCTTGGCTTAGAGAGCTTTAAGTTTTATCTTGTTGTTAGGTGTTAAAAGACATTCATCATATCCATATTGAATTAATAATTATTTTAAAACTCATGTTAGATCTTTCCACACAGTTATTTGCAAGTGATCTCATCAGAGTTCTGTATCCACATGTAATCCACCTATCCCCATCACAAGATGTGTCAGTGCTGAGTTTACTTGTTTCTATGGTCCCCACATACACAAAAATATGTTATTACAGATTATAAAATTATGGAAAAAGGGGAATAATACACCTTTCATGATAAACAGGCCAAATTAATTACATTTTAATCAGTATACATAAGCACAGGCCTTGGCCTGCATGTTTGAGGATGTATGCAAGTCTGAATTGGCTGTAAGTGTGGATGTGGTGACCTTTCCTGGGTGTACCCCACCTTTTGCTCTGTGCCCTGTCCAATCTGAAAGACTTCACTTGGGATGAAAGATGTGTGCGTTGAACCATGGCTGTTTGTTTTATTTCATTATAAGATTAACTCACTTAGAAACCCCTTTTCCTAATTAGTTGCTTGAGAAAGCCGAAGCCAGAGAGAGGGAGCGAGAGAAGGAGGAGGCCAGGAAGATGAAAAGGAAAGAAGCTGCTTTCAAGAACATGCTGAAGCAGGCCACACCGCCACTGGAGCCAGAAACTACGTGGGAGGGAGTATGTACTTTCAATGCGGATCAAATTCATGTGGTTTTGCAACACCATTTATTTTCTATTTTTATCCTCATCCCTATTTTCCAGTCTTGATTGTATTTAATGTTTCCTGATGACTGACATTTTACCATTTCAGGTCAGAGAGAGGTTCCTAAAAGAGCCTGCCTTTGAAGACGTGACTCTGGAGTCGGAGAGGAAAAGAATATTCAAAGATTTCATGCATGTCTTGGAGGTGAGTCATGACGCTAGCAGGGGCATGAAGTTTTTAAACTTGATGACGACTATAATGATGTTTAACCTGGTTTTTATTTTTTATTTAATTCAACAGCATGAGTGCCAGCATCACCACTCGAGGACCAAGAAACACTCAAAGAAGTCCAAAAAGCACCACAGGAAGCGCTCCCGCTCTCGATCAGTTAGTACCACCACAAGAAAATGAACATTTTATACACTTGGACCACAGATCAAATGTAAAAAAAAATTTGTACATGTGTTTAAAAAAAGTGTTGTTTTTTTTAAATACGTTTTTAATCAGATAAAGGGTTTAACTGAATACACATCATTCCATTCTGTATTTTATGTAAAGATTTACTGGAAAAATGATGTAGCAAAGCGCACTTTACAAAAAGCATTGCTCATATCATGCACTGCTAATCTGTAATGTTTTAATAGGGCTCTGAGTCTGAGGATGAGGAATACCACAAGAAGAAAAAGAGATCGCAGTCCAAATCCCCCTCAGAACGTTCATCTAGTGGAGAATCTGGTGAGTGTTTTTACAGCTCAGATCAGTTGATTTGTGTATTTAGGAAGGGGGAAAAGTGCCACACTGTGTGTGTTCATTGACATGTTCTACCTGAAACCAGAGAGAAGCTATAAAAAATCCAAGAAGCACAAGAAGAAGGGCAAGAAGAGACGCCACAAGTCTGTAAGTGTGCAGGAAGAAACAAATGTGTGCGCTTGATGTCTTAAATACATATGTACTGGCAACACTGGTGTGTGCACTAACTGTAATTATGACAAACAGGCGTCACCAGATTCTGACAATGAGAAGAAAGGAAGAGACCGTGATGGGAAGCGAGAAAAGGAGGTAGAGAAGGAGAAGGAGAACGACAAGTCTCGGGGGAAATCTCGCTCAGAGTCCAAACAGAAATCTCCCAAAAGGAAAGCAGCCAAAGAGGAGGTGAATGTTGTTGTTATTATTATTATTATTGTTATTATTATTATAATAAAAAAATTGCCCCAGTATTGTGAGATTAGCTGGGGGGCTCAGGTCAAAGTTAGTGTGTTTTAAAGAAGTCTCGAGCGTATATGTTAGCTTACAGTTTCTAGCATGACATAAAAGTCTTGCGCTTAACTAGTTATTTAAAAAGATCTAATTTTCATTATTACTGAATCTTTGTATTTTTTTAATGGTGTGTTTAAGGGTGGCTGGGACACGTCGGGCAGTGAGCTGAGTGAAGGAGAGCTCGAGAAAAGGAGAAGAAACTTGCTGGAACAGCTGGACGCACCTTGATGATAATTCGTGCTGCTTTCTCCTCTTACTTCTCCAAACATGCATTCCCCTTCAAGCTCATCTGACCGTGCTGGTCATACGCCCATAATGGACTGATTTGTGGTATTTATGGGAATGCCATATACTGAGCTTTTACATAGACTTTGACTAATTTGATATCAGGAAACTGATCAGCTGTTAAATACTGAGTTGTTTTTTTTGTTAGCTTACCTTTCTTCAGTTGGCTGTAGTTATACATGTTTTCCATTGACAATTTTTTTTTATATTCACTTAAAAGCATATCTTTATGACACACTGCAAATGTGTAGAATTACAAGAAACTTGTCCACATGTCCAGGAATACTGGAGGTTACGTCTGATTTGAAGTAATTTAACTGCAGCTGGTTTGAATGAATGAAAGGTTTTAATTGGAGGATTTGCTGAAATCAATACTTAGTTAAATGTAATAAAACATTGTTTCACTGGAAGTTGTCTGCAAGTGTTGCTGTGACTTACTTAGACGATAAGTTGTTGCCAAACCTTCCAAGATTGTAGCATTGTTGCCATGCTGTTGCAGATTTACAAATAGCCCACAAAGAAGACTAATGGGTGATGCCATTGTCGTTTTATTAGGAACACCTATGCTGTCCAATGTCGTCTGTCTTTGCATTAACTTTTTGATAATTTTCAGGGATATAGTTTGCATTGCATTGCAATTGATTTGTAGTGTTTTTTAATTCTGGGAAACAAGTGGTCCAATATTACTGACATTGGGCAAACATTAAATGGCCTGCATTTGTATAGCGCTTTACTTAGTCCCTAAGGACCCCAAAGCGCTTTACACTACATTCAGTCATTCACCCATTCACACACACATTCACACACTGGTGATGGCAAGCTACATTGTAGCCACAGCTGCCCTGGGGCGCACTGACAGAGGCGAGGCTGCCGGACACTGGCGCCACCGGGCCCTCTGACCACCACCAGTAGGCAAACATGGGGTTAGTATCTTGCCAACATTAAGTGGGTGAATATTAACTCCTTGTGTTGTGGAAACACTATGTGTTTCTGGTGAATGGATTAAGAAAATTACATCTATTGCTAGTTATTGGTAACACTTTACCAACACAAATGCAGTTTTAACCACTTAATGTATCTTTCTGCTCATTTTAAGGGGCAGAGTTTGTATTGTGGTTCAGTTCCGATGTGCTTTACTACTGGTTAATATTCAGTCACTGTCCTTAATACGAATAAGTAAGACAAACACTGAATATGGAGTGTAACTACTTACAGTTTAAACACATAAAATAAGGTTGAATTAACGTTGCTTAAATAGAACAAATGTAGAAACACTGGTTAGCTTTTTAATGTGAGGTTCTGCACTTCACAAAAAAAAGGGTAATGAATGCGTCTGCACTCACAAACTTATATTTTCATAGTTTTGATAAGAATCAGACAACAAATCACAGAGAGTAAAGAACTTTATATTTAATGTAAATAGTTTATTTGAACATATTGAAAATCTCATCACCTAATTTAAAAATTGTTATTTTGTTATAAGCACAAACTGCCTAAAATACATTTCTGGTGAAAGTTCCAAGATAAAAGCATGCCGGTAATATCCAGTTTGAGAAGTTACGCTGCCACAGACAGTGAAGTTCAAAGAAAAGGAGCCGATGGCGTCACATGCTTCAGTGGAGACAATGAACAGAACTACTTTTGATTGTTAGTGTAGCCATTAAGTTGGCGTGTATAAACATCTGCACATCAGAACCTTTTCCAGACTTTCTTTTTTTTTATGCACCTCTGACACCCTAACAAGCAAAGTGCGTGACCCCACTGCCTTCGGCATAACAGTAAAAGATGATCAAACACACTACTGTAGATATCTGGCTGCATTTGGCTTAATTAAATATACAAAAATGGGGGGAAGAAACTAAGTTAAAGTAACATTCAAGTTGTATAGCACAAGGCAAGGAAAACTTATGTTTAAACAATATGTACAATATTAACCATCTGGTGATGTGAATTAGGTAAAAAAAAGAAAAAAAAAGGAAAAAACAGTTTGTAGCAAAATATCTGTACATTTAGGAAACTTTTTATGTTGTATACTTTTTTTTTTGCCCTGTTTTAAAACACATTAGATGACGACATGAGCTTAAATGAATCATTTAAGTGGTTAAATACTATACATTAAAATTACAGTAAAGCGAGTAGACTCGGTGACCTGGAATGTTGTTAGCCTATAAAACGCTCACAGAAGCATGACGCTTAGTTATGTCCAGTTCTGACAATGAGATTTTCCAGTAAAGTTTCGCATCTCGCGTGCAGTTTCTACCCTCGATAGAAAATGTATTCGGTTTTCTTGCTCTGCGTAATTCCTTCCACAAAACCAGCTGTGCAGCTACAGATATGCACAACTTGAAAATAAGTTGTTTTTTTTAATGGATTAGAAGCTACAAATTCAGCCCTTACTGATCACTCGTAATAAGACGTAACAGAAGAATCAGTATGGAGATACCTGCTATAAACAGAATTCACATTAAACTGGTCTTTTTCTTTATTTACTTTTATAGTTGCTTCAGTACAAATATAGAGTTCATACCACATTAACAGCCCTTTAACTTGAGAAACCCTCATGAGATGTAAGAAAAAAAAAAGAAATGTTTTTAAAAAGTGCAGGTTGAGCATGTTCGTGTTGTTAGAGGAGCGGACTAAAGGGCCGTAACAATAATATTTGTAACAGCTAAAAAGAGAACCCGTCCTGTACATTCTACATCATCTTTCCCCATGTAACGCCATTTCACGTGGCTCTTAAGGCCACCGCATGTCCAGTTTTACACATCTGAAAAATTAAAGCCAGGTCACGTTGTATTGCTCAGAGTGGGATTATTAAGAACAAACAGTCATTAGACAAACACGGCAACGTGACGTGAAACCACAAAAAAAACAACAACAACAAAATTCAGGCACTTGGCTCGTCAAAGGTTTTTAAATCAACCTTTCAGACACTTTAAATTCAGTCCCATATGTGTCCCAGTCCTTCATAGTGAAACGCTGCTAATACTATAGCACAGATGTGGAATATTGAGTATTCTTATGTAATATATATACATAATCATCTCACATGTTGCTACAAACACCTGACTTCCACGCGTCATCCTTCACTCTGCTTCAATCTTTTTGTCACTCCTTACTCTCTCTCTCTCTCTCTCTAGCCCCCCAATACCTTTCTCCCTTCCCCCCATCCCCAGCCCTAGCACATGCACTATTCCCTCGTCACATGACTACGTCGCCATTGTTGACCGGCCGCAGGTTCTGATCATCAAAGCGTCTCCTGACACTCCTCCGTACGGCGTCCGCCCTCCTGTAAGGCTGATTCCTCAAATCTGAGAGAGAAAAGAAGGGTGGGGATGGGCATGGATAAAAAGATGGTGTCAGGCGTCTTCATCGGGGTGTTTTGATGAGCTCACATGTTCACAGTGCTGGCAGCCTGTCTTTCAAAGCAGTGTGATGTCTATACAAACAACAGCCAAACAACCTGTCTTTGGTTTTTAGACATGAGACAGTCCACTGAATTTTTTTTAAAAACCTCTGCCAGAAATCTAGGAAATCTCTCACGCATATTGTGAATGCATGAAAATGTATCTTTTCTCTACAATGAAGCCAAAGCGACAAGTGAAGAGAGTAAAGTTATGTGCTAATCACTACACACAGAAATTTACTGCTACAAAGGAGCACTAATGACAAAATAGATGAACAGAAGGAGGTCAATGATGAGTGGACTTCAAATGAAAGAAGTATGACAGAAACTGAGGTAATAAAGAGATGCTTGCCAGGTTTGGGGCACATCCACTACAGGGGTGCTACTGGAGGAGTTCCTTACCCTCGAGTAGACATTGGGAAATTTAGTAATATTATTCTTCTTTAGGGCTAGATGAAGAGAAGACAAAATGAAGGTTAAAAATGGAGAAGGAGGCTGAATGGTGCACGTCAGCCAACAAATTCACACTGGCTTCGCTAAAAGAGCGCTGCAAGAGCCAAGCGGTGTGGCAGTAGGCTGGATGTAGAAAAGCTAGAGCTGGGTAAGGACACGAGAGAGGACAGAGCTAGAGGTTGTTAACTGTTTCAACTGGCAGAGGAGGGAGGAGGGAGTGGAGAGAAGGATAAAAGCTTTTTTCTTTCTCCTTGTTACTAGACCCAGACTGCTTTGCAAAGTGGCTACCAGCAAGATGGAAGAGAGCCCATTTCTACCTTTCTGTGCAGCACAACTGTAAACTGAAACAAATTCATCACCACCAAAAAAACAAACAAAAAAACTGCAGCATGCATGCAGCCAGGGAAAAACACTGACAACCAGTGATTCAAACACCTCAAAACCTTCAGTGAAGCAACCTGGTTGCATGTTAGTAGCACACACAAACTCCTGAAATGCACCAGATGATCTATATGCACACACCATGCAGAATAGCAACGAGCCTGACAGACCACACCAAGTCACCGAGAAGTGACCCAGAGCGGGCGGCGAAGCGAGCGTGGCACATGGACTAACTGGGAGAGCAGGGGGTGCAGTATGAGCAAGCAGCAGGGATGAAGCAATCAGCATGCACAACTATGAACATGTGATAATGACATGTGATAGTGAACAAACATGAATTTTGAATGAAAACACTCTTTGAAAACACACACAAAAAAAGCAAGGTATAATGCCACAGACACTTCTACATCATAACGTTATTCATACCTGCCGTGAAGATGATGACCTTAGCTTGTATGCAAGATGTAGCGCAACATGTTAATGTTATAGTGACCCAATTAGAGGCTAAGAAGAGAAAAACTTTTTATGTAATTCATAGCTCACTAATTGTTTTTGAGTCTTGGCCACTAGATGGCAGCAGCCAGCTTAACTGTGTTTCTTTACTTCTCAGCACTCTTTATGTCCTGTTAGATTGGAAACTGCTCTCTCTGTGACATTATGGTTTGCTGTATTTGATAAAATAATGATGATCAATGTGGGTGTCACACTCCATGCATTTGTGGAAAGAAAACTTTTACCCCAGCACCTTATGATGGTCAGTGAGGGAGAAAATATGAACACACGGTGGGGAAGATTGTTTTTTGGAAAAAGACA